>NW_028317860.1:4430000-4734890 GCF_062004578.1 Staurois parvus
CAGTGCAGTACAGCATCATCATATACCTGGAATGGCGGTAATCAGGGACACTGACTGTTGACAGTACGAAAAAAAAATGATAATTTTTTTTGTTTTTATTAGTTTTAATTTTTTATTACATTTTTTTCTCTTTTTTTAAGATTTTTTTTTCATATTTCACTATGACCAAAGTAGTATAATGTTACCATAGTAACATTGTACTACTATGGGAAAGTGAACAGTATTTTTTTTTTTACACAATTTGCTTATAGCAAAGAATTTCTTTGCTATAAGCAAGCATTTACCTGACTGAAATCGATTCATTCAGGGGTTTTTTTGTGCTTAGCTGTGATTTGGCCAGGCTAATCACATGACTCAGCTGGGCTTTGATTGGCCCAGCTTGTACATGTGATCACTGTGACCCTTTACAGTAAGACACACTTGTGTACGATGGATGGCATGAAAGGAAGCCATCCATTGTATACAACTGTCATGTGACCTGCTGTGATTGGTCGCAGCAGGTCACATGGTTCTGTCAACGGGGCCGGTACACAGATCTGTCATCGGCCGTGTCCGAGGTACACGGGCGGTAACAGATCGCGCTGCAGAGCGGCCCTGCAGCAGGCGCACTGCGCATGCCTGAAAGGACGCCCTATAGCATCCACCTGGAGGGACAAGCTGTTCGCCCGGTCACCATCTGGGTATTGGCTGGGTGGCAACTGGTTAAGAAACATTAAAATCACTGCTAACTGCAAAATTTTTTTTTTTTGGTACATGTGCCCCAGGGCAGTGTCTAGCTTCCCCAAGACCTGTTTTTGCCAGTCCCTTACCTGTTAGCTTTGAAGATGGAGAAATAATAAATAATTTTATAGATTTGGCTTCTATAGACTTCTATTGAATTTGGATTTCCAATTCCAAACTTGTGATACGTTCACCAAACATCCCACGAACTGATACATTCATCCCATCCCTATTACCTTGCCCTCTCTTATACATACTGTTAGATTACAAGAATGACTTAATACCAGAATTAAGTAGAACAGAATATATAACTTAGCCTACAAATGTATTCGTGTTTATTAGATAATTACACTAGTGTATATTATTATTAGAAATATTATTATTATGAATTTACAGGTATATCATTTTAATGAATTTCTACAATGCCTTAGGCTCAGTTTCTAAACCTACATAACAGGATTAGGACCCTTATTTTAAAAAGTGAGCTATTTTCAGCAGAGTCTAATTTAAAAAAAAACTCATTTGATTAAAATAAAGATCCTATTCTTGTGTTAAAGCTTTTTGAACTAAATCTTATGTGTTCTGCATTTTTTTTTTCTCTTTATAGACTTCTTAACTTACTATGTGGGTTGCTGGGCAAAAGTCATTTTCTGCGAGAGAAAAAACAGGAAATCAGATGTAAAAGGCTGCTTCAATGAAATCACCGAGAGAGCCTGATGGACTCAATGTCATGGCAAAGAACTAGAGACAGCTGTCTGAACTCCTGCTTAAATTCACAGGATTTTGCACAAGACTGATGTATATAGATTGAGACATGCAGTTCTGATGCAAACAGTCAGAGACAGGATCAGAAGGAATCTGTATATTAGAAGGCAGGATCATGGAGAATGCTGATGTATGTCATGGGAAATTGGATTGTCGTTTTACTGGTGAGCAGGACGAGTTAAGCAGGTGGTACAAATTTTCATTCTAAACATGAGTCACTAAGTTCAGATGAGTTAGGTGTCCCCAGCTAACAGAGTTTGGATGAAACCTGAAACAGATGGGAATCTTTATTCTGAATCAACTGAGAGACGGATATACAAGATAGAACCTTTATAAATGGGTTTAAAATAAAGTGAACAATGTGCCGCCTGCACAGCAACAAAAAGATTCAATTAGACCTACAACAAAATGCATGAACATTGAAATAATGACTGAAGGGACGCTTAAATATAATAAAGGAAACTAGATGATAAAGATGATTTTTCATAATCAGGTTCTTGTTTTGTTGCCAGAAACATGCTCTGCTAAAACCTGTTCCTTCAGCTCAAATTGAATGTAGAAAATCTGGAAAATTTGCCAGCCAGCATTACAGTGTGGCATAATCATTACAGATGACAGCTTCTTTAAACTCTTTAGCGTTGACAGTGGTTCCCTCTCCTCTGTCTGATATGTAGGCACACCTGTTTACCCAGCAGGCAAGGATAATGTTGGGAGTCAGCTTTAGTTTGCTTTGCCTGCGAGATAGTGACACTTTTTTATGGTAGTGTACTGTGTGGAGGCTGAGGCTTTTTATTTATCTGCTAATATTCATGAGAAAATAACCATCAAAAAATAATTATTAGTACTTTACAGGATTTATATACAGGTGAAATTCGAAAAATTAGAATATCGTGCAAAAGTTCATTTATTTCAGTAATGCAACTTAAAAGGTGAAACTAATATATGAGATAGACTCATTACATGCAAAGCAAGATAGTTCAAGCCGTGATTTGTCATAATTGTGATGATTATGGCTTACAGCTCATGAAAACCCCAAATCCACAATCTTAGAAAATTAGAATATTACATGCAATCAATAAAACAAGGATTGTACATAGAACAATATCAGACCTCTGAAAAGTATAATCATGCATATGTACTCAGTACTTGGTTTGGGCCCCTTTTGCAGCAATTACTGCCTCAATGCGGCATGGCATGGAAGCTATCAGCCTGCGGCACTGCTGAGGTGTTATGGAAGACCAGGATGCTTCAATAGCGCATTCAGCTCTTCTGCATTGTTCGGTCTCATGTCTCTCATCTTTCTCTTGGCAATGCCCCATAGATTCTCTATGGGGTTCAGGTCAGGCGAGTTTGCTGGCCAATCAAGCACAGTAATCCCATGGTCATTGAACCAGGTTTTGGTGCTTTTGGCAGTGTGGGCAGGTGCCAAGTCCTGCTGGAAAGTGAAGTCAGCATCCCCATAAAGCTCACCTGTGGAAGGAAGCATGAAGTGCTCCAAAATCTCCTTGTAGACGGTTGCGTTGACCCTGGACTTAATGAAGCACAGTGGACCAACACCAGCAGATGACATGGCTCCCCAAATCAACACAGACTGTGGAAACTTCACACTGGACTTCAAGCATCTTGCAGTGTGTGCCTCTCCATTCTTCCTCCATACTCTGGGTCCTTGGTTTCCAAATGAGATGCAAAAGTTGCTCTCATCAGAATAGAGGACATTGGACCACTGAGCAACAGACCAGGTCTGTTTTTCTTTAGCTCAGGTAAGACGCTTCTGACGTTGTTTGTTGTTCAGGAGCAGCTTGCCAAGAGGAATACGACATTTGAAGCCCATGTCCAGGATTTGTCTGTGTGTGGTGGCTCTTGATGCACTGACTCCAGCCTCAGTCCACTCCTTGTGAAAGTCCCCAACACTTTTGAATGGCCTTTTCCTGACAATCCTCTCCAGGGCTGCGGTCATCCCTGCTGCTTGTGCACCTTCTTCCACACTTTTCCCTTCCACATAACTTTCTATTAATGTGCTTTGATACAGCACTTCGGGAACATCCAACTTCTTTTGCAATTACCTTTTAAGGCTTTCCCTCCTTATGAAAGGTGTCAATGATGGTTTTCTGCACAACTGTCAGGTCAGCAGTCTTTCCCATGATTTTGATTCCTACTGAACCAGACTGAAAGACCATTTAAAGGCTCAGGAACCCTTTGCAGGTGTTATGGCTTAACCTCCTTGGCGGTATGATTCTTTCCGATTTTTTGTGCTGAAAGCGGTACCATTTTTTTGCATGGAAATATGTAGTTTTTTATTGTAGGCTGTAATTTTTAGGAATAACTCACTGAAATCTATCCGAAAAAGAGTCTATTAAACATTCCGGATATGATAAAACTTGAAACACAAAATCATAAATTATAATTTAATAAATAATCATAAAAAATAATAATATAATAATAATAAATTTAATTTAATAATATAATCAAACCAAAAACACTGAAATTTGAAATACAGAGGCAAATTCGCACATCGCTGAGCAAAGTTGCAAAATCGTTTTCAGTGTCTGATGACGAATTTCCCCACAAATCATTATCACTCAATTCTGCAAGTGGTTCTGATTTACTATCGCTGTTCTAAAACCGCTTTTGACGTAAAGGGATGCTTTTTGGCCGCCATGGACTTTTCTAAGTTTTCAGGCAGAAAGAACAGTCAAAATGCAGGCAGGGCACAGGACAAAGCAGTGGGGACAAAATGTATGTGAAATGCAGTGAAAAAGCAATGACAGCAAAAATGTCATTTTTTAAAAATTTCAAATTTCCCGCCGGTTCCGCCGCCCGAACGTTCCGACGTCACAGGGACCGGAACACGGAAGCCAGATGTCGGCATCCGCCGGAGGAGATGGACGGGGACGCTGCAGGGGACCCATCGTGGGAGCGAAGGACAAGGTAAGTGCTGCAGGGACCCCCAGAGAACGCTGCATGGTAAGCCCTAGTGTAGCTCGGGGTTACCGTTCTTGGTATAGAAATTCTACCCCGAGCTACACTCGGGAATACCGCCAAGGAGTTTAATTAGCTGATTAGAGTGGGACACTTTGAGACGAGAATATTGCACCTTTTCACAATATTCTAATTTTCTGAGATTGTGGATTTGGGGTTTTCTTGAGCTGTAAGCCATAATCATCACAATTATGATATATCATGGCTTGAACTATCTTGCTTTGCCTATAATGAGTATATCTCACATATTAGTTTCATCTTTTTAGTTGCATTACTGAAATAAATGAACTTTTGCACGATATTCTAATTTTTTTAATTTCACCTGTAGCTCCAACAATTGCTTTACAATATAAAGGGAGACAGTACAGTTGCAATATGATTCGAGACAAGAAGGTTAAGGGGGTCCTGCTTGTGGGAGCTTACAATTAGAGAGGCAAGTTATACAAAATAATATAACTATGTGGAGATGTGTTGATAGAGAAAATTGTTGATGTAAAGGCAGGATAGGATTACCCAAAGAGATGAGTTTTAGGCCCAGTTCACACTTGTGCATTATAGGCTTCTTTCACACAGGTCGGAACCATTTTTCTCATCAGGGGATCTGTCCGCTGATCCCATGCTGAGCTGAGCTGAACAGGCAGTTGATATCCGCTCCACTTATGCTCTATGTACAGTCACATGTAAGCAGATGAGCTGTCCATTTACATCTAACTGCCCTCCGATCCAATCCAACCAGTGGAACTGATCCCATTCCATTTGTTTTTAATGGATCATATTGGAGGTAAGTTGGTGTAAATGGACACAAGTCCATTTACATCCACCACTCCATTGAGGAGAATCAAGGGTCTGATCGGGTCCGCCTGAAAAAAAAAACAGACGGACCTGGTTGGACCATTGCTGTGATAGGGTCCTTATGTGTTAAAAAAGGCCCTGCATGCTACATCTTTGATGCACTTTTATAAAAATGCATGTTCATAAGTAAAACCCCTAAAATGTCTGTAAAATGTGCCTAAAACGCAACGCACCAAAAACCCCACTGCACAGATGTGAACTGGCCTTTATTTGGATATAATGGTAGCAAAAGACAATGATCATTGTTAAATCCACAATTTTTTATTTTTTTTTACAGCTACTAGCTGTAAGTGTAAAATTAGGTGGAGGGGGATTATGGTGTGGGGTTGTTTTTCAGGGGTTGGGCTTGGCCCCCCAGTTCCAGTGAAGGGAACTCTTAAGGCATCAGCATACCAAGACATTTTGGACAACTTCATGCTCCCAACTTTGTGGGAACAGTTTGGGGATAGCCCCTTCCTGTTCCAACATGACTGCACACCAGTGCACAAAGCAAGGTCCATAAAGACATGGATGAGTGAGTTTGGGGTGGAGAAACTTGACTGGCCTGCACAGAGTCCGGACCTCAACCTGATAGAACACCTTTGGGATGAATTAGAGCGGAGACTGCAAGCCACGCCTTCTTGTCCGACATCAGTTCCTGACCTCACAAAGGCGCTTCTGGAAGAATGGTCAAACATTCCCATAGACACTCCTAAACCTTGTGGACAGCTTTCCCAGAAGAGTTGAAGCTGTTATAGCTGCAATGGGTGGGCCAACTCAATATTGAACCCTACGGACTAAGACTGAGATGTCATTAAAGTTCATATGCGTGCAAAGGCAGGCGTCCCAATCAGGGGCGGACTGACAACTCATGGGGCCCCCGGGCAATAGGGGATCATGGGGCCGCTGTGTCCTTGCCCAAACTCAAAAAAGCCTATGAAAAAGGTACCAGGGGCATCTCATGGGGCCCCCTACTGACCCCGGGCCCTCAGGCAGTGGCCGAGTTTCCAAATGGTCAGTCCGCCCTGGTCCCAATACTTTTGGCAATATAGTGTATATAGTATATATCTAAAAAAAAGGTATTTAGTATTTAGATCTTACACCTGTAAAGTATTTTTTCCTTTTCATCAGACTTTTTATTCTTAAAATTTAGATGATTACTGGCATGGTGGGACATCCTTTGTGCTTTGTCACCTTTAGAGATGAGCGAAGTATTCAAAAATTCGATTCGACTGATTCGGCGAATTCGTGGAAAAATTTCGATTCGAGTCAAATATATTCGCTGCGAATTTAACTTATAAAAGGGTGTTTCTAGGCTTCAGAGAGCCTTTATATTAGTGCAGAACACTGTACCTTTAATTTAAATGCCCTTGGAGTCTGCTGGGGAAGAGAAATAATACTGACAGTCAGTATGACATGCAGATGAGTGCCGTCGATCTTAGAATCACCGCACACTTCACTCATTTGGGCAGTCACGGGGCCAAAACCAGAGTGTGGAGCCACAGTGTGGCGGTGGAGGCAGCAGCAATGGGAGGCCATACAGCACCCTATGACAAAAATGGAAACCACCAGCAGTGTGAGGAGACCTGAAAGTGGCACATGGCAGAGTGTGGCGATGGAGACAGCAGCAATGGGAGGCCGTACAGGGACCCATGACACACTCTGGACCTGGCAGCAGCATGAGGAGGCGGTACAGGGGCCCATGACAGATTACGGGCCTGGCAGCAGCATGAGGAGTCGGTACGGGGGCCCTTGGCAGATTAGGGGCCTGGCAGCAGCTATGGGAGGCTCGTAATCTGCCAGCACCCTATGACAAAAAATGGAACACACCAGCAGTGTGAGGAGACCTGAAAGTGGCACATGGCAGAGTGTGGCGATGGAGACAGCAGCAATGGGAGGCCGTACAGGGACCCATGAGAGAATCTGGACTTGGCAGCAGCATGAGGAGGCGGTATAGGGGCCCATGGCAGATTAGGGGCCTGGCAGCAGCTATGGGAGGCCCGTAATCTGCCAGCACCCTATGACAAAAAATGGAACACACCAGCAGTGTGAGGAGACCTGAAAGTGGCACATGTTTGGGGCATGATTCATGGCGGATTTAGTCAGTTGTGTCAGGAACTGGTGGTTTGAAATCCAGACTAATCCACGCCTGATTCATTTTCACAAACGTGAGTCTCTCCACACTTTGGGTGGACAGTCGTGTCCTCCGCGGAGTTGCAATACCTCCTGCCGCACTAAACACGCGCTCCGATGCCACGCTACTGGCCGGGCATGACAGCCTTTCAAGGGCAAATTCAGCTAGTTGGGGCCAAAGGTCAAGTTTCATTGCCCAGTAGTCAAGGGGATTGTCTACCTCGGTTGGCAGGGTGCTGTCCAAGTAGGCCTAAGCCTGTTGTTTGAGGTCCTGCTCCAGGTCCACCTGATGCTGCTGCTGCTGCTGCTGCGGCTGGTTAGTAGTTTCCTCACTGCGCTGGTGAAGAAAGCTACTCATCATCGACTTCAGACTGAGGCAGCTGCTGCTGGTGGAGCTGCCACTGCTCCTACCACCCCACCCCTCCCCTGCTGCCATGGCAGCGGAACGCGAGCGCACAGGGCCCACAGTGTCTGAGGATGGACGTTGGCACAGACAGGCAGAGACCAGCTGACTACATAGGTGGTTTTTATAGTACGTTATTTTGGCCTCCCTCTCAGCAGGTGTGAAAAAGGCCACCATTTTTGAACGGTAGCGAGGGTCCAACAAGGTGGACAGCCAAAAGTCATCCCTCTGTCTGATGGTTATTATTCGGCTGTCGGTACGCAAGCAAGCGAGCATGCTATGGGCCATTTGTGCCAAGGAATGCGAGGGACTCCCTGCCTCCATCTCCACAGCATACTGCCACGGTGCGTCTGGGTCCTCTGTCTCCTCTTCCTCCTCCTCTACCAGATGCTCCTGCTCCTCCACTCCTGTCCGCTGAGTGGAAAAACCACCCATTTCACTCAATAATTCCTGAGCACCAATGTCCTCCTCTACCTCCTCCTCTTCTTCCTGTCCTGCCCCCACAGGGGTCATGTGGCGTTGAGATCTGTGCGCCACGTCTACCGCACCCTGACCAGCCATTGTTAACAGCATTTGTTCCAGGACGTGCAACAGAGGAATGACGTCGTTCATCCCATAGTCCTGCCGACTCACGAATAGCGTGGCCTCCTCAAAGGGCCTGAGCAAGCGCAGGTGTCACGCATGAGCTGCCAATGGCTGACATCTAAGTTACACAGGGAGTACCTTTATCCGCTTGTAACATCAGGAAATCGGTGATGGCCTTTCGCTGTTCGTAAAGGCGGTCTAACATATGTAGGGTTGAATTCCACCTTGTTGCAACGTCACAGCATGAGGAGTCGGTACAGGGGCCCATGGCAGATTACGGGCCTGGCAGCAGCAATGGGAGGCCCGTAATCTGCCAGCACCCTATGACAAAAAATGGAACACACCAGCAGTGTGAGGAGATCTGAAAGTGGCACATGGCAGAGTGTGGCGATGGAGACAGCAGCAATGGGAGGCCGTACAGGGACCCATGACACACTCTGGACCTGGCAGCAGCATGAAGAGGCGGTACAGGGGCCCATGGCAGATTACGGGCCTGGCAGCAGCAATGGGAGGCCCGTAATCTGCCAGCACCCTATGACAAAAAATGGAACACACCATCAGTGTGTGAGGAGACCTGAAAGTGGCACATGGCAGAGTGTGGCGATGGAGACAGCAGCAATGGGAGGCCGTACAGGGACCCATGACAGACTCTGGACTTGGCAGCAGCATGAGGAGGCGGTATAGGGGCCCATGGCAGATTAGGGGCCTGGCAGCAGCTATGGGAGGCCCGTAATCTGCCAGCACCCTATGTCAAAAAATTGAACACACCAGCAGTGTGAGGAGACCTGAAAGTGGCACATGGCATGAGACACTGTGGACCTGGCAGCAGCATGAGGAGGCGGTACAGGGGCCCATGGCAGATTAGGGGCCTGGCAGCAGCTATGGGAGGCCCGTAATCTGCCAGCACCCTATGTCAAAAAATTGAACACACCAGCAGTGTGAGGAGACCTGAAAGTGGCACATGGAAGAGTGTGGCGATGGAGAAAGCAGCAATGGGAGGCCGTACAGGGACCCATGAGAGACTCTGGACTTGGCAGCAGCATGAGGAGGCGGTATAGGGGCCCATGGCAGATTAGGGGCCTGGCAGAAGCTATAGGAGGCCCGTAATCTGCCAGCACCCTATGACAAAAAATGGAACACACCAGCAGTGTGAGGAGACCTGAAAGTGGCACATGACATGAGACACTGTGGACCTGGCAGCAGCATGAGGAGGCGGTACAGGGGCCCATGGCAGATTAGGGGCCTGGCAGCAGCTATGGGAGGCCCGTAATCTGCCAGCACCCTATGTCAAAAAATTGAACACACCAGCAGTGTGTGAGGAGACCTGAAAGTGGCACATGGCAGAGTGTGGCGATGGAGACAGCAGCAATGGGAGGCCGTACAGGGACCCATGACAGACTCTGGACTTGGCAGCAGCATGAGGAGGTGGTATAGGGGCCCATGGCAGATTAGGGGCCTGGCAGGAGCTATAGGAGGCCCGTAATCTGCCAGCACCCTATGACAAAAAATGGAACACACCAGCAGTGTGAGGAGACCTGAAAGTGGCACATGGAAGAGTGTGGCGATGGAGACAGCAGCAATGGGAGGCCGTACAGGGACCCATGAGAGACTCTGGACTTGGCAGCAGCATGAGGAGGCGGTATAGGGGCCCATGGCAGATTAGGGGCCTGGCAGCAGCTATGGGAGGCCCGTAATCTACCAGCACCCTATGTCAAAAAATTGAACACACCAGCAGTGTGAGGAGACCTGAAAGTGGCACATGGCATGAGACACTGTGGACCTGGCAGCAGCATGAGGAGGTGGTACAGGGGCCCATGGCAGATTAGGGGCCTGGCAGCAGCTATAGGAGGCCCGTAATCTGCCAGCACCGTATGACAAAAAATGGAACACACCAGCAGTGTGAGGAGACCTGAAAGTGGCACATGGCATGAGACACTGTGGACCTGGCAGCAGCATGAGGAGGCGGTACAGGGGCCCATGGCAGATTAGGGGCCTGACAGCAGCTATGGGAGGCCCGTAATCTGCCAGCACCCTATGTCAAAAAATTGAACACACCAGCAGTGTGTGAGGAGACCTGAAAGTGGCACATGGCAGAGTGTGGCGATGGAGACAGCAGCAATGGGAGGCCGTACAGGGACCCATGACAGACTCTGGACTTGGCAGCAGCATGAGGAGGCAGTATAGGGGCCCATGGCAGATTAGGGGCCTGGCAGCAGCTATGGGAGGCCCGTAATCTGCCAGCACCCTATATCAAAAAATTGAACACACCAGCAGTGTGTGAGGAGACCTGAAAGTGGCACATGGCAGAGTGTGGCGATGGAGACAGCAGCAATGGGAGGCCGTACAGGGACCCATGACAGACTCTGGACTTGGCAGCAGCATGAGGAGGCGGTATAGGGGCCCATGGCAGATTAGGGGCCTGGCAGCAGCTATAGGAGGCCCGTAATCTGCCAGCACCCTATGACAAAAAATGGAACACACCAGCAGTGTGAGGAGACCTGAAAGTGGCACATGGCAGAGTGTGGCGATGCAGACAGCAGCAATGGGAGGCCGTACAGGGACCCCTGAGAGACTCTGGACTTGGCAGCAGCATGAGGAGGCGGTATAGGGGCCCATGGCAGATTAGGGGCCTGGCAGCAGCTTTGGGAGGCCCGTAATCTGCCAGCACCCTATGTCAAAAAATTGAACACACCAGCAGTGTGAGGAGACCTGAAAGTGGCACATGGCATGAGACACTGTGGACCTGGCAGCAGCATGAGGAGGCGGTACAGGGGCCCATGGCAGATTAGGGGCCTGGCAGCAGCTATAGGAGGCCCGTAATCTGCCAGCAACCTATGACAAAAAATGGAACACACCAGCAGTGTGAGGAGACCTGAAAGTGGCACATGGCATGACACACTGTGGACCTGGCAGCAGCATGAGGAGGCGGTATAGGGGCCCATGGCAGATTAGGGGCCTGGCAGCAGCTATGGGAGGCCCGTAATCTGCCAGCACCCTATGTCAAAAAATTGAACACACCAGCAGTGTGTGAGGAGACCTGAAAGTGGCACATGGCAGAGTGTGGCGATGGAGACAGCAGCAATGGGAGGCCGTACAGGGACCCATGACAGACTCTGGACTTGGCAGCAGCATGAGGAGGCGGTATAGGGGCCCATGGCAGATTAGGGACCTGGCAGCAGCTATAGGAGGCCCGTAATCTGCCAGCACCCTATGACAAAAAATGGAAAACACCAGCAGTGTGAGGAGACCTGAAAGTGGCACATGGCAGAGTGTGGCGATGGAGACAGCAGCAATGGGAGGCCGTACAGGGACCCATGAGAGACTCTGGACTTGGCAGCAGCATGAGGAGGTGGTATAGGGGCCCATGGCAGATTAGGGGCCTGGCAGCAGCTATAGGAGGCCCGTAATCTGCCAGCACCCTATGACAAAAAATGGAACACACCAGCAGTGTGAGGAGACCTGAAAGTGGCACATGGCATGAGACACTGTGGACCTGGCAGCAGCATGAGGAGGCAGTATAGGGGCCCATGGCAGATTAGGGACCTGGCAGCAGCTATGGGAGGCCCGTAATCTGCCAGCACCCTATGTCAAAAAATTAAACACACCAGCAGTGTGTGAGGAGACCTGAAAGTGGCACATGGCAGAGTGTGGCGATGGAGACAGAAGCAATGGGAGGCCGTACAGGGACCCATGACAGACTCTGGACTTGGCAGCAGCATGAGGAGGCGGTATAGGGGCCCATGGCAGATTAGGGGCCTGGCAGCAGCTATAGGAGGCCCGTAATCTGCCAGCACCCTATGACAAAAAATGGAACACACCAGCAGTGTGAGGAGACCTGAAAGTGGCACATGGCAGAGTGTGGCGATGGAGACAGCAGCAATGGGAGGCCGTACAGGGACCCATGAGAGACTCTGGACTTGGCAGCAGCATGAGGAGGCGGTATAGGGGCCCATGGCAGATTAGGGGCCTGGCAGCAGCTATGGGAGGCCCGTAATCTGCCAGCACCCTATGTCAAAAAATTGAACACACCAGCAGTGTGTGAGGAGACCTGAAAGTGGCACATGGCAGAGTGTGGCGATGGAGACAGCAGCAATGGGAGGCCGTACAGGGACCCATGACAGACTCTGGACTTGGCAGCAGCATGAAGAGGCGGTATAGGGGCCCATGGCAGATTAGGGGCCTGACAGCAGCTATGGGAGGCCCGTAATCTGCCAGCACCCTATGTCAAAAAATTGAACACACCAGCAGTGTGTGAGGAGACCTGAAAGTGGCACATGGCAGAGTGTGGCGATGGAGACAGCAGCAATGGGAGGCCGTACAGGGACCCATGACAGACTCTGGACTTGGCAGCAGCATGAGGAGGCAGTATAGGGTCCCATGGCAGATTAGGGGCCTGGCAGCAGCTATGGGAGGCCCGTAATCTGCCAGCACCCTATGTCAAAAAATTGAACACACCAGCAGTGTGTGAGGAGACCTGAAAGTGGCACATGGCAGAGTGTGGCGATGGAGACAGCAGCAATGGGAGGCTGTACAGGGACCCATGACAGACTCTGGACTTGGCAGCAGCATGAGGAGGCGGTATAGGGGCCCATGGCAGATTAGGGGCCTGGCAGCAGCTATAGGAGGCCCGTAATCTGCCAGCACCCTATGACAAAAAATGGAACACACCAGCAGTGTGAGGAGACCTGAAAGTGGCACATGGCAGAGTGTGGCGATGGAGACAGCAGCAATGGGAGGCCGTACAGGGACCCATGAGAGACTCTGGACTTGGCAGCAGCATGAGGAGGCGGTATAGGGGCCCATGGCAGATTAGGGGCCTGGCAGCAGCTATGGGAGGCCCGTAATCTGCCAGCACCCTATGTCAAAAAATTGAACACACCAGCAGTGTGAGGAGACCTGAAAGTGGCACATGGCATGAGACACTGTGGACCTGGCAGCAGCATGAGGAGGCGGTACAGGGGCCCATGGCAGATTAGGGGCCTGGCAGCAGCTATAGGAGGCCCGTAATCTGCCAGCACCCTATGACAAAAAATGGAACACACCAGCAGTGTGAGGAGACCTGAAAGTGGCACATGGCATGACACACTGTGGACCTGGCAGCAGCATGAGGAGGCGGTATAGGGGCCCATGGCAGATTAGGGGCCTGGCAGCAGCTATGGGAGGCCTGTAATCTGCCAGCACCCTATGTCAAAAAATTGAACACACCAGCAGTGTGTGAGGAGACCTGAAAGTGGCACATGGCAGAGTGTGGCGATGGAGACAGCAGCAATGGGAGGCCGTACAGGGACCCATGACAGACTCTGGACTTGGCAGCAGCATGAGGAGGCGGTATAGGGGCCCATGGCAGATTAGGGGCCTGGCAGCAGCTATAGGAGGCCCGTAATCTGCCAGCACCCTATGACAAAAAATGGAACACACCAGCAGTGTGAGGAGACCTGAAAGTGGCACATGGCAGAGTGTGGCGATGGAGACAGCAGCAATGGGAGGCCGTACAGGGACCCATGAGAGACTCTGGACTTGGCAGCAGCATGAGGAGGTGGTATAGGGGCCCATGGTAGATTAGGGGCCTGGCAGCAGCTATAGGAGGCCCGTAATCTGCCAGCACCCTATGACAAAAAATGGAACACACCAGCAGTGTGAGGAGACCTGAAAGTGGCACATGGCATGAGACACTGTGGACCTGGCAGCAGCATGAGGAGGCGGTATAGGGGCCCATGGCAGATTAGGGACCTGGCAGCAGCTATGGGAGGCCCGTAATCTGCCAGCACCCTATGTCAAAAAATTGAACACACCAGCAGTGTGTGAGGAGACCTGAAAGTGGCACATGGCAGAGTGTGGCGATGGAGACAGCTGCAATGGGAGGCCGTACAGGGACCCATGACAGACTCTGGACTTGGCAGCAGCATGAAGAGGCGGTATAGGGGCCCATGGCAGATTAGGGGCCTGGCAGCAGCTATAGGAGGCCCGTAATCTGCCAGCACCCTATGACAAAAAATGGAACACACCAGCAGTGTGAGGAGACCTTAAAGTGGCACATGGAAGAGTGTGGCGATGGAGACAGCAGCAATGGGAGGCCGTACAGGGACCCATGAGAGACTCTGGACTTGGCAGCAGCATGAGGAGGCGGTATAGGGGCCCATGGCAGATTAGGGGCCTGGCAGCAGCTTTGGGAGGCCCGTAATCTGCCAGCACCCTATGTCAAAAAATTGAACACACCAGCAGTGTGAGGAGACCTGAAAGTGGCACATGGCATGAGACACTGTGGACCTGGCAGCAGCATGAGGAGGCGGTACAGGGGCCCATGGCAGATTAGGGGCCTGGCAGCAGCTATAGGAGGCCCGTAATCTGCCAGCACCCTATGACAAAAAATGGAACACACCAGCAGTGTGAGGAGACCTGAAAGTGGCACATGGCATGAGACACTGTGGACCTGGCAGCAGCATGAGGAGGCGGTACAGGGGCCCATGGCAGATTAGGGGCCTGGCAGCAGCTATGGGAGGCCCGTAATCTGCCAGCACCCTATGTCAAAAAATTGAACACACCAGCAGTGTGTGAGGAGACCTGAAAGTGGCACATGGCAGAGTGTGGCGATGGAGACAGCAGCAATGGGAGGCCGTACAGGGACCCATGACAGACTCTGGACTTGGCAGCAGCATGAGGAGGTGGTATAGGGGCCCATGGCAGATTAGGGGCCTGGCAGCAGCTATGGGAGGCCCGTAATCTGCCAGCACCCTATGTCAAAAAATTGAACACACCAGCAGTGTGAGGAGACCTGAAAGTGGCACATGGCATGAGACACTGTGGACCTGGCAGCAGCATGAGGAGGCGGTACAGGGGCCCATGGCAGATTAGGGGCCTGGCAGCAGCTATAGAAGGCCCGTAATCTGCCAGCACCCTATGACAAAAAATGGAACACACCAGCAGTGTGAGGAGACCTGAAAGTGGCACATGGCATGAGACACTGTGGACCTGGCAGCAGCATGAGGAGGCGGTACAGGGGCCCATGGCAGATTAGGGGCCTGGCAGCAGCTATGGGAGGCCCGTAATCTGCCAGCACCCTATGACAAAAAATGGAACACACCAGCAGTGTGTGAGGAGACCTGAAAGTGGCACATGGCAGGGGCATGATTCATGGCGGATTTAGTCAGTTGTGTCAGGAACTGGTGGTTTGAAATCCAGACAAATCCACGCCTGATTCATTTTCACAAACGTGAGTCTCTCCACACTTTGGGTGGACAGTCGTGTCCTCCGCGGAGTTACAATACCTCCTGCCGCACTAAACACGCGCTCCGATGCCACGCTACTGGCCGGGCATGACAGCCTTTCAAGGGCAAATTCAGCTAGTTGGGGCCAAAGGTCAAGTTTCGTTGCCCAGTAGTCAAGGGGATTGTCTACCTCGGTTGGCAGGGTGCTGTCCAAGTAGGCCCAAGCCTGTTGTTTGAGGTCCTGCTCCAGGTCCACCTGATGCTGCTGCTGCTGCGGCTGGTTAGTAGTTTCCTCACTGCGCTGGTGAAGAAAGCTACTCATCATCGACTGCAGACTGAGGCAGCCGCTGCTGGTGGAGCTACCACTGCTCCTACCACCCCACCCCTCCCCTGCTGCCATGGCAGCGGAACGCGAGCGCACAGGGCCCACAGTGTCTGAGGATGGACGTTGGCGCACAAAGGCAGAGACCAACTGACTACATAGGTGGTTTTTATAGTACGTTATTTTGGCCTCCCTCTCAGCAGGTGTGAAAAAGGCCACCAATTTTGAACGGTAACGAGGGTCCAACAAGGTGGACAGCCAAAAGTCATCCCTCTGTCTGATGGTTATTATTCGGCTGTCGCTACGCAAGTAACCGAGCATGCTATGGGCCATTTGTGCCAAGGAATGCGAGGGACTCCCTGCCTCCATCTCCACAGCATACTGCCACGGTGCGTCTGGGTCCTCTGTCTCCTCCTCCTCCTCCTCTACCAGATGCTCCTGCTCCTCCACTCCTGTCCGCTGAGTGGAAAAACCACCCATTTCACTCAATAATTCCTGAGCACAAATGTCCTCCTCTACCTCCTCCTCTTCTTCCTGTCCTGCCCCCACAGGGGTCATGTGGCGTTGAGATCTGTGCGCCACGTCTACCGCACCCTGACCAGCCATTGTTAACAGCATTTGTTCCAGGACGTGCAACAGAGGAATGACGTCGTTCATCCCATAGTCCTGCCGACTCACGAATAGCGTGGCCTCCTCAAAGGGCCTGAGCAAGCGGCAGGTGTCACGCATGAGCTGCCAATGGCTGACATCAAAGTTACACAGGGGAGTACCTTTATCCGCTTGTAACAACAGGAAATCGGTGATGGCCTTTCGCTGTTCGTAAAGGTGGTCTAACATGTGTAGGGTTGAATTCCACCTTGTTGCAACGTCGCAGATCAGGCGATGCTGTGCAATTCCGTTCTGCCGCTGCAGCTCAAGGAGGGTGTGCTTTGCGGTGTAGGAATGGCTGAAATGCATGCAAAGTTTACGTGACATTTTAAGGATGTCTTGCAGTGGGATGGTGGATTTTAGGAACCGCTTGACAACCAGATTGAACACGTGAGCCATGCATGGCGCATGGCACAACCTTCCTTGACGCAGAGCAAACACCATGTTCTTTCCGTTGTCGGTCAACATGGTTCCGATTTTCAGTTTGCGCGGAGACAGCCATCTGTCGATTTCTCTGTTCATTACACTGAGAAGTTCCTCCCCTGTGTGACTACGTTCGCCAAGGCATACCAGGTGCAGCACAGCGTGACACCGTTGCGCCCTGCACATGTGATATGCCGGTCGGGTAATGGGACTTGGCACGGGGGTGGCGGCTGAGGACACGAAGGAAGAAGAGGTGGTAGAGGCGGACATCTTTTGTGGACCAAGGACGTGCAAACGTGGAGGCAAAAGCGGCGTGACCTGTCCAAGTTGCTGGTGCGGCTGTGACGGCACCACGTTCTCCCAGTGGGCCGTAAATGACATGTACTGTCCCTGACCGTAGTTACAGCTCCACACGTCGGCGCTGCCGTGCACTTTGGCAGAGACCGACATGCTCAAAGACTGGCCCACCATCTCTTCTACATGTGAATGCAGGGCTGGCACTGCCTTTTTGGCGAAGAAATGACGGCTTGGCACTCTCCACCGCGGCTCGGCACAAGCCATCATTTCTCGGAAAGGTGCTGAGTCCACCACTTGGAAAGGGAGGGACTGCAGCACCAGCAACTTGGACAGGAGGACATTCAGCTTTTGCACCGTCGGGTGCGTGCTCGCAAACTGTTGTCTCTTGGAAACGGATTCCAAGAAAGACTGCTGACGGAATCCGTGAAGAGGAGTAGCAGGAGAAGGAGCATCTGAACGAGCGGAAGATGGCAACGAGCGACAACTCCCCTCAGCAGAGGTGTTGGAGCCTTGACTGGCTGATAGAGGGCGATTGACGTCGGGTGACGGAGCAAGTAACGGAGTGGGTGATGGAGCGGCGGCTGGGGCGGGCAGAACCGCCGTATCTTTATCACGGTTTTCCCAGGCCACCAAATGGCGACGCTGCATATGCTGCCGCAACGCTGTAGTCCCAACATGGGCCCCCTGGCCACGCTTGACTTTCTGGCCACATAGTCGACATACGGCTACGTTTACTTCCTCGGGCGGCTTGACAAAAAATTGCCACACCGCCGAGTAGGAAACTTTGCCCCCGATACTCCTCACTGGCTGACTGCTGCTTCCTCCGTGCACACCGGCACCACTACTGGCCGTGGTGGTAGGCTGCAGTGGAGCTGGTGCTGTACTCCGTGGCCGTTTGCCTCCACTGACACTGCTGCGACCCTGCTGCCTCCTGGGCAACCCACCGACTGTTTTGCTCGCTGCCAAGCTGCCACCCTCTTCTCCTGATGATGCGGAAGCAATAGCCTGATGACGACGAGGCTGCCAAGTGCGATCAGCCTCATCATCATCAATTAGGGTCTCCGCCTCACTACTAGCCCCCTCGGCTGCGTGTGGGTCAGGAGACAGACCTGTCTCTAGACCGGCTACCGAGCCACTCTCCTCGCCACTACTTCTTCGCCTGGCTGCTGAAGAGGCGGATGTCTCCCCCCGTTCCTGACCGCCCTCTGTTAGCTCTTCCTCACTGTACAGTGGGGCTGAGCCCACAGCATGCGATACTTCGCTTGGTGAGGGAACACCAAAGGACAGGGGCAGGTAGAGGACACGTGATTTCAGTGGGCTTGCTCCCGGGCCATGCCAACTAACGGTTGTGTCTGACGTACCCACCGACCGTTGGCTGTAGGTGTCAGAGGTGACCTGGGAAGAGGAAGACGACCGAGCCAACCAATCGATGACGGCAGGGTTGTCGGTGGAGACACGACCGCTGGATGACACCGGGAGCACTGGCCTCTGGCTGCGACTAGTGCTGCCTCGACCCCTTCCTCTGCTGCCACGTCTGCTCGCTCCTAAAACATTGCCTCCTCTGCCACTCCTCTGCATGTTGTCTGACATACTCTTTAATTAAACGATTCTGTGTCCCTGAGTAACAATTCTGTGTCTGTCCCTGAGTAACAATTCTGTGTCCCTGAGTAACGTTTCTGTGGCCCTCAGTAACAATTCTGTGTCCCTCAGTAACAATTCTGTGTCCCACAGTAACAATTCTGTGTCTGTCCCTGAGTAACAATTCTGTGTCTGTCCCTGAGTAACAATTCTGTGTCCCTGAGTAATGTTTCTCTGGCCCTAAGTAACAGTTCTGTGGCCCTCAGTAACAATTCTGTGTCCCTCAGTAACAATTCTGTGTCTGTCCCTAAGTAACAATTCTGTGGCCCTAAGTAACGTTTCTGTGGCCCTAAGTAACATTTCTGTGGCCCTCAGTAACAATTCTGTATCCCTCAGTAACAATTCTGTGTCTGTCCCTGAGTAACAATTCTGTGTCCCTAAGTAACAATTCTGTGGCCCTAAGTAAAGTTTCTGTGGCCCTAAGTAATGTTTCTGTGGCCCTAAGTAACGATTCTGTGGCCCTAAGTAATGTTTCTGTGGCCCTAAGTAACGTTTCTGTGGCCCTCAGTAACAAATCTGTGTCCCTCAGTAACAATTCTGTGTCTGTCCCTAAGTAACGATTCTGTGGCCCTAAGTAACGTTTCTGTGGCCCTAAGTAACGGTTCTGTGTCCCTCAGTAACAATTCTGTATCCCTCAGTAACAATTCTGTGTCTGTCCCTGAGTAACAATTCTGTGGCCCTAAGTAACGTTTCTGTGGCCCTAAGTAACGTTTCTGTGGCCCTAAGTAACGATTCTGTGGCCCTAAGTAACGTTTCTGTGGCCCTAAGTAACGTTTCTGTGGCCCTCAGTAACAAATCTGTGTCCCTCAGTAACAATTCTGTGTCTGTCCCTAAGTATCAATTCTGTGGCCCTAAGTAACGTTTCTGTGGCCCTAAGTAACGATTCTGTGGCCCTAAGTAACGTTTCTGTGGCCCTAAGTAACGTTTCTGTGGCCCTCAGTAACAAATCTGTGTCCCTCAGTAACAATTCTGTGTCTGTCCCTAAGTATCAATTCTGTGGCCCTAAGTAACATTTCTGTGGCCCTAAGTAACGATTCTGTGGCCCTCAGTAACAATTCTGTGTCCCTCAATAACAATTCTGTGTCTGTCCCTAAGTAACAATTCTGTGGCCCTAAGTAACGTTTCTGTGGCCCTAAGTAACGTTTCTGTGGCCCTAAGTAACGATTCTGTGTCCCTCAGTAACAATTCTGTATCCCTCAGTAACAATTCTGTGTCTGTCCCTGAGTAACAATTCTGTGTCCCTAAGTAACGTTTCTGTGGCCCTAACTAACGATTCTGTAGCCCTAAGTAACGTTTCTGTGGCCCTAAGTAACGTTTCTGTGGCCTTCAGTAACAAATCTGTGTCCCTCAATAACAATTATGTATCTGTCCCTAAGTAACAATTCTGTGGCCCTAAGTAACGTTTCTGTGGCCCTAAGTAACGGTTCTGTGGCCCTAAGTAACAATTCTGTGTCCCTCAATAACAATTCTGTGTCTGTCCCTAAGTAACAATTCTGTGGCCCTAAGTAACGTTTCTGTGGCCCTAAGTAACGTTTCTGTGGCCCTAAGTAACGATTCTGTGGCCCTCAGTAACGATTCTGTGGCCCTCAGTAACAATTCTGTGTCCCACAGTAACAATTCTGTGTCTGTCCCTGAGTAACAATTCTGTGTCTGTCCCTGAGTAACAATTCTGTGTCCCTGAGTAATGTTTCTCTGGCCCTAAGTAACAGTTCTGTGGCCCTCAGTAACAATTCTGTGTCCCTCAGTAACAATTCTGTGTCTGTCCCTAAGTAACAATTCTGTGGCCCTAAGTAACGTTTCTGTGGCCCTAAGTAACGTTTCTGTGGCCCTAAGTAACGTTTCTGTGGCCCTCAGTAACAATTCTGTATCCCTCAGTAACAATTCTGTGTCTGTCCCTGAGTAACAATTCTGTGTCCTTAAGTAACGTTTCTGTGGCCCTAAGTAACGTTTCTGTGGCCCTAAGTAACGATTCTGTGGCCCTCAGTAACGATTCTGTGGCCCTCAGTAACAATTCTGTGTCCCACAGTAACAATTCTGTGTCTGTCCCTGAGTAACAATTCTGTGTCTGTCCCTGAGTAACAATTCTGTGTCCCTGAGTAATGTTTCTCTGGCCCTAAGTAACAGTTCTGTGGCCCTCAGTAACAATTCTGTGTCCCTCAGTAACAATTCTGTGTCTGTCCCTAGGTAACAATTCTGTGGCCCTAAGTAACGTTTCTGTGGCCCTAAGTAACGTTTCTGTGGCCCTAAGTAACGTTTCTGTGGCCCTCAGTAACAATTCTGTATCCCTCAGTAACAATTCTGTGTCTGTCCCTGAGTAACAATTCTGTGTCCCTAAGTAACAATTCTGTGGCCCTAAGTAAAGTTTCTGTGGCCCTAAGTAACGTTTCTGTGGCCCTAAGTAATGATTCTGTGGCCCTAAGTAACGTTTCTGTGGCCCTCAGTAACAAATCTGTGTCCCTCAGTAACAATTCTGTGTCTGTCCCTAAGTAACGATTTTGTGGCCCTAAGTAACGTTTCTGTGGCCCTAAGTAACGGTTCTGTGTCCCTCAGTAACAATTCTGTATCCCTCAGTAACAATTCTGTGTCTGTCCCTGAGTAACAATTCTGTGGCCCTGAGTAACGTTTCTGTGGCCCTCAGTAACAATTCTGTGTCCCTCAGTAACAATTCTGTGTCCCACAGTAACAATTCTGTGTCTGTCCCTGAGTAACAATTCTGTGTCTGTCCCTGAGTAACAATTCTGTGTCCCTGAGTAATGTTTCTCTGGCCCTAAGTAACAGTTCTGTGGCCCTCAGTAACAATTCTGTGTCCCTCAGTAACAATTCTGTGTCTATCCCTAAGTAACAATTCTGTGGCCCTAAGTAACGTTTCTGTGGCCCTAAGTAACGTTTCTGTGGCCCTCAGTAACAATTCTGTATCCCTCAGTAACAATTCTGTGTCTGTCCCTGAGTAACAATTCTGTGTCCCTAAGTAACAATTCTGTGTCCCTAAGTAACAATTCTGTGGCCCTAAGTAACGTTTCTGTGGCCCCAAGTAACGTTTCTGTGGCCCTAAGTAACGATTCTGTGGCCCTAAGTAACGTTTCTGTGGCCCTAAGTAACGTTTCTGTGGCCCTCAGTAACAAATCTGTGTCCCTCAGTAACAATTCTGTGTCTGTCCCTAAGTATCAATTCTGTGGCCCTAAGTAACGTTTCTGTGGCCCTAAGTAACGATTCTGTGGCCCTCAGTAACAATTCTGTGTCCCTCAATAACAATTCTGTGTCTGTCCCTAAGTAACAATTCTGTGGCCCTAAGTAACGTTTCTGTGGCCCTAAGTAACGTTTCTGTGGCCCTAAGTAACGATTCTGTGTCCCTCAGTAACAATTCTGTATCCCTCAGTAACAATTCTGTGTCTGTCCCTGAGTAACAATTCTGTGTCCCTAAGTAACGTTTCTGTGGCCCTAACTAACGATTCTGTGGCCCTAAGTAACGTTTCTGTGGCCCTAAGTAACGTTTCTGTGGCCCTCAGTAACAAATCTGTGTCCCTCAATAACAATTATGTGTCTGTCCCTAAGTAACAATTCTGTGGCCCTAAGTAACGTTTCTGTGGCCCTAAGTAACGGATCTGTGGCCCTCAGTAACAATTCTGTGTCCCTCAATAACAATTCTGTGTCTGTCCCTAAGTAACAATTCTGTGGCCCTAAGTAACGTTTCTGTGGCCCTAAGTAACGTTTCTGTGGCCCTAAGTAACGATTCTGTGGCCCTCAGTAACAAATCTGTGTCCCTCAGTAACAATTCTGTGTCTGTCCCTAAGTAACAATTCTGTGGCCCTAAGTAACGATTCTGTGGCCCTCAGTAACAAATCTGTGTCCCTCAATAACAATTCTGTGTCTGTCCCTAAGTAACAATTCTGTGGCCCTAAGTAACGTTTCTGTGGCCCTAAGTAACGGTTCTGAGGCCCTCAGTAACAATTCTGTGTCCCTCAATAACAATTCTGTGTCTGTTCCTAAGTAACAATTCTGTGGCCCTAAGTAACGTTTCTGTGGCCCTAAGTAACGATTCTGTGGCCCTCAGTAACAAATCTGTGTCCCTCACTAACAATTCTGTGTCTGTCCCTAAGTAACAATTCTGTGGCCCTAAGTAATGATTCTGTGGCCCTCAGTAACAAATCTGTGTCCCTCAGTAACAATTCTGTCTGTCCCTAAGTAACAATTCTGTGGCCCTAAGTAACGTTTCTGTGGCCCTAAGTAACGATTCTGTGGCCCTCAGTAACAATTTCTGTATCCCTCAGTAACAATTCTGTCTGTCCCTGAGTAACAATTCTGTGTCCCTAAGTAACGTTTCTGTGGCCCTAAGTAACGTTTCTGTGGCACTAAGTAACGATTCTGTGGCCCTAAGTAACGTTTCTGTGGCCCTAAGTAACGATTCTGTGGCCCTCAGTAACAATTCTGTGTCCCTCAATAATAATTCTGTGTCTGTCCCTAAGTAACAATTCTGTGGCCCTAAGTAACGTTTCTGTGGCCCTAAGTAACGTTTCTGTGGCCCTAAGTAACGATTCTGTGTCCCTCAGTAACAATTCTGTATCCCTCAAAAACAATTCTGTGTCTGTCCCTAAGTAACAATTCTGTGGCCCTAAGTAACGTTTCTGTGGCCCTAAGTAACGTTTCTGTGGCCCTAAGTAACGATTCTGTGTCCCTCAGTAACAATTCTGTATCCCTCAGTAACAATTCTGTGTCTGTCCCTGAGTAACAATTCTGTGTCCCTAAGTAACGTTTCTGTGGCCCTAACTAACGATTCTGTGGCCCTAAGTAACAATTCTGTGTCCCTCAATAACAATTCTGTGTCTGTCCCTAAGTAACAATTCTGTGGCCCTAAGTAACAATTCTGTGGCCCTAAGTAACGTTTCTGTGGCCCTAAGTAACGTTTCTGTGGCCCTAAGTAACGATTCTGTGGCCCTCAGTAACAAATCTGTGGCCCTCAGTAACAATTCTGTGTCTGTCCCTAAGTAACAATTCTGTGGCCCTAAGTAACGATTCTGTGGCCCTCAGTAACAAATCTGTGTCCCTCAGTAACAATTCTGTGTCTGTCCCTAAGTAACAATTCTGTGGCCCTAAGTAACGTTTCTGTGGCCCTAAGTAACGGTTCTGAGGCCCTCAGTAACAATTCTGTGTCCCTCAATAACAATTCTGTGTCTGTTCCTAAGTAACAATTCTGTGGCCCTAAGTAATGTTTCTGTGGCCCTAAGTAACGTTTCTGTGGCCCTAAGTAACGATTCTGTGGCCCTCAGTAACAAATCTGTGTCCCTCAGTAACAATTCTGTGTCTGTCCCTAAGTAACAATTCTGTGGCCCTAAGTAACGATTCTGTGGCCCTCAGTAACAAATCTGTGTCCCTCAGTAACAATTCTGTGTCTGTCCCTAAGTAACAATTCTGTGGCCCTAAGTAACGTTTCTGTGGCCCTAAGTAACGGTTCTGAGGCCCTCAGTAACAATTCTGTGTCCCTCAATAACAATTCTGTGTCTGTTCCTAAGTAACAATTCTGTGGCCCTAAGTAACGTTTCTGTGGCCCTAAGTAACGATTCTGTGGCCCTCAGTAACAAATCTGTGTCCCTCACTAACAATTCTGTGTCTGTCCCTGAGTAACAATTCTGTGGCCCTAAGTAATGATTCTGTGGCCCTCAGTAACAAATCTGTGTCCCTCAGTAACAATTCTGTCTGTCCCTAAGTAACAATTCTGTGGCCCTAAGTAACGTTTCTGTGGCCCTAAGTAACGATTCTGTGGCCCTCAGTAACAATTTCTGTATCCCTCAGTAACAATTCTGTCTGTCCCTGAGTAACAATTCTGTGTCCCTAAGTAACGTTTCTGTGGCCCTAAGTAACGTTTCTGTGGCACTAAGTAACGATTCTGTGGCCCTAAGTAACGTTTCTGTGGCCCTAAGTAACGATTCTGTGGCCCTCAGTAACAATTCTGTGTCCCTCAATAATAATTCTGTGTCTGTCCCTAAGTAACAATTCTGTGGCCCTAAGTAACGTTTCTGTGGCCCTAAGTAACGTTTCTGTGGCCCTAAGTAACGATTCTGTGTCCCTCAGTAACAATTCTGTATCCCTCAAAAACAATTCTGTGTCTGTCCCTAAGTAACAATTCTGTGGCCCTAAGTAACGTTTCTGTGGCCCTAAGTAACGTTTCTGTGGCCCTAAGTAACGATTCTGTGTCCCTCAGTAACAATTCTGTATCCCTCAGTAACAATTCTGTGTCTGTCCCTGAGTAACAATTCTGTGTCCCTAAGTAACGTTTCTGTGGCCCTAACTAACGATTCTGTGGCCCTAAGTAACAATTCTGTGTCCCTCAATAACAATTCTGTGTCTGTCCCTAAGTAACAATTCTGTGGCCCTAAGTAACAATTCTGTGGCCCTAAGTAACGTTTCTGTGGCCCTAAGTAACGTTTCTGTGGCCCTAAGTAACGATTCTGTGGCCCTCAGTAACAAATCTGTGGCCCTCAGTAACAATTCTGTGTCTGTCCCTAAGTAACAATTCTGTGGCCCTAAGTAACGATTCTGTGGCCCTCAGTAACAAATCTGTGTCCCTCAGTAACAATTCTGTGTCTGTCCCTAAGTAACAATTCTGTGGCCCTAAGTAACGTTTCTGTGGCCCTAAGTAACGGTTCTGAGGCCCTCAGTAACAATTCTGTGTCCCTCAATAACAATTCTGTGTCTGTTCCTAAGTAACAATTCTGTGGCCCTAAGTAATGTTTCTGTGGCCCTAAGTAACGTTTCTGTGGCCCTAAGTAACGATTCTGTGGCCCTCAGTAACAAATCTGTGTCCCTCAGTAACAATTCTGTGTCTGTCCCTAAGTAACAATTCTGTGGCCCTAAGTAACGATTCTGTGGCCCTCAGTAACAAATCTGTGTCCCTCAGTAACAATTCTGTGTCTGTCCCTAAGTAACAATTCTGTTTCCCTAAGTAACGTTTCTGTGGCCCTAAGTAACGGTTCTGAGGCCCTCAGTAACAATTCTGTGTCCCTCAATAACAATTCTGTGTCTGTTCCTAAGTAACAATTCTGTGGCCCTAAGTAACGTTTCTGTGGCCCTAAGTAACGATTCTGTGGCCCTCAGTAACAAATCTGTGTCCCTCACTAACAATTCTGTGTCTGTCCCTAAGTAACAATTCTGTGGCCCTAAGTAATGATTCTGTGGCCCTCAGTAACAAATCTGTGTCCCTCAGTAACAATTCTGTCTGTCCCTAAGTAACAATTCTGTGGCCCTAAGTAACGTTTCTGTGGCCCTAAGTAACGATTCTGTGGCCCTCAGTAACAATTTCTGTATCCCTCAGTAACAATTCTGTCTGTCCCTGAGTAACAATTCTGTGTCCCTAAGTAACGTTTCTGTGGCCCTAAGTAACGTTTCTGTGGCACTAAGTAACGATTCTGTGGCCCTAAGTAACATTTCTGTGGCCCTAAGTAACGATTCTGTGGCCCTCAGTAACAATTCTGTGTCCCTCAATAACAATTCTGTGTCTGTCCCTAAGTAACAATTCTGTGGCCCTAAGTAACGTTTCTGTGGCCCTAAGTAACGTTTCTGTGGCCCTAAGTAACGATTCTGTGTCCCTCAGTAACAATTCTGTATCCCTCAGTAACAATTCTGTGTCTGTCCCTGAGTAACAATTCTGTGTCCCTAAGTAACGTTTCTGTGGCCCTAACTAACGATTCTGTGGCCCTAAGTAACGTTTCTGTGGCCCTAAGTAACGTTTCTGTGGCCCTCAGTAACAAATCTGTGTCCCTCAATAACAATTATGTGTCTGTCCCTAAGTAACAATTCTGTGGCCCTAAGTAACGTTTCTGTGGCCCTAAGTAACGGTTCTGTGGCCCTCAGTAACAATTCTGTGTCCCTCAATAACAATTCTGTGTCTGTCCCTAAGTAACAATTCTGTGGCCCTAAGTAACGTTTCTGTGGCCCTAAGTAACGTTTCTGTGGCCCTAAGTAACGATTCTGTGGCCCTCAGTAACAAATCTGTGTCCCTCAGTAACAATTCTGTGTCTGTCCCTAAGTAACAATTCTGTGGCCCTAAGTAACGATTCTGTGGCCCTCAGTAACAAATCTGTGTCCCTCAGTAACAATTCTGTGTCTGTCCCTAAGTAACAATTCTGTGGCCCTAAGTAACGTTTCTGTGGCCCTAAGTAACGGTTCTGAGGCCCTCAGTAACAATTCTGTGTCCCTCAATAACAATTCTGTGTCTGTCCCTAAGTAACAATTCTGTGGCCCTAAGTAACGTTTCTGTGGCCCTAAGTAACGATTCTGTGGCCCTCAGTACCAAATCTGTGTCCCTCAGTAACAATTCTGTGTCTGTCCCTAAGTAACAATTCTGTGGCCCTAAGTAACGTTTCTGTGGCCCTAAGTAACGATTCTGTGGCCCTCAGTAACGTTTCTGTGGCCCTAAGTAACGTTTCTGTGGCCCTTAGTAACAATTCTGTGTCCCTCAATAACAATTCTGTGTCTGTCCCTAAGTAACAATTCTGTGGCCCTAAGTAACGTTTCTGTGGCCCTAAGTAACGATTCTGTGGCCCTCAGTAACAAATCTGTGTCCCTCACTAACAATTCTGTGTCTGTCCCTAAGTAACAATTCTGTGGCCCTAAGTAACGATTCTGTGGACATCAGTAACAAATCTGTGTCCCTCAGTAACAATTCTGTGTCTGTCCCTAAGTAACAATTCTGTGGCCCTAAGTAACGTTTCTGTGGCCCTAAGTAACGGTTCTGTGGCCCTCAGTAACAATTCTGTGTCCCTCAATAACAATTCTGTGTCTGTCCCTAAGTAACAATTCTGTGGCCCTAAGTAACGTTTCTGTGGCCCTAAGTAACGTTTCTGTGGCCCTAAGTAACGATTCTGTGGCCCTCAGTAACAAATCTGTGTCCCTCAGTAACAATTCTGTGTCTGTCCCTAAGTAACAATTCTGTGGCCCTAAGTAACGATTCTGTGGCCCTCAGTAACAAATCTGTGTCCCTCAGTAACAATTCTGTGTCTGTCCCTAAGTAACAATTCTGTGGCCCTAAGTAACGTTTCTGTGGCCCTAAGTAACGATTCTGTGGCCCTCAGTAACAAATCTGTGTCCCTCAGTAACAATTCTGTCTGTCCCTGAGTAACAATTCTGTGTCCCTCAATAACAATTCTGTGTCTGTCCCTAAGTAACAATTCTGTGGCCCTAAGTAACGTTTCTGTGGCCCTAAGTAACGTTTCTGTGGCCCTTAGTAACAATTCTGTGTCCCTCAATAACAATTCTGTGTCTGTCCCTAAGTAACAATTCTGTGGCCCTAAGTAACGTTTCTGTGGCCCTAAGTAACGATTCTGTGGCCCTCAGTAACAAATCTGTGTCCCTCACTAACAATTCTGTGTCTGTCCCTAAGTAACAATTCTGTGGCCCTAAGTAACGATTCTGTGGACATCAGTAACAAATCTGTGTCCCTCAGTAACAATTCTGTGTCTGTCCCTAAGTAACAATTCTGTGGCCCTAAGTAACGTTTCTGTGGCCCTAAGTAACGATTCTGTGGCCCTCAGTAACAATTCTGTATCCCTCAGTAACAATTCTGTCTGTCCCTGAGTAACAATTCTGTGTCCCTAAGTAACGTTTCTGTGGCCCTAAGTAACGTTTCTGTGGCCCTAAGCAACGATTCTGTGGCCCTAAGTAACGTTTCTGTGGCCCTAAGTAACGTTTCTGTGGCCCTTAGTAACAATTCTGTGTCCCTCAATAACAATTCTGTGTCTGTCCCTAAGTAACAATTCTGTGGCCCTAAGTAATGTTTCTGTGGCCCTAAGTAACGATTCTGTGGCCCTCAGTAACAAATCTGTGTCCCTCAGTAACAATTCTGTCTGTCCCTGAGTAACAATTCTGTGTCCCTAAGTAACGTTTCTGTGGCCCTAAGTAACGTTTCTGTGGCCCTAAGTAACGATTCTGTGGCCCTAAGTAACGTTTCTGTGGCCCTAAGTAACGTTTCTGTTGCCCTTAGTAACAATTCTGTGTCCCTCAATAACAATTCTGTGTCTGTCCCTAAGTAACAATTCTGTGGCCCTAAGTAACGTTTCTGTGGCCCTAAGTAACGATTCTGTGGCCATCAGTAACAAATCTGTGTCCCTCACTAACAATTCTGTGTCTGTCCCTAAGTAACAATTCTGTGGCCCTAAGTAACGATTCTGTGGACATCAGTAACAAATCTGTGTCCCTCAGTAACAATTCTGTGTCTGTCCCTAAGTAACAATTCTGTGGCCCTAAGTAATGTTTCTGTGGCCCTAAGTAACGATTCTGTGGCCCTCAGTAACAATTCTGTATCCCTCAGTAACAATTCTGTCTTTCCCTGAGTAACAATTCTGTGTCCCTAAGTAACGTTTCTGTGGCCCTAAGTAACGTTTCTGTGGCCCTAAGCAACGATTCTGTGGCCCTAAGTAACGTTTCTGTGGCCCTTAGTAACAATTCTGTGTCCCTCAATAACAATTCTGTGTCTGTCCCTAAGTATCAATTCTGTGGCCCTAAGTAACGTTTCTGTGGCCCTAAGTAACGATTCTGTGGCCCTCAGTAACAAATCTGTGTCCCTCACTAACAATTCTGTGTCTGTCCCTAAGTAAAAATTCTGTGGCCCTAAGTAACGATTCTGTGGCCCTCAGTAACAAACCTGTGTCCTTCAGTAACAATTCTGTGTCTGTCCCTAAGTAACAATTCTGTGGCCCTAAGTAACGTTTCTGTGGCCCTAAGTAACGAATCTGTGACCCTCAGTAACAATTCTGTATCCCTCAGTAACAATTCTGTCTGTCCCTGAGTAACAATTCTGTGTCCCTAAGTAACGTTTCTGTGGCCCTAAGTAACGTTTCTGTGGCCCTAAGCAACGATTCTGTGGCCCTAAGTAACGTTTCTGTGGCCCTAAGTAACGTTTCTGTGGCCCTTAGTAGCAATTCCGTGTCCCTCAATAACAATTCTGTGTCTGTCCCTAAGTAACAATTCTGTGGCCCTAAGTAACGTTTCTGTGGCCCTAAGTAACGTTTCTGTGGCCCTTAGTAACAATTCTGTGTCCCTCAATAACAATTCTGTGTCTGTCCCTAAGTAACAATTCTGTGGCCCTAAGTAACGTTTCTGTGGCCCTAAGTAACGATTCTGTGGCCCTCAGTAACAAATCTGTGTCCCTCACTAACAATTCTGTGTCTGTCCCTAAGTAACAATTCTGTGGCCCTAAGTAACGATTCTGTGGACATCAGTAACAAATCTGTGTCCCTCAGTAACAATTCTGTGTCTGTCCCTAAGTAACAATTCTGTGGCCCTAAGTAACGTTTCTGTGGCCCTAAGTAACGATTCTGTGGCCCTCAGTAACAATTCTGTATCCCTCAGTAACAATTCTGTCTGTCCCTGAGTAACAATTCTGTGTCCCTAAGTAACGTTTCTGTGGCCCTAAGTAACGTTTCTGTGGCCCTAAGCAACGATTCTGTGGCCCTAAGTAACGTTTCTGTGGCCCTAAGTAACGTTTCTGTGGCCCTTAGTAACAATTCTGTGTCCCTCAATAACAATTCTGTGTCTGTCCCTAAGTAACAATTCTGTGGCCCTAAGTAATGTTTCTGTGGCCCTAAGTAACGATTCTGTGGCCCTCAGTAACAAATCTGTGTCCCTCAGTAACAATTCTGTCTGTCCCTGAGTAACAATTCTGTGTCCCTAAGTAACGTTTCTGTGGCCCTAAGTAACGTTTCTGTGGCCCTAAGTAACGATTCTGTGGCCCTAAGTAACGTTTCTGTGGCCCTAAGTAACGTTTCTGTTGCCCTTAGTAACAATTCTGTGTCCCTCAATAACAATTCTGTGTCTGTCCCTAAGTAACAATTCTGTGGCCCTAAGTAACGTTTCTGTGGCCCTAAGTAACGATTCTGTGGCCATCAGTAACAAATCTGTGTCCCTCACTAACAATTCTGTGTCTGTCCCTAAGTAACAATTCTGTGGCCCTAAGTAACGATTCTGTGGACATCAGTAACAAATCTGTGTCCCTCAGTAACAATTCTGTGTCTGTCCCTAAGTAACAATTCTGTGGCCCTAAGTAATGTTTCTGTGGCCCTAAGTAACGATTCTGTGGCCCTCAGTAACAATTCTGTATCCCTCAGTAACAATTCTGTCTTTCCCTGAGTAACAATTCTGTGTCCCTAAGTAACGTTTCTGTGGCCCTAAGTAACGTTTCTGTGGCCCTAAGCAACGATTCTGTGGCCCTAAGTAACGTTTCTGTGGCCCTTAGTAACAATTCTGTGTCCCTCAATAACAATTCTGTGTCTGTCCCTAAGTATCAATTCTGTGGCCCTAAGTAACGTTTCTGTGGCCCTAAGTAACGATTCTGTGGCCCTCAGTAACAAATCTGTGTCCCTCACTAACAATTCTGTGTCTGTCCCTAAGTAAAAATTCTGTGGCCCTAAGTAACGATTCTGTGGCCCTCAGTAACAAACCTGTGTCCTTCAGTAACAATTCTGTGTCTGTCCCTAAGTAACAATTCTGTGGCCCTAAGTAACGTTTCTGTGGCCCTAAGTAACGAATCTGTGACCCTCAGTAACAATTCTGTATCCCTCAGTAACAATTCTGTCTGTCCCTGAGTAACAATTCTGTGTCCCTAAGTAACGTTTCTGTGGCCCTAAGTAACGTTTCTGTGGCCCTAAGCAACGATTCTGTGGCCCTAAGTAACGTTTCTGTGGCCCTAAGTAACGTTTCTGTGGCCCTTAGTAGCAATTCCGTGTCCCTCAATAACAATTCTGTGTCTGTCCCTAAGTAACAATTCTGTGGCCCTAAGTAACGTTTCTGTGGCCCTAAGTAACGATTCTGTGGCCCTCAGTAACAAATCTGTGTCCCTCAGTAACAATTCTGTGTCTGTCCCTAAGTAACGTTTCTGTGGCCCTAAGTAACGATTCTGTGGCCCTCAGTAACAAACCTGTGTCCCTCAGTAACAATTCTGTGTCTGTCCCTAAGTAACAATTCTGTGGCCCTAAGTAACGTTTCTGTGGCTCTAAGTAACGAATCTGTGGCCCTCAGTAACAATTCTGTATCCCTCAGTAACAATTCTGTCTGTCCCTGAGTAACAATTCTGTGGCCCTAAGTAACGTTTCTGTGGCCCTAACTAACGATTCTGTGGCCCTAAGTCACGTTTCTGTGGCCCTAAGTAACGATTCTGTGGCCCTCAGTAACAATTCTGTATCCCTCAGTAACAATTCTGTCTGTCCCTGAGTAACAATTCTGTGTCCCTAAGTAACGTTTCTGTGGCCCTAAGTAACGTTTCTGTGGCCCTCAGTAACAAATCTGTGTCCCTCAATAACAATTATGTGTCTGTCCCTAAGTAACAATTCTGTGGCCCTAAGTAACGTTTCTGTGGCCCTAAGTAACGGTTCTGTGGCCCTCAGTAACAATTCTGTGTCCCTCAATAACAATTCTGTGTCTGTCCCTAAGTAACAATTCTGTGGCCCTAAGTAACGTTTCTGTGGCCCTAAGTAACGTTTCTGTGGCCCTAAGTAACGATTCTGTGGCCCTCAGTAACAAATCTGTGTCCCTCAGTAACAATTCTGTGTCTGTCCCTAAGTAACAATTCTGTGGCCCTAAGTAACGATTCTGTGGCCCTCAGTAACAAATCTGTGTCCCTCAGTAACAATTCTGTGTCTGTCCCTAAGTAACAATTCTGTGGCCCTAAGTAACGTTTCTGTGGCCCTAAGTAACGGTTCTGAGGCCCTCAGTAACAATTCTGTGTCCCTCAATAACAATTCTGTGTCTGTCCCTAAGTAACAATTCTGTGGCCCTAAGTAACGTTTCTGTGGCCCTAAGTAACGATTCTGTGGCCCTCAGTAACAAATCTGTGTCCCTCAGTAACAATTCTGTGTCTGTCCCTAAGTAACAATTCTGTGGCCCTAAGTAACGATTCTGTGGCCCTCAGTAACAAACCTGTGTCCCTCAGTAACAATTCTGTGTCTGTCCCTAAGTAACAATTCTGTGGCCCTAAGTAACGTTTCTGTGGCCCTAAGTAACGAATCTGTGGCCCTCAGTAACAATTCTGTATCCCTCAGTAACAATTCTGTCTGTCCCTGAGTAACAATTCTGTGTCCCTAAGTAACGTTTCTGTGGCCCTAACTAACGATTCTGTGGCCCTAAGTCACGTTTCTGTGGCCCTAAGTAACGATTCTGTGGCCCTCAGTAACAATTCTGTATCCCTCAGTAACAATTCTGTCTGTCCCTGAGTAACAATTCTGTGTCCCTAAGTAACGTTTCTGTGGCCCTAAGTAACGTTTCTGTGGCCCTCAGTAACAAATCTGTGTCCCTCAATAACAATTATGTGTCTGTCCCTAAGTAACAATTCTGTGGCCCTAAGTAACGTTTCTGTGGCCCTAAGTAACGGTTCTGTGGCCCTCAGTAACAATTCTGTGTCCCTCAATAACAATTCTGTGTCTGTCCCTAAGTAACAATTCTGTGGCCCTAAGTAACGTTTCTGTGGCCCTAAGTAACGTTTCTGTGGCCCTAAGTAACGATTCTGTGGCCCTCAGTAACAAATCTGTGTCCCTCAGTAACAATTCTGTGTCTGTCCCTAAGTAACAATTCTGTGGCCCTAAGTAACGATTCTGTGGCCCTCAGTAACAAATCTGTGTCCCTCAGTAACAATTCTGTGTCTGTCCCTAAGTAACAATTCTGTGGCCCTAAGTAACGTTTCTGTGGCCCTAAGTAACGGTTCTGAGGCCCTCAGTAACAATTCTGTGTCCCTCAATAACAATTCTGTGTCTGTTCCTAAGTAACAATTCTGTGGCCCTAAGTAACGTTTCTGTGGCCCTAAGTAACGATTCTGTGGCCCTCAGTAACAAATCTGTGTCCCTCACTAACAATTCTGTGTCTGTCCCTAAGTAACAATTCTGTGGCCCTAAGTAATGATTCTGTGGCCCTCAGTAACAAATCTGTGTCCCTCAGTAACAATTCTGTCTGTCCCTAAGTAACAATTCTGTGGCCCTAAGTAACGTTTCTGTGTCCCTAAGTAACGATTCTGTGGCCCTCAGTAACAATTTCTGTATCCCTCAGTAACAATTCTGTCTGTCCCTGAGTAACAATTCTGTGTCCCTAAGTAACGTTTCTGTGGCCCTAAGTAACGTTTCTGTGGCTCTAAGTAACGATTCTGTGGCCCTAAGTAACGTTTCTGTGGCCCTAAGTAACGTTTCTGTGGCCCTCAGTAACAATTCTGTGTCCCTCAATAACAATTCTGTGTCTGTCCCTAAGTAACAATTCTGTGGCCCTAAGTAATGTTTCTGTGGCCCTAAGTAACGATTCTGTGGCCCTCAGTAACAAATCTGTGTCCCTCAGTAACAATTCTGTGTCTGTCCCTAAGTAACAATTCTGTGGCCCTAAGTAACGTTTCTGTGGCCCTAAGTAACGATTCTGTGGCCCTCAGTAACAATTCTGTATCTCTCAGTAACAATTCTGTCTGTCCCTGAGTAACAATTCTGTGTCCCTAAGTAACGTTTCTGTGGCCCTAAGTAACGTTTCTGTGGCCCTAAGTAACGATTCTGTGGCCCTAAGTAACGTTTCTGTGGCCCTAAGTAACGTTTCTGTGGCCCTTAGTAACAATTCTGTGTCCCTCAATAACAATTCTGTGTCTGTCCCTAAGTAACAATTCTGTGGCCCTAAGTAACGTTTCTGTGGCCCTAAGTAACGATTCTGTGGCCCTCAGTAACAAATCTGTGTCCATCACTAACAATTCTGTGTCTGTCCCTAAGTAACAATTCTGTGGCCCTAAGTAACGTTTCTGTGGCCCTAAGTAACGATTCTGTGGCCCTCAGTAACAAATCTGTGTCCCTCACTAACAATTCTGTGTCTGTCCCTAAGTAACAATTCTGTGGCCCTAAGTAACGATTCTGTGGACATCAGTAACAAATCTGTGTCCCTCAGTAACAATTCTGTGTCTGTCCCTAAGTAACAATTCTGTGGCCCTAAGTAACGTTTCTGTGGCCCTAAGTAACGAATCTGTGGCCCTCAGTAACAATTCTGTATCCCTCAGTAACAATTCTGTCTGTCCCTGAGTAACAATTCTGTGTCCCTAAGTAACGTTTCTGTGGCCCTAAGTAACGTTTCTGTGGCCCTAAGTAACGATTCTGTGGCCCTCAGTAACAAATCTGTGTCCCTCACTAACAATTCTGTGTCTGTCCCTAAGTAACAATTCTGTGGCCCTAAGTAACGATTCTGTGGACATCAGTAACAAATCTGTGTCCCTCAGTAACAATTCTGTGTCTGTCCCTAAGTAACAATTCTGTGGCCCTAAGTAACGTTTCTGTGGCCCTAAGTAACGATTCTGTGGCCCTCAGTAACAATTCTGTATCCCTCAGTAACAATTCTGTCTGTCCCTGAGTAACAATTCTGTGTCCCTAAGTAACGTTTCTGTGGCCCTAAGTAACGTTTCTGTGGCCCTAAGCAACGATTCTGTGGCCCTAAGTAACGTTTCTGTGGCCCTAAGTAACGTTTCTGTTGCCCTTAATAACAATTCTGTGTCCCTCAATAACAATTCTGTGTCTGTCCCTAAGTAACAATTCTGTGGCCCTAAGTAACGTTTCTGTGGCCCTAAGTAACGATTCTGTGGCCCTCAGTAACAAATCTGTGTCCCTCAGTAACAATTCTGTCTGTCCCTGAGTAACAATTCTGTTTCCCTAAGTAACGTTTCTGTGGCCCTAAGTAACGTTTCTGTGGCCCTAAGTAACGATTCTGTGGCCCTAAGTAACGTTTCTGTGGCCCTAAGTAACGTTTCTGTGGCCCTTAGTAACAATTCTGTGTCCCTCAATAACAATTCTGTGTCTGTCCCTAAGTAACAATTCTGTGGCCCTAAGTAACGTTTCTGTGGCCCTAAGTAACGATTCTGTGGCCCTCAGTAACAAATCTGTGTCCCTCACTAACAATTCTGTGTCTGTCCCTAAGTAACAATTCTGTGGCCCTAAGTAACGATTCTGTGGACATCAGTAACAAATCTTTGTCCCTCAGTAACAATTCTGTGTCTGTCCCTAAGTAACAATTCTGTGGCCCTAAGTAATGTTTCTGTGGCCCTAAGTAACGATTCTGTGGCCCTCAGTAACAATTCTGTATCCCTCAGTAACAATTCTGTCTTTCCCTGAGTAACAATTCTGTGTCCCTAAGTAACGTTTCTGTGGCCCTAAGTAACGTTTCTGTGGCCCTAAGCAACGATTCTGTGGCCCTAAGTAACGTTTCTGTGGCCCTAAGTAACGTTTCTGTGGCCCTTAGTAACAATTCTGTGTCCCTCAATAACAATTCTGTGTCTGTCCCTAAGTAACAATTCTGTGGCCCTAAGTAACGTTTCTGTGGCCCTAAGTAACGATTCTGTGGCCCTCAGTAACAAATCTGTGTCCCTCACTAACAATTCTGTGTCTGTCCCTAAGTAACAATTCTGTGGCCCTAAGTAACGATTCTGTGGCCCTCAGTAACAAACCTGTGTCCCTCAGTAACAATTCTGTGTCTGTCCCTAAGTAACAATTCTGTGGCCCTAAGTAACGTTTCTGTGGCCCTAAGTAACGAATCTGTGACCCTCAGTAACAATTCTGTATCCCTCAGTAACAATTCTGTCTGTCCCTGAGTAACAATTCTGTGTCCCTAAGTAACGTTTCTGTGGCCCTAAGTAACGTTTCTGTGGCCCTAAGCAACGATTCTGTAGCCCTAAGTAACGTTTCTGTGGCCCTAAGTAACGTTTCTGTGGCCCTTAGTAACAATTCTGTGTCCTTCAATAACAATTCTGTGTCTGTCCCTAAGTAACAATTCTGTGGCCCTAAGTAACGTTTCTGTGGCCCTAAGTAACGAATCTGTGGCCCTCAGTAACAATTCTGTATCCCTCAGTAACAATTCTGTCTGTCCCTGAGTAACAATTCTGTGTCCCTAAGTAACGTTTCTGTGGCCCTAACTAACGATTCTGTGGCCCTAAGTCACGTTTCTGTGGCCCTAAGTAACGATTCTGTGGCCCTCAGTAACAATTCTGTATCCCTCAGTAACAATTCTGTCTGTCCCTGAGTAACAATTCTGTGTCCCTAAGTAACGTTTCTGTGGCCCTAACTAACGATTCTGTGGCCCTAAGTAACGTTTCTATGGCCCTAAGTAACGATTCTGTGGCCCTAACTAACGTTTCTCTGTCCCTAACTCTCTCCCTGCATACAGCCAGGTCTGCCTCTGTTGAATGACTGGAGGCAAATGGAGAATTCTAAAATGGCCGCCATTTATAGCTCGACCATTACACTGTGCTGGCTGGCTGGCTGCTGATTGGCTAATGCGATCACATGTCATGAATGAATGCATTATGGGTCAGCGCGCCTTGTCTGCGCGCCTTCCCAGACATCCCCGCTCCGTCGCCGCACATGTCGCCGCCATTTTAGGAAAAATTTCGATTCGCGCATCTGAAGTCTGCTTATTTTCGAATTCGACGCGAATCGAAATTTTCCTAATATTCGAAACGAATTCCACTTCGCCTACTTCGATTCGCTCATCTCTAGTCACCTTTATTGCAAAATATGTTCCATTATAAAGAGTTGGCCTTTATCTTTGTTTTCAGTACTGTCACTTCCTGCCAACCTGCAACTTCAGCTACATTTTGTTATTTCTCCATAGGAGCCACACCTCGTTCTAAGATCCAGTTCCAGGTCATGTGATCACATTTTAGGTTTCACTTGTTCTGTTCCACTTTCTGGTTGAACACATGATAGTGACCTTTGCTCCTGGATCTTTGCCTGATCTTCTAAAGGGGCCTTGTTCTTTTCTTCCCTGCCTTCGATTGAGATAGCATTGCTGTTTAGGGGTGGTTTTTGGTGGTTACAATTTGGATTTCTGAACTGGCCTGACCTCTGAACTCCACCAGTTTACTGTCTGACCTGACCTTCTGCTGCATTTACATACTACCTTCTCTCATGCTATTTTATACCTCATTCTGGTTTGTCTCTACGATTTTCAGGTTTTACCCTGAGTACTATGTCCTGGCAACCAGTAAGATAATCACATGATTTTGGCAAAGAAGTAGTGACCCCAGAAATAGCATCTATGTTGAAAGCCTTTCATCCAACCAACTCAAAGAGATTAGTGCCCTTTGCTGCACTTCAGTTTGCCCTGTTCCCTGAGCTGTACAGGATCAAGAGAAAATTAAAGTGGAACTGTTCTGTGAACAGCTCAATCCATAACATATAAACTTACACACTATGACAGAGTTATCATTGGGTTTACCCTTCGGGTCCTTTTACATGGCTGTTCCCTTTATTTCATCAGTTCAGTCATGTTTTTGCAAAGAAAAAACAGATTCAGTTTACATCAGTTTTGTATTCACATATGTGCGGTGTGAATTGAACCTCCATTTTCACAGCAAATTGACAAAGTAGTTGTTATTTACATCCACTACCAATGTAAAAACGAATGCCAAAACAGACTGTCCGTTTACATGTGTTTTTCGTCCGTTCTGTTTTTTCAACAAAACAAAATTAGGGCTTTGATCCGTTTGTTTAAAAAAACTGATGTTGATGGATGCAGATGTAAATGGATGATCATCCAATTACATCTGTTTTTCCATAGAGATGCATTGATGTCCATTTTTCATCCATAAACAGATGAATGAAAAATGGACAAATGGAACACCCATGTGAAACGGGCCTTCTTCATTCACTGATGTTTTTTCTCTGTTTAACCCTTTCCTTTCTGGGCCACTAATTGCCCATTGCACTTGGCTCCATGATCAGCATTTTATAAATGCCAAGTGTAGTCTGGGAGTGTACCCTGCACTGTACATGTGCTGCAGGCAGTGTACACAACAAAAAAATTCCACGAGAAAGGGGAAAGAGTTTTTTTTTTGTCAATTGAAACATGTAAAATCTCTTCTACCAAAGAGCTCCACTTCCTAAGAAATTTTGAATGGCTGATTTTCTGCTCTCAAAAAAGAAACTGTTCTCCAGCAAAGGTGAGTTAAGACACGTGGAATCTCCCTGCCTGCAGGTTGGTGTTTGGACAATAAAAAGAGAGGAATACACTGATATGTGATGAATTCTGCTTACTTTGCTGAATGCACAGTTCTGCATTTGAGAAAGCCATTAGTTGAAAATTGTCAGAATATGTTTTGTTTTTTGTATTTTAACTGATCTACTGCATCAGCAACATTAGTGGACCATCAAAAGAGCACCATATTGGCAGTTGAGGTTATCGGGACGTTAGTAGAACTCACTGCTAGCAAGCAGCAAACCTTTGATTTTAGTTCATAGGGAGCTGTTAAAATGAATTTTTTGCATTCTAATTGATATTACTTTAGAAAAAAAAGCTTTTACAAATTAGGCTGAAATCCATTACATTTTTCAGCCTCCAAAACTTGATGAATGGTCTCTCCCTTGTCTGTAACAGCAAACATGGCATTACACATTACTGGCAAAAATACAAAATATTACTAGTGAGAACATTATTAGATGCCAATTACATGGTTATTTGACACATTGAACAAGAAAGTACATCATTGAATAGTGCTAAATATAGCTAATTACAGTAGCTTGTGTAAGAAAAAAAAAAACTGCTGTCATTTCAATTAGGCATTCAAGTAGACAGAGAATAAAATGTGTTTCCATTGTGACATGAACATATGTATGTTATGTTCTCTAAAACAGTCTGCATTTCATTTTGAAGTTTTAGGAAAGTGAGCACAGAAATACAGTTCATTATAGAACCATGTATACACTAAATATGTATTTAAAAAAATAGCGTATATAAATGAAAACTGTAATTCTTGGTATCAGATGCCTTTACCAACTGTAGGGACCTTGCCCCCAAGCCATCGTGCCCCTAATTAAATGTGTTGTTTTGCAGCTAGGCTATATCCAGCCTGAGCATTATTTATATATTTTTCTGGACTCTGCCGGTTCTGTTAATCACAATGTGTTAATTGCTTCTGTCTGTTACTGTGAAGGATGTATCTGTAATGAATGTTGGAAGGAAAATTGCAGAGTTATGAATATTTATTTGACTCAACCAGTCCCTAAAGGTTCTTGCTCAGAAGATGATACATATTTCTCCTTTTACCTCTTTCAGTATGAGCTCTGTTGTACAAGGTTTGCAAGAGGACGCTAAAAAGTTAAATATAGGTACTACAATGCTTGTATTTAATAAAATATATTTAATAATGTATTAAGGCACTTAGAGCTGCATTCATTGTTGCTGTTTTTAATTGGCTAGAGTGCAGCTTTGAAAATGTATGTACAACATGTCCCCAGAAAGCTATACACTACTATAGTTGTTTGAAGCCCTGGACATCTGACTTGGACAGGGGTGGACTGACAACTCATGGGGCCCCCGGGCAATAGGGGATCATGGGGCCCCTGTGTCCTCACCCACACCCAAAAAAGCCTATGAAAAAGCCAATGGAAGGTACCAGGGGCATCTCATGGGCCCCCCTACTGACCCCGAGCCCTCAGGCAGTGCCCGAGTTCAGTCAGCCTGACCCTGGACCTGGATGTCCCAAACATCCTCCTCTTGTTCCCTTTCTTTATTTTTCTTTACTGTTCTTCTCTGTTCTTTCTCTCTTGGAACCCCTGACCTTCACTCTAAAACTTTTTATGTTTGTTACTTCTAACAAACATATCTGTACCTTATTGAAAGTGAAAATATTTGTAAATACTTTCCCTAAAAGAAATAGAAAAAAGAAGAGTTCCTATTAATGGAAACCTGTCATGAAAGAAATATGGAGGTTGCCATCGTTGACCTCCTGAAAATATTAGTTGTCTGGGTATCTCTAATATTTCACAGGTCTAATCACAGATGTGTTTTGCATGTTTTTTTTACATTCTCCCATTGAAGTCAATGGGGCCATAAATGCCACATTTTGCTTCAAAGTAGCTCATGTACCCTTTTGAGCTTTAGGCATTGAGCTGCAGGTGCCTAAATACTCAACTGTGACTGGGGACAATTTGAAAGTTTGGGTTTTGACTTGTTGTTCGGAGCTTTGAGCTCCGAAATGCTCAGGTGAAAGGTAATGAAGCCATAAAATATGAAAACTTTAAACTATATTTTTTTTAGGTGTAAAGGGAACCCTTTCTGATAGAGCTCATTGCAAGGGTACACAGAGGACAATTTTTCTCTATATGCCCTCCTATGTACACCATACATGTGCAGTGGTGTGCATAGTGTAAAAAGGCAGTGTGTCAAATTTTTTATGCAGTGCAATATATGTCAACACATCTCGGCACACTGCAACCACGTCACAACACATTGCTGTGCATACATCTAAATAAATATTTTTTTCAGTAAGGTTAAAAAAAGTAAACAGTGGGATGTGTTGTAACATCTCATTGCACTGCAACTGCAAAACGCACATCAGGGTTGCACTTTATACACTAAATGGGGGATTTACTAAAACTGGAGAGTAAAAGTCTGATGCAGCTCTGCATAGTAACCAATCAGCTTCCAGGTTTTATTGTCAAAGCTTCATTGAACAAGCTGAGGTTGGAAGCCAATTGGCTATCATGCAGAGCTGCACCAGATTCTGAGTGCTTCAGTTTTAGTAAATATCCCAAATAGTTTATTAACAAACAACTGCTATCTAACAGAAAAGAATCATTAAAAATCAGATTGCATTACCTATATGGTTTGTCAATCTTTATGATACCCTGAGGATGTCTGCTTCACATGTCTGTACCCAATATCCAGTAGGCAGAGTAAAAGTTGTCAAAGAAATGTACAGGTTAGAAACAGACAGTTTAAATGTTTATGAATATATTTTCAATGTACTTTTGGTAAATTAAAATTTTCAGTTTAACTCCTTAACTTGCATTGCATTGTAGGATGTCTCCCCAAAGGCTGGAAGTCGGAACCTGAGTATATCAGGCCAACTCCTCTTCCCATGCCCACCGCTGGACCTCAGCCAGCAGAATTGGGGGGGTTGTGCCACCGTGCATGCGACAGGATTCTGGAAAGTGGCAGCACCTTTTTAGAGTCGCATACTTTTTTTTTTATTTTACTGAGTTACTGGCACCAAGAATTGACAAGCCCTTTGGTGATAGTATACAAAGGAGATGACAGGTCATTTTCACATGACAGGCTCTTTTAAAGTAACAGCTCCTTTGACCTGAAGACAGAGATTGAGGACACTGTGTCCCCGACCTCCCTCTCCACTGCCACTCTGCACTGCACTGAACCCAGAAATTCTAATAAGGTTCAATGAGACACTGAGGGAGGCTGGTGAACATGGGGGATCACCAATCTCCTAACTCTGCATCTTCAGGAGAAAAGCCAATAACTAGACTTGTCTGAAGACAGGATGACTCATGGCCAGTAGCAAAGGTGGCTGAGATAGAGCATTGGCCTGGCAGGGGGTGGCCATCAATCCAATTCATCTCCACCAATCAAATCCATTATTACAAATGCAGAGTATTAGGCACTACTATAAATCTATGGTTGCCTAAGTGATCATGGTAACTTAAGGTAAGGGAATGCAGCTACCATAAGGTCTTAATTACCTGGCATACTGCAAGCATTTCTGCTCTGCAGTAACCTTTGCGGCAACAGCAGTAAAGGGGTTCATTTATTTGTTTTAAAACAAAAATTGTATATAGATAGGAAGAATACTATATCAAATATAAAATAAAATTCACCCAAAACGGGGTGAATTTTAATTGGGTCTTTTGTGGTCATTGTGAGAGCATTATACTAAAAGCAATACGTACCACCTTTAAAAAGAAATATATAATTAACAAGCCTTATATTGTGTAATTCTTTTACAAAAGAAACTTACTAGAGTTCCAGGTTCTTCAAAAACAAGAAAAGCATTACTGCGATGTAGCACAGAACCTTTTACCAATTCCTCTCACATTCTTCCTAGTGTGTAAATAAATTATGTTAGATTGAATTCCAGCTTATTTTTACAACTACTCCTATTATTTTTTTTTTCTATTAAAGTAAACAATGAGTTTAATTAATTTTCCTCATTGATTCTCCATATCAATTCTTACGAGGGCTAAAAAAAGAGAGCTGTATCACTATCTATTGGCCTTCAAATGCCAAGTGTTGCTATGTTCTTGATTAAATCTCAAATGCACATTATTATAGATCTGAACTTCATTATTGGCAAGACAGATTGTATACGCACTTTAATTTGTTCTTTACTCTCTGATAATTACAAATGAATTGCAATCTCTGTACTGGACAATGGCAGCGTAACTAGTTCTAATTTGAAAACCATGTACTTTGTGATCAATAATACTAAGGAGCGGGTCACATCTGACTCCGTGCATACATTGTGGAGCTCATGTGACATCTGGTCCTAATCCCATAATTGCCCCTTGGCTCTGTTCTAACCATAAGAAATGTCACAGTATCAGCCTTTCCACAACTGAAACAGCTAACCCCTTGAGGAAAGCCCTCATTTACATTTTTAGGTTCTCATGAAGAGATTAAGGCAGAGAAAGTAATACGTTCCTGAGATGTGGCAAGAGTCGACATACACTGACAATCTGTCAGAATTGTTCAGTAAATGACACTTCATAACCCACACACAACAAGTAATTATAGAAATAGTTAAAAATACAGCATTTCTATTGGCAACATGATCAAGAATTTAGATAAATGCTGTTTGTTTTTTTTTTAGATACAACATATCTAGTGTAACTGCACACTCAACCTACTTTATGTATCTGTTAATTAGCGAGAGAGAAAAATGCAGATCGGCATTCTCCTTTTCAGAATCCAAAGCTGAATATCTAATTTTGTCTCATGCTGCGTATTAATGATAAGGAATTATGACAGATTGTTATTAATCTTTAACTGCCGCAGGAATGATAAAAGTGCATCTACAACCTTTACCCTGCAACAGATCAAACATTTTTCTATGCATAGATGGAAAATTTTATAACAAATAATTATAGTTTTATGAATTTCCTTAGCTTCTAAATGTACAAATCTGACACCTTTGTACTGAAGCAAATACTACTACCCACCTTGCATTCCTATATCGCTTAAAATCATTAGTGATTCCCAAACATTTAGCTGCATATTTTAAAGCCTTAAAATAAAATAAGTTGGCTTGAGCATTTCCTGTGCAACTATACATTGTACATTACTGGCTCAGTTAAGCCTTTGAGGCAACCAAATCATTGGGACAACATCAAACAGGAATGCTGGGGTTTGATGTGACGGGGTTACAATTAAAGGCCAAAGATGGTTTCCATATCACAGTTTTAATCATGTATTTTCTAGCTCTTCTTTAATTGATAGCAGCATCCTTAGATCACACATTCTTATTTTCTGCAGTGTTCTCTGTACCATGTTTGTAAGCTTCATTATCAAAAAATAATATTAAAAAGCTTGCAACCTTCAAAAGCTTTACCACTAGTTTCAGTTAAGTGCATATTATGCCTTTTCATTCTTTTACTTAGCTTCTGAAATATGTTTGAGTATATATGAGTATGCAAAGGTAAAATGTACTAAACATGAAACCTTCATAGGGTATTGAATTCCAAACTTTGGTAGCACTAAGATGATAATTGCTTTTTAAGATCTGTCTGCTAAAATATGCATGTATTCCTATTCCCATCATATGGTGGAGGACTCTGTTGTGAGAGCTCAACCAATAATTATCCTATTACAAAACTGGTGATAAAACCTTTAAAGAGTATGTAAACTCAATATTTCATATTCCTGGTATCTGCCTGCTATACCATGTACTTGTATGAAAAGGTATCCTGTTCTCTGTTTCTGTGTGAAATCCCTGGTGTTCCTGCCAGTCCCTCTGATTTTCTATCAAAAATTGACCACACTAAGCAGGATATGGTCAGAGTTCTGACTGTGCTCGGAACTCAGCCTGCGCTTCCCTAATGATCAGACTTCTGCTGACAGGCAGATCTATGTTCCTGGCTGTGGTAAGTGTAGTGTGGTGTGCGATTAAGCACATCATGTGGCTCATTTTTTATATTTTGTCTTGTACAAACTTTATGTGAAGTGTACAAAATGTACATTTCATTCATGGCAATGTACAGCTAGGGGCATATCTACCTCGAGGCATTTTTCAGAGGTGCGGCACCGCCCCCCCCAGAGCAGAAGGGAAACTACGAGCAGTGGCATAGCTATGAGGATGAGTTAGCCTGCCCCTGCCAGAGGGGTGACACTAGGCCTGGACTGGCCATACAAGGACACATGTCCTAACCACTGGTCATGGTGTGTGTCACCAGCGCTGACAGGATGGACTAGACACTAGACAGATTCTGATTGGCCAGTGTCATCCATGTGATGGTGCTGACCAATTAGAATGACTCTTGTGCATACAGTGAAGGAAATAAGTATTTGATCCCCTGCTGATTTTGAATGTTTGCCCACTCACAAAGAAATTATCATTCAAAAAACCGAATGGTAGGTGTATTGTAACACTGAGAGACAGAAGAGCAACAAATAATTCAAAAGAAATGCATGTCTAACAAATTATGACTGGTGAAGCGGCATCCCAGCCCTTGACAGTGGGGGATAGTTGGATACTGGAGACTAGGGGGACTCTATTCCCAGCACTGACCATGGCTTCAGCTATAGCTAGCTCTTTCATCTGACAGAAGAGACAGGCCAGGGAGTTCAACAGTGACAGGGTGTGTACCGCTCCAAAATACACAGCAGCCCCAGCAAGGATGGCCAGTGCCTGTGTGAGAGGCATGTCCGGGAGGTGTTCAGGAGAGTCTACCTCTGCAGTAGGAGGAAGAGGCCAGAGAAAACCAGGTCAGTGCATGACAGCTACTCACTCCATACATCCCTCCATACATCTGTCCCCCCATCCACCCTTCCCTCCTCCCATTTATCCATCCATCCACCTGCCCAACAATCCATCCTCCCATCCATCCACCCATCCTTCCATACATCTGTCCCCCCATCCACCCTTCCATTCATCCACCCTTTCATCCACTCATTCATCTATCCATCCATCCATACATCTGTCCCACATCCACCCTTCCCTCCTTCCATTCATCTACCCATCCATCCATGCATCTGTCCATCCATTCATCCACCCCTCCATACATCTGTCCACCCATCAACATTACCATCCTTCCATCCATACATCTGTCTTACCCATCCACCCTTCCCTCCTTCCATCCATCCATACATCTGTCCATCCACCTGCCCCCCCATCCACTCTTCCCTCCATCCTTCCATCCATCCCTCCATACATCTGTCCCCACCCCCCCCCCCCCCATACATCTGACATTTACAGATGAATTTTAGTCTTACCTAGGGCAGCATAAAACCAAAATGCACCACTGTGTACAGCAGCGCAATGCGCTGCAGTGCTGTACTTTGCTATGTGATTCAGCTCAATGCTCTGCAATAAAATGTTTTCTGTGTGTCCTTGCAGTGGAAAGTGTTTTCCAATGTAGTAAAATGACTGTCACTGCAGCATGCGTGACTTTAGCCCAAGCAGTGAAATGCTTTAGCGATAACAATTAGAGTTGATCAATAAAAATGAAGCGTGCAAAATCTGGTGCAGCTGTGCATAGTAGCCAATCAGATTCTAACTTCAGCTTGTTCAATTAGGCTTTGATAAAAAAAATTGTGGAAGCTGATTGGTCTCTGTGCAGAGCTCCACCAGATTTAGCAGTCTCCAGTGTTTTGGGTCTCTGTGACAGAAGGACAGTCTGTCACTGTGTAAAGATATAGATACCGTCTGTTTCAACAGTGAAAGTGTCCCTGCACAGGTATGAGACAGATTGGAGGCAGGAGAATTGGAGAATTCTCTGAATCTTTCTGCAAGAGATGAGAATGGTTAATTCTAGATTTTCGGTACATAACTTTTCAACACTTTGCTAAATATAATCTAACATAATCCATCCTACACTATAGCATAACTTGTTATGTTTTTGATACACGTATCTACGCTCTGCTTAGACAGGAAACTGTGATCACCTCTTCATATATTTGTTTGATTACACTGTTCAACAAACTTTTATTTTTTGCCAGTTTTGGAAACAAAAGGATCCATTTCTTAATGAATTTCACATTCTGAGTTCAAATATAACAATGAAATTTGTCAATTGGCTCTAGTTTTTCTGTAAACGGAAAGTTTTCTACTATAGGCGTAATGACTACATAATGCACAATAATTATATAGATAGATGTCTTTCCACAAATATAAAGCAAGTGATATTGACTACAGGAGATTCCACTGTTGTAGTCTTGACCCCAAAAGCTCTGCCTTGTTCTTCGGAAGATCCAGGTCTCTGATAAGATCGCTCAATTCCACTTGTGTAATGAGGTGTGGTTCAGTGGGTGTGGATGGAAGAAAGTCTGGGTCATGTGAGGTTGACGGTTGATGACTACACGCTTCAGGTTCTTCCTCACTTGACTCAACCACGAAGGATTCTGGTGCTTTAGGAATTGGTAGCCCCTCTCCATGAGGAACTGGACGTATTGCCGATGGAATATTTGGATAGTGCACAGATAACTTGTTCTTCTTATTTAGCCCTTTTACAATTGGAGGCACCATACAAAAGTAACAATTACTAACATGATCTGTTGGCTCTCTCCAAATCATTGGCACAGCGAAAGGCATAGATGCCTTTTTTCCATTCAACCATTGCTCCAGTGCCGTCCCACAAGAATTGCAGCATATATGTGGTGCCCAGCTCTTGTCCTGGTCTCCTATCTTGCAGCCAAAATACAAGTTGTAGGCTTTCTTAATCATTCCTGTTATCCTCCTTTTTTGTGAGATAAAAGTTATTTCACCGCAGATATAGCAGAAATTATCTGCTTTATTCACACAAGTTCGAGGCATTACTGAGTAGCCTATATAAGCATAAAACGAAATGTAAAGACGCTGTCGAACTACAATCAGCTACAGATACTGCAGCTTTTATGCAGTGAAGTGATGCAATTAAAGGCTAATATTGCATCATCTCAGTATACATGCAATTTTCTATTGGTATCAATTGCGCAATATGCAGCTGAAGTTGCATCATAATTTTGAATGGCTTATGTCATTAGATGGGTGAATATATCATGGAAACTAGAGCCAATCAACATTTTTTAGGGTCATTTTCGTTTTCAGCACCCCAAAATTATGTAAGATTAGCTAATTTTATGCCCAAAACTTTTTACCTGTTGAACAGTGTTATTGTTTACTCACTTACAAATCCTTCAAAGAAACTTTTTCACTATATGTTTACCTAAAACACTTTTCTAGCAGATGTTCCCTGTAAAACCACTTGCAATATTCGATCCATAATTGACAACCCATTCAATCAATATACCACACATGGGAAAGTGGATTTTGATTGATAAGTAAGGTAATTTATTGTAGTTAAAAAAAGTTTTTAACTAAAGTACCTTATTGAGGATTTTACACTATGCGAGTCTGGTGTTCTTGTTTCTTCATTCCCAGGGACCCTGAGCAGTGGAGGACATGTGAGTGGAGGCCTGATGGGGGATCATGGACCACAGCAGTGACATTTCACCTTCACAAGAGCTTTCTGACTTCTCATAAACAGAGAGTCACACTTGCTCTGGTAAGCATACATGTGTATGTGTGTGTGTGTGTGTGTGTGTGTGTGTGTGTGTGTGTATGTGGGTGGAGATGACATGCGGTGGCATCTGTAGCAAATCAAGCTGAGATCATGGACACCCCCTGTGTGGAATCTAGGATTCATTACATTGGTTTTGGACTTTCCTAATTTTGTGCACAAGCTTCTTTATTTATGCACAGACGTTTTGTACTTTTATGTGGTTTATTTTTCAGATTTCATAGTTTCATGGATGTATTTGCTCATTTTTCACTCATTTGTTTGATATTAGCACGGCATGCTGTTGACAGATCAATTTACAGAATGCCTTACATATCTTTCAATGAGATGGAGAGTTGGGGCAATGATGGCACAAGTTCCATATGGGATTACATACACTTTAAAATAGTTGTAAACCTCAGACATGAAAAATTAACAATGTAATCCAAAGCACCACATGTGGTTCCTCTCTGACCTCTAATCCTTCTGCTGCCTATATGAGTCACTGCTGGAACTCTAAACCAACACAACAGCTTCCTGGGAGATGGCCCACCCCCTCTCCAGTACACAGTGGGTGACCCATAGCCTCAGCTCTGTATGATTTTCTATAAGCCTGTTTATAGAGAGGTGTGCCACTTCCCTCCACTCAATTATCAGATTACAGGAAACTCTGTGCTTTAGCTCTATAGTGTGTATGAAGTAAGATCTCTGCCCTTGTTTCTGCTGCTGTGAAATATCCTTTGATCTGTGTGCTTTAGAAGGCTCTACAGGATAAATTGCTGCAGATAAGGTACAACTTATGTAGGAGAATTTGTTTCATCTCTGTATATCACCTGAGGCTAGTCACTTTACTGGGTATAAGTAAGGGTTACAACCACTGTAAGCTTTGGAAAGAGTAGACAGAATACTTATTTCAGGTTTTGATTGTCATTTGTATCTTCATCAGAACAATTTTCGATCACTTCCTATTCCCCTGACACCCTGTCATATCCTAGCACACTCAGGATAACCAGTAAAGGAAATGAAGATAAAACATTCCAATGGGGACACAATAGGAACCCAAGAGTCAGGGAAGAACCAAGGGATAGGCAGAGGAAGAGGCTGCCTTGGGCACTTCGGTGGGGGTGGGTGGGGGTGCACAAAAGGAAAGGCATGCAACCTATGCTGCTAAATTAGTTCAGTGCTCATTGGGGGAATTGGGGCAATTTGCCCTGTGCTCCTGGGAAGGTAAAGGAACTTGTCTCAACATTGCAGTTCCAATGCTTCTTCACTCCACTGAAATATGTATTGTATTGCTTTTTGTAGTCCATTTGAAAAGATTTCCCCTGGTTTTTTGCCCCGGTGACAGGTTAACACGAAAAGAGGTGAAATCCCCTCAACCAAGACACCAACTGGGATAAAGAAACAAATAAAGGTTATTAGTTATTCCTACTTTAGCCAACTCTCAGTAATATTTTGTAATGATACGATGAAAATCAAATAATCACAAACTCTAGGCATCCAGTCCCACTGCTAGTATGCCCAGATACACTAGTTATTCCTAACAGGCTACCAATAAAGACTTGATAAAAAAAATTATGGTGGAATAGAATTGATGTTGGAGTCTGTGCTGTTATCCTGGTCAGTGATTCCCTCTGCTTTTCAAAAACAGTTAGATCATACTGCATTTCTTCCCTAAAAGACCATCCCAGGGGCGGACTGACCATTTGGAAACTCGGGCACTGCCTGAGGGCCTGGGGTCAGTAGGGGGCCCCATGAGATGCCCCTGGTACCTTTTTCATAGGCTTTTTTTAATTTGGGCAAGGACACAGGGGCCCCATGATCCCCTATTGCTCAGAGGCCCCATGTGTTGTCAGTCCGCCCCTGGACCATCTTATATATAAAAGTACTCACTTCTCCAATTATATCATGAAGTCACCTCTGATTGGTTGTTTCTCAGCCACTATGCGAGCCGCTAGCAGATTTTCATTACATAAAGCATTGTAAGAGCTACAGTCTATCTACACTATCATTTACTAGACTATCTATCCACAAATTTAACATTCTGTTGTATGTGAATATAAATCCAAACCTCATGTAACATTACCAATAGTATATTTGCAATTGATGTAAAACAACATGACTACTCTAGGCAATATTTATGTAATCTTCCATTTCATAATTTGTAGGTCACAATCCAATACATTTGTATTTTATTAAGAGCCTCCATGGTCCATATACAATAGGTTTGATTGATAAAAGCAAATAGACTGTTCACTTTACAAGGAAACTTGCACTTTACAAGGGAATTTTCCCCAAAGCGTAGCGAATAAGGTAAAACTCTGGTGACTTGCATCATCCAACCATGTGCAAGTAAAAATGTTGTTCTGAGGGATTTTTTGTTTTGTTTTTGTTTTACTTACTTTGAGCATGATTCAGTATTCTTTGTGAAGTGAAATTTCACCACTTTCACTAAGCTCTGGGGAAAATTCCCTTGCAATGAGTAAATCAATCCTATTGGCATTAAGTTTGTTTATTGTTTGAAAAAGGTTCACAAAATAGTGTACAGTGCTCAGCTGACACAACATTGTCAATTCTTTGGATAAAATTTTGTACCCGAGTATATAAAGGGCAATGCCAAACAAACTACCAGTGCGGGGCACTAAGAAGAACTGTGTTGTTTTCTCTTTAGATGTCCCCTTTGAATTCTCTCCAAATACTTGTGTACATTGGCTGTTGTTTCCCTATAGCCTTCATCAGGCCATATACAGACTGACAGCTCACTGTACTCTCACTAAGCACTGTGTGGAATTGAAAAATGGACACAGCTAGATTTCTGATGCATAAAAACTCTAAATGCAACCAAATACATTACATGCCAATGTCTAATACAGGATTTGATGACATCAGGCTATTTAAACCTAAGATACACAAGAAGGCACAGAGCCCCATGCCACCACCTACATAAAAGAGCCATTTGTTTAATTGAACATTATGTATTGTGTTACCACATTGGTACAAAGGTAACAGGGACATGGGTGAACTTGCCTATCACTTGCACACTGTAGACCTTAGGCTGTTCCACCAGTTGCTTCTTCTTTGCACAGGACAGGAACACCTTTGGTATAGCTTGTAATGTCATAACAAGTCATTTAGCTAGTGGTCAGTGACATTTTTAGAAATACACTGCAGAAAATATTGTATTCAGACTGACAGGGGCACAGTTTGACTTTTCAGATGCTTCTATTTTTAACCTGGCATTTCTCTCATTCACTTGGCTGAACCATTAGATAAATCCATATAGATGTTGATATTCACATTTTTTAAATGGACCTTGTTTAGAATCACCTAAATTACATCCAGGTGAGTTTACTGAATTTAAACAACTTTTTTGCAGAGCCACTGAATTTTGCAGACACATATTTGATACTGAGAGGGAGGTTGCATAGACCATTAATCTGCAGTTATTCACTGAAACCCTGTAAGGAGTCTACTAAATATGGCCAGAAAGCTTGTACAAAACCTCGACTATGGCAAAGAATAGTACAAATGAAATGTCCTGAATAAGATTAGTAACTAGAAAAGCTACAATTTCTGGGGAAATTGTGTGAAGTGTTCTTGCCTGCACTAGTAGTCTACAACTGGAGTGGGCGGAGTAGCTGGGTGGAGTGGCTTGAGTAACTATTGTGTGGTTGGAGTGGCTGGAGTAACTGTGAAAAGGTTGGACTGGGCAGAGTAACTTTATGGAGTGGGCAGAGTAACTGTGGAGTGTTTGGAGTGAGTAATGATAGTAAACATTACACTAACCAATTGATTGATCAAATTTAAAAAGTGCACATGGCAAGCTTGATAGAGTGAGAATCACAAGACCCAGAACTACATTTTGATGCATAGTATGTCTCTGAAATATTAAAAATGAAGACACAGTCGCAATTTAGACATTGCCCTTCATATTTGAGGTGGCTAGAGTGGAGTTTCAATGAATGTCAATGGGCAGCGTGAGTTGCAAACAAATGGTCATATTGTGAAAACTATCAGGACTATGGCTTAGCCATTTTTAGTGGCAGCAGGGATAGCTGAACGTTGTGATATAAGATTTGTGTAGGTGGGCTTGAAAATGAGGGAGTGATGGCAGTTTAAAAATCATGTCCTGATTTTTCAGTGCACACTCTAGCTTTAAACATTCCGCCATTCATTCATTCATGGGACCAATTTCACCACAAAAACGGCGATATTTCATGAACCATTCGGTGAAAAGTTCCACAAAGTAATAGCACACCAATCGGGAACAATCCGCACATTTCGGTATATTACTGTCTATGTAGTGTAAAAACTGTGGGAGGAGTTAGGGTGGTACATTTGGCTATAATAACAAGAATATATATGTGAGATAACAGTAAGTGGTCTTGGAACATTAAATTACAGGTACATTTAATGGTTGCTTTAAAAAGCCAATTCCCTGCTGCAAAAATACACAAGCACCTGGTTTAGGTCTGCATGCAATGTTGCATTAATCATTTTCAAAAACTCATGTTGACTGTTCTGCTTTAAATAGTATTTTGTGCTTTTATATCACAGTGCCTGGCTTGGCAATCATTTATATATCACTTGCATATTTGCCTAAAAAATCTAGTCCCTGTTATTATACCCATTGCTAATAATCTGTTCTTCACAAACAAAGCTGGTATTACCAGCAGACAAACAGCCTTTGTGTGCATTTCTATAGGATTTTTTTTTTGCTGTAATCATTCTTTTGTTATAAAGTGTCACATTTCTAATAATAGCGACATAATCAATACAGCCACATTAGTGTATTATCTCACTGCTGGTAGAATTCATTACTCTGCTAGCCTAGACTAACTGCTAGCAAACCTAGTGAGCGTCTTTAGAATTCCCTGTAAAGCTTAACCAGACTACAAGCAGTGTGATAGCATATTGACCTAAAAACATAAAGCCTTGTTATTATTTGTGCCGTATTGTTCAGATATGACTGTTAATTCTTATCCAGGTACATGAAGACTGTTCTAAAGTCCTCCATACACACAATCATGTTTGTTTCAAAACTGCTGATCAGAGAAACTTGTAATATTTTTTTTTGCCCTACATGCACCACCCGTGTATAGTGCCAGAGGAGAAGTACAGCAAATAATTTAAGGGACATATTTATAATGTAAAGCAGAAAACATTATCTCTCCATTAAACTCTGCATGGCTACACACCCGACCCTCCGTTTATAGGCCATTGTTTCAATTTGTTCTGAGAAATAAGAACTTTCTTTTATACAACTACACCTCCAACTGATAAATGGTGAATGGTTTGGTTTCAATGATATAATATTGCCTGTATACTGAACATTACAAAATAGGTTTGCTATAGGGAGTTGGCATATTATCAAAGAGTGCTCCAATGTTACCAGAAAGGCTATATAAAATATGAATAGTACCGGGCAGAATTCTATGAGAACTGCCAGACTGTGCTATGAAAGCTGCACATTAAAACAAGAAAGGTCAGTTTCTTTTACAGATATTGCTGTTGTTGAGGGTGCTGCATGTTACCAGAGTGTCTTATGACAGTACACAAAGCTACCAGAGTGTTTTTAAATACCAGAAGGAGCCATCATGTTACCAGAGTATCGTATGATAGCAAACAAAGCTACCAAAGTGTCTTTAGATACCAAAAAGGGTTTTCATGTTACCAGAGTGTCTTCAGATCCCAGAAAGAGCTGTCATGTTACCAGAGTGTATTCAGATCCCAGAAAGAGCTGTCATGTTACCAGAGTGTTTTCAGATCCCAAAAAAGAGCTGGCATGTTACCAGATTGTCTTTAGATACCAGAAAGAACTGGCATATTACTAAGGTTCTTATGATACGAGAAAAAGTCTTCATATTAGCAAAGTGTCCTAATAACCAAGAGTTGTTATATTAGTAGAAAGTCTTGAGATAACAGAATAAGCTGTAATGTTGTCAGAGTTCCCTAAAATCTGAAAGAGCCTTTGTGCTACCAAAGTGCCTTGTTATACCAGAAAGAGCTGCTATGTTACCAGAGTGTCTTTAGAAACCAGAAAGAGCTTTTATGCTACCAGAGTGACTTATGATTACAGAAAGAACTGTAATGTTACCAGAGTATCTTCAGATACCAGAAAGAGTTCTCATGTCACCAGAGTGTCTTATGACCCCAGAAAAAAACATACATGTTACCAGAGTGCCCTAATACCCAAAAGAGCTGCTATATTACTAGAGTGTCTTGAGATACAAGAAAAGCTGTCATGTTATTAGAGTTCCCTAATGCATGAAAGTGCTGTGATGTTACCACAGTGTCCTATGATACCAGAAAGAACTGTTGTATTACCAGAGTGTCTTATGAAAACCAGGAAGAGCTGTTATGTTGCTAGAGTGTCTTACGATATCAGAAAGACCTGCCGTGTTAGCAGAATGTCTGTAGATACCAGAAAGAGCCGTTGTGTTACCAGAATTTTTTCTGATACCAAACAGAGTTGCCATGCTACCAGTGTGTGTTTAGATACCAGAAAGAGCCGTTATGTCACAGAGTGTCTTATGATACCACAATGAATGGTTGTGTTACCAGAGTGTTTTATGATACCAGAAAGAGCTGCCATGTTACTAGAGTGTCTTATATATCAGAAAGAGCCTTCATGTTACCAGAGTGTCTTATGATTCCAGAAAGAGTCTTTATGTTACAGAATTTCTTTTGATACCAGAAAGAGCCATCATGTTACCAGAGTGTCGTTTGATACCAGAAAGAGCTGCTGTGTTACCAGAGTGTTTTGTGATACCAGAAAGAGCTGCCATGTTACCAGTATGTCTTATGATACCAGAAAGAGTCGCCATGTTACCAGAGTGTCTTTTGATACCAGAAAGAGCTGCTGTGTTACCAGAGTGTTTTGTGATACCAGAAAGAGCTGCCATGTTACCAGTATGTCTTGTGATACCAGAAAGAGCTGTCATGTTGCCAGAGCATCTTATGATACCAGAAACAGCCATCATGTTACTAGAGTTTCTTTGATACCAAAAAGAGCTGCCATGCTACCAGTGTGTCTTTAGATACCAGAAAGAGTTATTATGTTACAGAGTTTCTTATTATACTGAAAAGAACTGTTGTGTTACCAGAGTGTCTTATGATTCCAGAAAGAGCTGCCATATTACTAGAGTGTCTTAAAATATCAGAAAGAACCTTCATGTTGCCAGAGTGTCTTATGATACCATAAAGACCTGCCATGTTATTAGAGTGCCTTAAGATATCAGTAAGAGCCTTCATGTTACCAGAGTGTCATATGATACCAGAAAGAGTCTTCATGTTACCAGATTTTTTCCTTATACCAGAAAGAGCTGTCATGTTACCAATGTGTCTTTAGAGACCAGATTATGTTACCAGAGTTTCTTCTGGTACCATAAAGAGCTGCCATGTTATCAATGTGTCTTTAGATACCGGATTATGTTACCAGAGTTTCTTCTGATACCAGAAAGAGCTGCCATGTTATCAATGTGTCTTTAGATACCGGAATATGTTACCAGGGTTTCTTCTGATACCAGAAAGAGCTGCCATGTTACCAATGTGTCTTTAGATACCAGATTATGGTACCAGAGTTTCTTCTGATACCAGAAAGAGCTGCCATGTTATCAATGTGTCTTTAGATACTAGATTATGTTACCAGAGTTTCTTCTGATACCAGAAAGAGCTGCCATGTTACCAATGTGTCTTTAGATACCAAATTATGTTACTAGAGTTTCTTATGATTCCGGAAAGAGTCATTATGTTACAGAATTTTTTTTAATACCAGAAAGAGCTGTCATGTTGCTAGAATGTCTTATTATACCAGAAATAGCCATCATGTTACTAGAGTTTCTTTGATACCAAAAAGAGCTGCCATGCTACCAGTGTGTCTTTAGATACCAGAAAGAGTTATTATGTTACAGAGTTTCTTATGATACCAGAAAGAGCTGCCATGCTACTAGAGTGTCTTAACATATCAGAAAGAACCTTTATGTTGCCAGAGTGTCTTATGATACCAGGAACAGCTGCCATGTTACTAGAGTTTCTTTGATACCAAAAAGAGCTGCCATGCTACCAGTGTGTCTTTAGATACCAGAAAGAGTTATTATGTTACAGAGTTTCTTATGATACCAGAAAGAACTGTTGTGTTACCAGAGTGTCTTATGATTCTAGAAAGAGCTGCCATGTTGCTAGAGTGTCTTAAAATATCAGAAAGAACCTTTATGTTGCCAGAGTGTCTTATGAAAGCAGAAAGAGCTGCCATGTTATTAGAGTGCCTTAAGATATCAGTAACAGCCTTTATGTTCTCAGAGTGTCGTATGATACCAGAAAGAGTCTTCATGTTAGCAGAGTTTCTTCTGATACCAGAAAGAGCTGCTATGTTACCAATGTGTCTTTAGATACCAGATTATGTTACTAGCATTTCTTATGATTCCAGAAAGAATCATTATGTTACAGAATTTCTTTAGATACCAGAAAGAGCCGTCATGTTACCAGAGTGTCTTAGGATACCAGAAAGAGCTGCTATGTTACCAGTATGCTTTATGATATCAAAAAGAGTCGCCATGTTACCAGAGTTTCTTATGATACCAGAAAAACTGTTCATGTTACCAGAGTGTCCTAATACCCAAAAGAGCTGTTATATTATTAAAATTTCTTGAGATACCAGTAAAAACTGTCATGTTATCATAATTCCTTAATCTGAAAGCAAGACGTTGAATAAACGTCCCAGTTATGCTATTACCAGGTTGCAGCTTGAGGAAGCTCTAATGATTTGTAGTGTAACTTCATGAGACTAACAACCAGGGGCGGACTGACCATTTGAAAACTCGGGCACTGCCCGAGGGCCCGGAGCAGTAGGGGGCCCCATGAGATGCCCCTGGTACCTTTTTCATAGGCTTTTTTGAGTTTGGACAAGGACACAGGGGCCCCATGATCCCCTATTGCCCGGGGGCTCCATCAGTTGTCAGTCCACCCCTGCTAACAACCAACAAGTTCACATTAAACTCGGAATGAGCAAGTGAGCAACATGTGTTTTCTGTTCTCCTCTTGATACAGGTTAGTCACATTTGGTTGCAATCTTTGTTCAGTTTTGTGTTTGTTCTGACAATCACTTTCTTTATTTAGTATCCTATGTGTTAGTAATAGTAACTATCACAAATTGATGTGATTTTCCCTGTGGCCTGTGCTGCCACTGTAAAGAAAGTAATTATCTGTATATTGTGATCCATTTCTGTTTGACACATTAAACTCAGAATGAGCAAGTAAGTAACGCGTTTTGTTCTCCTCTTAGATACAGAAACTTCAGGCTGCATCTTTGTCTTGCCTCGCATTATCACTGATAATCCCGCAACACCTTCATGTTAGCAAAGTGTTGTATGATACAAGAAAGAGCCTTTATGTTACCATAGTGTCTTTAGATACTAGAAAGAGCTATCATGTTACCGGAGTTTCCTATTATAACAGAAAGAGCTGTCCTGTTACTAGAGTGTCTTACAATACCAGAAAAAGTGTTCATGTTACCAGAGTGTCCTAATATCTAATAGAGATATGATACTAGTAGAGTGTTGTGAGATACAGGTAAACGCTGGCCAAATAAGTGCAACAGCACATGCAGAGTTCAACTGCACAAAGTGTACAGTCTATTTGTCTTTAGTAAATGCACCCCATTGTCAATAAATGGTGTAAAAATGCACACAGCAAGGTGGATTTACTAAATGCCCTCATTTTCCCCTGAGCTTAGTGAATTTGGTAAAGCTCTACTGATTTCCATCATTCAATCATGTGCACGCAAAAATGTTTTTTTTCGTTTGTTTGTTAGTTTTTTTATTTTACTTGCACCTGATTGGGTATTATTTACAAAGAGATGCTTCACTACATTACATTTACTAAGGAAAATGAGTGTAACTGCACTTGCAAAGTACACAATCTATTAGCCTTTGGTAAATCAACCATTTTATAAGTGCATTACTGTATCCAATATTCTGAATGGTCCCTAAGTCTCTGTACATTTCCTGTTATTATACTCGTTGCTAATAATTTAATCTATCACAGTGCCTGGATGGGCAATCATTTATATATGAACTGCATATCTGCCTAAAAATCTAGTCTCTGTACATTTTCTGTTATTATACCCTTTGCTAATAATCTGTCCTTCGCAAACAAAGATGGTATTAAAAGCATCCTTTGTGTGCATGTAAATTTTTGTTGTTGTAATCATTCTTTTGTTATATAGTTTCACATTTCTAATAATAGCAACATAATCAATACTGCCACATTAGTTCATTATATCACTGCTGGTGGAATTCATTATGCTGCCAGCCTAGACTAACTGCTAGCAAATGGTTAGGTAATCTAGTGAGTATCTTTGGAATTCTCTGTAAATTTTTACCAGACAAAAAGTAGGGTGTTGAGTGTATTGACCTATAAACATAGAGCCTTGTTTTTATTTGTGCGGTATTCTACAGATATGACTTTTAACTCTTATACAAGTGCATGAAGACTGCTAAATTCCTCCATCCATACAATTCTGCTTGTTTAAAATCACCTTTACCTTACATGGAACACCTATGTAGAGGGTCAGAGAAGCAGCACAGCAAGAATGTGTGGGGCAGATTTATAACGAAGGGCAGATGACACTACCTGTTCTCTTGTAAACTCCAAATGGCTATGCACACCCAGCTTGCATTTTACAGTCCATTTCTAAAATGCAGGTCACCGTTTTGAGCTGGCAGTGCCCCTTGGAATTTTATCTGCCTAAAGTGGCTGTAAAGACCGAATATTTTTTTACCTTAATGCATTCCTCGAATTAAAGTAAAACATGTTTACGTTACAGTATCACCCTCTCACTTCCCTGAACCCTCACTCAGTCCAACACTGTTCCATCTGCAGCAGCTCTCTTCTGTTCTCCCAGCTCTCACAGGCATAGCTCAGAGCTGGGGGAGCCATTGGTTCCCACTGCTGTCAGTAAAACCATGTGATGAGGGACCAGGGGGTGGGGCTGAGCCTTGCTGTCTGTGTCTATAGATGCAGACAGTGTGTTACGTACCTGGTAGGAGACTGAAATGATGAGGTCGGCCTCACTTGTGTCACAAGCTCTGACCCTGCTGGAAGTGGAACAGAGGGTGTCTAGTGACCAGGGGGACAAGAGTGCCAGCAGATGTTGCCTGAAGAACTTGCAGCCAGAGTACTTAAAGAACTGGTGAACCACTGATTCAGGAACAGTAGCGATATGCAGAGCTGGTATGATAGACCACCAGGCATGCACCAGAGCAAGGCAGGGATGGGAGACAAGAGCAATGTCATAGGAATAGCCAGGGTCATCAATGGGCGTACAGCAAGGTACCAAATCATAAGCAAGTCAAAGTCAGGAGCAGAGCCAAAGTCAGAAACCAGTATCAAGCAGGAGAGTAATCAGAGTCAGGTCAGGAACAAGCCAGGTCAGCAACAAAGGAATCACACAGGAACACAGCAGGACACGGGGAACAGCTGAAGACCAGTCAGCACTAAGCACAGGCAGAGGCACCCTTTAAATAGTCCATCTGGTGCCAAGATTTGCCGTGCATGTGCGTGTTCGCGCATTTTTGTTCACTATTCTCCGGATATTTCCGTGTGCATGCGCATTTCTATTTGCCAGCCGTCTCACAGGATTTCCCTTACACAGTGGTTCTTAGGATTGAACACACAGCTTCCTATGGTGGCACATTAAGAAGAGTCAGGAGTGGACCCGAGAACAGGAGGTTTGTGGCCAGTCTGTACAATTCCTTTACATAGAACAAGTAAGTATAAACCTGTTTGTTATTTTTTTAAAAATAACATTTTAGACTTTACAATCACTTTAATGCAGTGAAGAGACGGTCATGTGACTTTGGCAGGTCATGGTATCAGGCCCTTTTTGCTGCTTTTTACCCTCTCTTCCTTACATCCACTTTTTATTTTCCTCCGTTGGCTTTAGACCGTTGAACCCAAATCCAATTGGTAGATGATAGTTCTGCTACACAGTAATACAAAATACTGACTATTTTAGCAAATTAAAATGAAATTAAAATTAAAACATAAACCCCACTAAAAACTGAAATAAAACTTTCAAATGCATGGCCTGCCTGTTATCAATCACTGTTGCTGCAGTGGTGTACCAGGTGGCCAAGCCATTTAATATCTCCTTTTTTGCTGAAAGTCTGGTATTCTGTGAGCTCCAACTGCTGACACATATTGAATAGCAGTCAAGATATTCCTAATCCTACCCACTAACGCTAACTCTCATTCGGAGAGAGGACTTTGCTCATACTATGCAGAGTCACCCACTTATATCCTGAAATCTAGATGAGATTCATTACAAAGGTAAATTAAGCGGACTTTCTGACTTTAGCACAGTTGCACTGTCTCCTGGCTAACATTTGAAATTTACTGATTGATTTTTACTGGAGTTGCTCTTTTAAAAGAATGAAAGGCCAAGTAAATGCTAAAAAAATCAGGCTGCTATAAGGCTTTCTCAAGCACAAGCCTCTAATGTACTTAATACTCTGGCTTTGCACTTGTATTCAACTAATGAATTGAATGTCGAGCAGAAATACTACACTGGCGCACTAAAGTGTTTTTATGTGGTCTGACTTCCATAAAGAAAGGCAGGGAAAATTGTTCCCATTTTCTTGTATGCATCAGTGGGCTGAACACAGGCCCGGGAGCTATTGAAAATTATGGGAGAAATGTGTCTACAGCATCAATTTTTAATTGGTTGAGACTGGGCTATTTTTTAAAATATAAATATAGAACTTTATTGCCTTGGACCTTGAATTTTAACATATTTAAAATTTATTGTTCCTGGCAGTCTTAACAGTAGCAGTGTTTGTTAAATAAATAATAAAAAAAGATTAACTGTTTCCTCTTTTTTGTTTGAAAACTATCCAAACAATCCAATTTTGCCATGATTCCATAATCTCATATAATAGGCATAGCATGGCATAAACAGGCCTGTGTCTAATACCAAAAGAGGAAATAACAAGGCAGGGACGTGACCAAATTGTGAAAGTGGATGAAATATTAGAAATATATAATTCGGAAACGTGGACAGTCTCCACTTGCAAGTTGTTGACTTGCAATCATTCAATAAATACAACGTCTAGCCAATTCAATGCCTAAGGACAGTAACTAAATTTGGTGCCACAGCTCCCCTCCAGAAGGCCAAAGGTTAATTATACTACAGGAACAACTTGTAGCACCATAGCCCCTATTGGTATGTAAGTGGCTTTAAGTAGGTTTGAAAGCAAACATTCTGAAGCTAGGAACTACACCTTGGAGATCGGAAAGAACAAAAAAAAATATGATTTATTAAATAATTAAGTAATAGCTTCCGGCCATATCTCCCATTAAATTCTAAAGGCCATTGTATTCTGTATTTCTCAGTCCTTTTCCTTTTAGTTATGCTTCAGCAGCTTTAATAAATAAGTAATACGCAGAATAAAAAACATTTATTTCACAGTGCTTTGCTACAGCCCTGTAGGGCTCTTTCCTTCACTCCTGCTCAAAATAGATTGAGTCGGGAACAATCACTTCTGCGCAGACAAATGATGTGGCGGGTTTAAAAAGAGACCTTTAGAAATTCAAGGTGATCAAAGAAGAAAAAGTTAAAAAGTGGCCCTTGTGATCTTAAATTATTGTGGCAATCACTGTAAATAATACATTAATGAAGCTTCATTGTTACCTATGCATTTTCATTATGATATTATTATTATTATAATAAGCAAACCAAAAATAAAAACCGAGGCTTTTTTTTTTTCAAAAGGCTGAAAATACATAATATACTGTATATTGTAGCCATTTGCCATAATTAGATTTTTAATTAATATTTTTATACTTGGCCAAATCCTTCAAGCAGCACACAAATGAAGAAGGAATATTTCAGTAAAGGCGTGTTTTACAGGGCACAACAAAACACAAGATAAATGGTTCAGTTGTGCAAATATGATAAGCACAGTAATGGGAGCTATGTCCTTGAAATTAATGCAGGCCTTCTGCAGAGGTCAGTAAGTGCTGATTATAGTGATTAAGGTGTTTGTTGCAATTCACCTAAGGCTAGATACTCAAGGATGCAGAAGATGTAGAGTGTCTTTTCCACAGGCTGCTAGCAATTGTTCATGACCGCTAAACATTATGGCTAGAGGCTAAGTGCCCATGAGCATCCTTCTCTAAACACAAGACCAGTATTTATTAGGTGTAATGCTGGTGTAGTTTCAACCTATTTGAAATCATTCTAGAAGACCATTTATTTTACACTGTCCTGACCAAAGAGTACTGAACAAGAAATAATGTCATCCAATCAGATTTTAGTTCTTTTTTTCTAGACTGCAGTGGGAAACTTGAATCTGAAATCAATCCAATCCCAATAAGTGGAATAAAATGCCAGTCATGATGCTTGTAATATTAAGCTAAAATAGGAACAAAGTTGACAAAAAAGCACTAATTGCAATCCTGTTTTAAATACAAAATATAAATAAAAAGCACCAGTAAGTATGTTAGTGGTACTGTATAGGCAGAATACATTTAAAGCGTTCCTGAACCGCCCCCAAGATGCAATATATTGCAGCTTAACAGTCTCTAGATATGGTGATGCTGCATTACTTTTTTATTTTTCAAGCTTTGTTACCATTATTTTCACCTAATGCAAATAACAATATTTCTGTCCTATGAAGGCTACACTCACTGCTCCAATGTATCTATGACGGGGGGTCATGGTTGTCACCTGCCTAAACTTTAAACATATAGTCCTCTCTTCATCTACATAATATGGAGGCTTGATGGATCAACAGTTTATAAAAGGAAGTTTCTTTGTGCTTCCAGTCCAGCTCACTGGCAGTTACAAGAACATTGCATTTCTGGCAAGATCAACAGACGTTTTCTGTATTAGCTGAACATGAAAACTAATTCAGCCACCACATCTAAGGACTGATAAACTGTAATACATTAGATTTTTGTTCTTGGGTTTAGATACCATTCCAGTGAATATTTCTGCTCCCTGAGTGCCACAAATCCTATACCTCTGCAATAAACTCTTCAAGATAGTCCCAGCCTGTCCCAAGCCAAGACTTTGAGGTGTAATACACTGTGGTGAACATTAGATTGTCCCACAAAAGATTTATGTAGTATGTCAGGTCTTGTATGCTAAATGGATGTGTAGTACTTTTAGTAACCAGGTTGCCATGATTTGCCAGAATACTGGCTCACAGCTCACTAGTGAGTCCATTGTGAATGGTCCAAGGACGTTCACCTGGCAATAAAGGTCCCATCCCTCTCATGAAGTAGACCTTTCCCCTGGATATTCAGAATGATGGGTGCCAATCATTTTTTTTTCCAATTTTATTGCATTTTTTTTGCATTTTATGTGCATGGTGAAATAAGAGGGAGGGTGTGGGGACCACAGGATGCCTGTAGGTTTCTACTCATAACACAGTTCTTGGTGTTCTGCATGTTCTTCTAAACTCTCACGGGGCAATGCTGACTGGACTCTAAAACTTCGAAAGTGGCCCCTCGACAACTAAGGTTCTAGTGGTATTTCACGCTTAGAATTCAAGGCAGAAAAGCATGGTAAGAGATCTTCCCAACTCAGTCACTCACAACTCCCCACCCCCAACAAAAGAAAAACTGCCGTCTGCCTCCTCTAACCCTCTAAGCTCAAAATAGTTCTGCATGGCAGGCAATATTTTCAAGAAGTCCTCATAGGCAAGGGAAAATCCTTGCAGCACACCTGCATTCTCCCAAGGCAATAGCTCCGGAAGGAAGAACATGTGCCAAGAGCAGGCAAGTCCCCAAAGCCTTCTTATTGGCTACATAATAAACATCCTTAACACTGAATAATATCTCTAGCACACCCTGCTGGAGCCAGCTCACACAGCAATTGGCTGTGGTAATACACTTTATGCATAGATAACACTAGCCAGCACACAGCTAAGCTGACTAAAGCTCACTACTATTACAGAAACAATAAAAATAGAGAACTAGGAAAAAATTATATCCCTACAAATGTAAAAAAACATTTTTTTATTTGATAGAATAAGGTTTTGATAAGATACTAGTCAGTTTTTTTTTATTTTGTGTGCTCCATCTGGGAGATTTCCATTCACTTCATGTTTCAGAGATACAGCAGGATATAAAATGAAATCTCTCCAAAGAAAGGGGATACTCACCCTCACAGACAGCCATCATAAGAACACATTTGTATTTTGTAAGATTTCTCCACAGTTCCTCTTCCAGTCACAATTTCCCATCACTTTCTGTACAGGAGACAATGGTCACCAGGACCAATAGAGAGAGTATATTCCCCATTGAGACAGAAATAAGCAATAAAACAGCAACAAAACAAACAACAATAAAAACTTAACAGAGGTTATAAGCCTTCCACATTCTATTAAACAAAACACTTTAAAGTGTTACTAAACCCAGGACCCTGTATTCACTATATCTGTTCTCCCACAGTACACAGAACATGGAAGTTCAAATAGTTTAGTAAATATAAACTGCTAAACATCTTTTCTCATAAGCAGTTAGAGCAGTCTTGTGACTTTTATCAGTGTCCAGCTAAGCACTGGTTAAAGCTTGTAGGAGGAGTTTTCATTCTGCTGTAGGAAGATGCAGGACCCCTGACCTCTTTCTGGACAGTGCTGATTGGCCCTGTGCTGATCACATGCACTCTCTCAAGAAAAAAGCCTCTCTAGCAATATACACCAAACTGAGCATGTACAGAGTGACTCCACCCGATATGTCTTATCAGGAGATAAGATGGATACACTGGAACAAGGGAAGAATCAGAGAAGTCAGGGGCAAACAGCCATTTTACACAATGCAGAGGATTAACCCCTTAGATTCCACAGTGAGTATAACAAGCATGCTTTACTGCTTATACAGACTAATTTTACTGTTGTGACTTTAGTAACACTTTAAGAGTGTAGTTGAATACTAAATTTGATACAGCAAGCATGCCCCCTTTGCGCTGTCCCTAAATTCCAAGCACATAAAACACTACAATAGAATATTGCATAAGGTACTGAGTTTATAGAAAAAGAAGCATGCTTGACTTGTAAATTAGCATTTTCCACTTTAATAGAGAAACAATATAAAACTAGTGCTTAAATATTAAATATTGAACTTGTGTTTTTGTGCACTTATGCTTCTGCATTTGCATAGGTGTTTTGACAAATTATTCATGTAAATGTACTAAAAAATGCATAGTGTATAAACTTACTTACCAACCTAAGAAGGCTCATGAAAAGGTGGAAATGAAAGAGTTTGTTTTACTAAAGGAAGCTTGCACTGAGAGAAATTTGTTGTTGATATGGTTGTATGGCTTTCATGTCTTTGATAATGGTATCCAAAAGAGGAGAAGTCAGCAATGGTATCTTCATATTTCTCTTAACACATGTTCCATTAAATGTTTAAAGCGATTCTAAAGGTTAATTTTTTTTTCAAATAAAAAACATGTCTATATTTATCCGCTGTGTGTAGTGGCTTTGCACAGAGAAGCCTGGATCCTCCTCTTCTCATGTCCCTCGCAGGCTCTCCTGCCCCTCCTCTCTGTCAGGTGCCCCCACAGCAAACACGCTGCTCTGCGTGTCCATTCACACACAGAGCTATGGCTTGGCCCTGCCCCCTCTGTCTCCTCATTGGCTGACTGGCTGTGATTGACAGCAGCAGGAGCCAATGGCTCCCGCTTGCTGTCTCAGCCAATGAGCAGAGACCCGAGACAGCCTCGGCTGTTGTGTACATCGCTGGATCGTGATGAGGCTCAGGTAAGTACTAAGGGGGATGGAGGAGCTGCTGATGGGCACTGAGAGGCTGCACTGATGGGCACTGATGATACAGCACTGATGGCCACTGATGAGGCTGCACTGATATGTGGCACTGACATTGGGCACTAATAGGCAGCACTCATATGTGGCACTGATGGTAACTGATAAGCAGAACTGGTGAGGAGGCACTGATAGGTGGCACTGATGGGCATTAATAGACCGCACTGATGGGCACTGATAAGTAGCACTAATGGGGCTGCACTGTTAAACAGGTCACTGATGAACAGTACCTTGATCAGTGTAGATGTCCCAGTGAGAATTGCCAGTTACCGGCTCTCATCTCCTCATACTGTCACAGTACGTGAGGAGAAGACTGCCAATAACCGGCAAGTCTGTTTACACTGTGATGAGCTGTGATTGGACACAGCTGAGCATGTGGTAAAGGGCCACTGTGATTGTCCCTTTACTTCTCTCTGTGCTCCTGATACGCGCCACAGGGAGTGGGGTTCAGGGAAGACGTCAATAGACACCCTCCCAGAACCAGCCGACCATGCTGTAGCCATCATTTGACTATAGCAAGGTAGGCAAGTAGTTAACCTCCCTAGCGGTCTGATTATTTCCGATTTTTTGTGCTGAAAGCGGTACCATTTTTTTGCATGGAAATATGTAGTTTTTTATTGTAGGCTGTAATTTTTAGGAATAACTCACTGAAATCTGTACGAACAAGAGTCTAGTAAACATCCCGGGTAGGATAAAATTTGAAACACGAAATCATAAATTATAATTTAATAAATAATCATAAAAAATAATGATATAATAATACATTTAATTCAATAATATAATCAAACCAAAAACACTGAAATTTGAAATACAGAGGCAAATTCGCACATCGCTGAGCAAAGTCGCTAAATCGTTTTCAGTGTCTGATGACGAATTTCCCCACGAATCATTATCACTCAATTCAGCAAGTGGTTCTGATTTACTATCGCTGTTCTCTAGCCGGTCTAAAACCGCTTTTGACGTAAAGGGACGCTTTTTGGACGCCATGGACTTTTCTAAGTTTCCAGGCAGAAAGAACATTCAAAATGCAGGCAGGGCACAGGACAAAGCAGTAGGGACAAAATATATGTGAAATGCATTGAAACAGCAATGTTTTACTATGTAATAGTCATTTTTAAAATTTGCCGCCGGTTACGGTGCCCGTACGTCCCAACGTCACAGGGACCGGAACACGGAAGCCGGATGCCGGCATCGGCCGGAGGAGATGGCCGGGGACGCTGCAGGGGACACATCGTGGGAGCGAAGGACAAGGTAAGTGCTGCAGGGACTCCCTGAGCAACGCCGCATGGTAAGCCCGAGTGTAGCTCGGGGTTACCGCTTTTGGTACTGACATTTTACCCCGAGCTACACTTGGGAATACCGCCAGGGAGGTTAAAGCAGTCTAATTTTACTGACCTAGTACACCTACCCATGCTCAGTACTGTTTCTAAGTCATGCTTAGCCACACTAGCGGTGGATTGATGATCCTCATGAGCCTGTGAACATTACTACAGTAACTTTGATAGAATGCAAAGAGAAATTTAAAGCCTAATTCCAAATTTCTGTCACTTTAAAATATTTTGTTTTTTACCAAGCTGGCCCACACAAACTATTACCATAACAAACAGATGTGCCCACTGGGAGCTCTCAATAAGCTGTATGTAGCATCAGCTTCATGCCGTATACAGCCCTGTATTTCGGCGAAGAGGCGCGGACTTCCCACCCTGTTCCTGGAAGAAAATCAAGTCAGACTGAGCACTGCTCGGCTATTTACAAGAAGCTTTGTATTTTCTGAATGGATACAGAGCTACTTCTGATTGGCTAAGGTGGAGATCAGCCATCAGCTACCCGCCTCTCTACCTCAGGCAATCAGAGGAAGCCTTGTATTCATTAGGAAAATGGACATAATACTGTGGGGGTCAGTATTTGCTCAAACCCACTGGACCTGATTTTCTAAAGGTTTGTACTGCCTATTTTAGCTTGTTTTCACCTGAAAACATATTTAAAGTGAAATATAGTGCTGTTGTGCTTAGGAATAGATATTCATGCAACTTTGATAAGTATACTCTGCAGTCCTAAGTTGTGAACCAATAAAACAAAAACAAACAAAATACCATGTGGACTGCGCATAAATTAAGTGCATTAAATTTGACAATACATGAATAATAACGCTTCACATATACAAAGTGAATAATTGTAACATTCAGTCCCATATCGGAAAAATATAGTGCCCAAGTGTTGAATACTAATTGGTGAACTTCGTGCAAAAAATGACAGGTGCTCCTCTGTGCTCAATCAGTCCCTCACATGGATGTGCACTCACCGTTAGCCGTGGACCACCTATCTCTAGGTTGGTCTTAAGTGCCTGGTTTGGGACTAGCCCAATGCGTAATGGCAAGAATGGCACCAATATTCATTCCTGGGAATCATGCGATCTGGCTGATAGTAACCAATAGGATGATGACCAGCGTGGATATAAATGACAGTGTAGTTTCAAAAGAGCCTTTTTAAACTTTCTCCTATCCTCCCAGGCAGTAAACCAAGTTTCAGCATGTGAACAGAAACAAAAGCAAACATCCCATAGTGTAAAACCATAAAAAACTTTAATGATGGGGAGTAATTATAAAAATAAAACTCACAAGGAAAGTGCCCATAACCTTGCAATCAGTGTATTCAGCCTTGCTGCCTGTGAATAGGAACCAAGATGGCCACAGTGTTCCAGCGTTCATACCAAAGGGTGGAAATTACGTCAGCAGAAGTTGCGTCTTCAAACCTTGACCGGTTTCGATCAGTGGATCATCATCAGAATAGAGGTGGAGCTCTGGAGGGGTCCAAGAAAACTTCTGGCACTGTTCTGGTGCTATTGATATTGGGAAAAGTAGCTCAATGTAGAGTTGCTTGCATGCTACTTGGACACTACTTGGATGCTACTTAAATGTGGTTTGCATATTCTATGGGACCAAAATGATGCTGAAATCACACCAAAGTACTACAGGAACATTTTCCAAAATTGTGAGTGGCATTGATGTGAACAGACCCCATTGAAAACAATGTGATTTCCATTGTCATGCGATTCTATGCTACTCAAGTTGCACCTGAAATAGCACTAGTGCAAACCAGGCGAACAGGGTCAGGATGGGAATTCAAACACAATCTCATTGTTTTACATTCTTAGTACCTTTTTTTAATGAAACCAATAAAATTAAAGAATAAAAAAATTAAATGTCAATGATAAACAAATAGAAATAAAAAAACAGAATAACTATGTTATTATGTAAAAACTTTACACCAAAAAGAAAAAAACAGTTGCTGTAGCTGCTTAAAATGTATTAGCTGGAGTATGGCTTTAATTTATTTGTCATGTCCATCTAATCTTTTAGTGCAGCGGTCACTAAATGGCGGACCGCAGTCCTCGAACAGCCTCAGCAGCACTGTTGCCCAGACCGCCAGCCCACAATGACAGATCCGCTGCTGAGCAGGGCGGTCATCATGGCAACATGACATTATGTGTACTCCCCGCCCCTTTCAGATCACTGTCTCTCCAGCTCCCACTCCCTGCCTGTACACAAGCATCCAGCAAGGATCCCGGCACAGCTCCTGTTTGCCCTCAAGGTAGGGTGTAGTCTTATGGGGGCACTCTGATGGGCACATTGAATGTTAAGGGGCACTCTGATGGGTACAAATTAAATGTCCCCATCAGCATGCCCCTTATTTTATGTTCTGTTAGGGTGTAGTCTTACAGAAGCACTCTGATGGGCACATTTTATGTTAAGGGCACGCTGATGGGCACATTTTATGTTAAGGGGCACTCTGAAGGGCACATTTTATGTTAAGGGGCACTCTGATGAGCACATTTTATGTTAAGGGGCACTCTGAAGGACACATTTTATGTTAAGGGGCACTCTGATGAGCACATTTTATGTTAAGGGGCACTCTGAAGGGCACATTTTATGTCAAGGGGCACTTTGACATTCTCATTTTATGTTAAGGGGGCAAAAATGGGCACATACTGTGGAAAGGGGCACTCTGATGGGCAAATGTGATGAAAAGGGGCACTCTGATGGGGAGTATGATAGAAAGGGCCAGTAGCCGAAATAGACGATACTCCAGAACAGACGGACCATTCAAAAATGAAAGTAGTGGCACTCTGCACCCGAATAGAGCTCCACCACATTGGATCAATGACTGTGACATCAGTAGATAATAAATGAAGAAAATGCATATATAGTGAAGACTTTGTATTCTTTAAGATCAAAGTTCACATCCCAAAAGCAAGATGCAAGATAAAAAATACTGCGCTTATATAAAACACGGTGTGGCAAGCTGATGGCTCCAGCATGGAAAGACGCTCAACTCGGCCTGCAACACACAGACCAATGTAGCAACGTGATGACATCACACATAGAAGCCACGCCCTTCATGTTTCGTCATACAGACGTCTTCCAGGAGATTCGGCTGTATCTGTTGTTTGTTTCTTTCACCTTTTACTTATTGTATTCACTGTCTGAAATTCACTATATGAAAATTCACTGCTATATAATTATTGGATTTTTATTGATTTCTAGGTTTAATATTAGCGCTGTTATTTTGTTTTTTATAGTTTACATTTATTGATTATGTAGTGCTACTTGTATTCAACTTGCATGCAACTTTGAGAGGGTTTGTATATTCTATAGAGCCAAAATCACACTGGAATTGCACCAAGTACAACGTAGTACAGGAACCTTTTCCAAAATCGCTCTATGCTGAGTTACATTGATGTAAAAGAACACTATTGAAAACAATGTGCTTTCCATTGTCATGTGATTCTGTGCAACTCAAGTTGCATCTGAAATGGCACTAGTGTAAACTAGGCCTTAAATTGGTTCTAAAGCCTTAAGGTTTTAATCCTGAAGGCATTCCATACATTAAGGTGAAAAACTTTCTGTGCTGCAGCCCCCCCCCCAGCCCCCCCTTTTTCTTACCTGAGCCTCATCTGATCCAGCTATGTGCATGAGATCAGCGACTCTAGCTGCTATCTCCCACCTTATTGGACAGATTCTATCAATCAAATGCTGTGACACGGGAGTGGAGGGTGAGGCGGACCAGAGCCACCTGCTCTGTGCCAATGGACACAAACAGGACAGCTCGTGAGCAAGTCCTCATGGGTGCCCCCATGTGAGGGCACCCATCAAAGAGGGGGATCTAGGAGCACTGGCGGGGGACCCCAGAAGAAGAGGATTGGGCTGCTCTGCGCAAAAGCATTGCACAGAGAAGGTAAGTGTAGACATGTTTGTTAAGCTATAATTGGGATTACTTAATGTTAAAGCTTGCCAGTGCGGGATGATGGTAATTGTATCTTTACATTTATATAATCTTGACATTAAAAGTTTTTCATTTCATAGACATTCTATACATTTTGACTGAATGCACATACATATTTGTAAGAAAGGCTAAATTCTGACTCAACAGTCAGGTATATGTAATTTTCAGACTGTCGCTCATCTAATAAACAGAAATCTCTGTCTGTTACACATGAACTCCAAGCACTTGCGTGGGATGAAGGTCTTGAAGAGAAAACACTGCATTTCGGGTCAAAGACAGAAGACAAAAGAAATGTGACTCTGTTACTTCCATTATTATCATAGAGGAAAGCCAGTGTAAACCATTGTGATTTGCTTATGTGCTTATTTTTGGTATATTTTCTGGAACATAAAAGACATGTTTAGATTCAAAGTGCAATATCCTACATTTTTCAATTTTTTATAAAGTGACTTAGCTAAGATAACATTTTACCTTTTATTATCATGATGGTTAGAAAATTTTGGCCAAAAGTGTTTCATAAACACATTTTAAACTTTCCTTCCTGCCCGTTGTGTTTTCACCTGCATAAGGTGTGCATTGATCATATTGTTTCATGGTGTCATTTATTGCCTTGTCCTTACAGCCAATAATAGAATAAATCTTCACACTCCAGTGTCAGAAGTTTCTGAGTTCAAACATGAGGCATGCTCAGGTCAGTAGCCAGGGGTGTATTTACCACAAGGCAAACAAGGCATTTGTCTAGAGCGGCATTTTTCAGGGGGGGCAGCACTGATCCTCAGAAGAAGGGATGGAAGAAGGGACACACACAGCATGGGGACCTGGTGGGTTCCGAGAGAGGTTGCAGGTTTTATAACGGTGTATGCACAGCCCGACTCATGTTCCCGGAGATGTGAAGGTGAGTGTCTTTTTCTCTCTCGCCATTGGGGATGGTGGCTGGTGTATGGGGGGCGGTGGTAGTGGAAGGCTGTCTCAGGTGGGAGGCAGGGGTGTTGTTGGTCAATGTCAGGCTGTCTCTAGGGGGGGGGGGGTGCAATGATTTTTGTATTGCCTAGGGCAGCACAAAACCTAAATACACCACAGTCAGTAGCAGGACAGGCTGGTTCAGTGCCTAGAGCACAGATGGAGAACTACATCCCCTCTCCCACTCTTAATGCACACTGCAGAATGGGTGTACCCCCCTGTGCCCATTATGTGCCCCCTTTGCTCTGGCTGGCATTGAGTGTGCCCAATTGCTTGCTTTGTAGCAACTAAAAGGTAGTTTCAAATGCATAATTTTTTTTTTCAAGTGGGCATAGAGCGGGCACGTTGGAGCACAGTGTGAAGGCAGTAGCTGGCAGTGTAGCCCAGTGGTAGCTAGACACTGATCTGGAGCTTGTGTATGTTGAGGGGGGCACCGCCTCCCACCGCTGCATGGACCCTCCTACCCAACCCTTGTCCCAGCTCTGGCACAGGTTAATGCCTGACCTTTGTCTGCAGTCTGAGAACCAATGTTTGCTGTGAAGGAACTACATATCTCACAATCCCTGGGTTTCTTACTTTAGTGTTCTGCAGGTGAAAACTGCATGATAACTAGATCTGAAACAGACACAAGCAGAGCAATAAACGGAAGAGATGTGTTTACTTCACATCCACAACAAGAAGTTGCCTTCCTTTTAGCAAACAAGGACTAGCTAGGTGAATGAATACATGGACATAGGGAAATCGATCAGCTATGACACAACAGATTGCAGCAGCAACATGTGAGCCCATCATTACAAGGTAAGGCAAACAACACAATGGATGTAGCTACACAAATACCTAGCTAAAACAACAAAAGCATTTGGATGCTTACAATGCCTTTAAATTAGATGTTTCAGTGTAAAGTGTCCAGCACAGTAGAAATCAACCTACACCAAGTTTTCTAAACAGCTGAAATAGATCCTGATTCCTGAATACCCAGAGAGATACTGGACAAGTAATAATTGGCCACAATCTAATTATGTTGTCTTTTAACAAGGGATGTGTCAACAAAGGGACTGTGCCAAGTCTAGCTTTCAGAAAGTTAAAAAAAATCAATAAACATTAGTCATATGCTAGAACTGTGATTTCGCTACTTGAAAAAGCTTGCTCTTGAGATCTAATTATGGGTAATTCGGTCCTAGTAACAGAATCTCTAATGCTATAGATTTAACTTCAGAATGTTTGCAAATCATCAAAACACCAAACAATCTATTTAAGAGATCTGTACGTAGACATTCATTGCTTGCATTCTATAAGCAGATATAAGTCGAGAGTAAATCAATCTATGGTGGGAATGGGAAGAGGTGAAACAGGGGAATTTGATATTTTGAGTTTGTGGGTGATCCTCCAACATCTAATAGTGCTTAAACACCAAACAATCATTCATGAGAACTGCAATATTGTATTTGTTGTTCACTTGGAGAACATCACTTTTGTCCTGTCCTGCCTGATGCTCCTATTCATCCCTACTCACAAGTGCTCATACCAATGCACACTACAAACATCTGGAGAAATGGTCTTTTACTTGATGTCTGTTGCACTGTGAGCACTGCTAGAGAATACAGATATAAAATAGGTATTATTTTCTACAAAAATACTCTAAATGTTCTTTGGCAACTTGCTTATTTTCAGGTAAAATCTTATTTTCAGGCAGTAACGTTTAAGAGGGCTATTGGAATGCATATGTGGGTGCATTGGTTTCTGGAGGGCTGTAATGGCAATCATTTCCAGTAATCGTAAGTAACATTAGTCTCTGATAGTCTCTTGTAGAATGTCTTCAGTCACTGACAACCTTCTGTAACGTTTTTGCTGTTTCTGAGACTATTCTGCAGCATTTCTGCAGTTTCTGAGTATCTTCTGCAGTGATGCCTGCACCTTCTATTCGTCCTCTGCTGTATGACCATAGATTAAGTGGTATTGAGCCCAAAAGCAAACATTTCTTATATTGCAGTTTACCAATTCTTAGATGTGGCTGCCTTAGTTTTCTCTTTTAGACTTTTTTTATTTTCACCTGGTGATCAAGCCAGTAAGTCTGTTGCTTTTCAAAAGAACAAGCTCTCCTGCAGATGTAGCAGTCACAGGATTGAGACATTGAATGCTGACAGGAGTGCTTACAATGAACAGCCTTTATTTATTTATGTAAAACCTTTATCCCAAAAAAAACAAAAGTGTTTATGTAATTGCTTATAAAGTATTAGCTGGAGTTTGGCTTCAGTATATCAACGGTTTCCCACTGTCGTATCGCAGATATACTGCTACACGGCGGCACAAGTGCACAAAATCATATATATATATATATATATATATATATATATATATATACGTGATTTTGCATTTCCAGGTAGGGGGCGCAGCCACGGATGTCAATTACCGGTGGTGATTATCTGCCGGCACCCGGTGATTACCTACAGTCACCGACCGGGAAGAAGAATGTTTTGTTTACAGTCTTCCTCCCTGTCAGCTCGGGCACACTGCTCAGGATGGCTGTGCACATCCCAGCCATCCCTATCAGTGTGCTTACAGTGCAGCACATACCCCCCACCCCCTAGTAAAACACTCCTTACACACAGTTAACCCTTTGATCACCCTTCCTGCCCAGTGTCATTAGAACAATGTCAGTGCTGTTTTTTTAGCACTGATCACTGTATTGGTGTCACTGGATATGTCAGTGACACCAAGTTAATTCCCCCCAGTGTCAAAATGCCCACTGCAGTCCTGCAGTCCTGCTAAAAGTATGATCGCCGCCAATACTAGTAGGAAAAAAAAAGTCCAGCATCTTTACCGCCATTTGTAAACGTTATAACTTTCACATAAACCAATGAATTTACACATATTTGGATTTTTTTTTAGCAAAGACGTAGCAGAATACATTTTGGCCTAAATTTATGATGAAATTTGATTTTTTTACATTTTTTTACTGGACATGCTTAATAGCAAAAAGTAAAAAATATAGATTTTTCTCAAAATTGTCTGTTATTTTTTTGCTTATAGCGCAAAAAATAAAAAATGCACAGGCAATCAAATACCACTGAAAGAAATCTCTATTCTTGGGAAAAAAAGGATGTAAAATTCATCTGGATGCAGCGTTGCATGACCGCACAATTGTCAGTTAAATTGTCAGTTAAAGTAACATAAAAAAATGGCCTGATCAGGAAGGGGGATAAATCCTCAGGAGGGCAAGTAGTTAATGTGGTTTCAATCTGAAACTGCATCTAGCACTCCCCCCCCCCAAAAAAATAATATTGCTGCTGTCCAAAGTTGCCCCCTGTTCTCCTTCACCCACTCTAATACAGGAGGTGTGTTTCTGGCCAGATCATCAGTTGAAAAAAGCCTAAAAATAAAATTGATGCAGACACCGCTTCTAATAATTGGTAAGCTGCAACAAAGTATATTTTTTGTTTTTGATTTAATTCCCCTTTTTTGACTTTCTCTTGCAGTGTGCCTGTAGTGTTGCTTTGTCTCATGTAGAATGACAGCTGTCGAGTTCCTGTTGGATCCCTTTTGCATATTTGGTGGGACTGCCCCATTGTTCAGCCCTTTTGGCGGGAGGTGCATAGAATTACTTCTTCAGTGTCTGCTATTGACATTGAATATTCCCCAGCCCAACTCCTCCTTCACCACACCCCGCTCTCCAAACATATCTATTCCAAATCCCTGGCAATGCACATGCTCACAGCGGCTAAACTCTGCCTGTCAGTGCTTTGGAGATCCACCCACCCACACTAAGAGATTGGTTCCTGCGCATTGACAAGATTGCGGAAATGGAAGAGTTGATTGCCTCATCTTTAGATAATCCTACCAAATTTTCTCACACTTGGTCCTGCTGGACACATTTCCGCACGACTCCTGAATACCGCTCTCTCCTGGGCCTGGCTGACTGACTGATTTTGAATACTTCTCAAGCCCTGACATACCCTGAAGGCTCTGTTAGCTCCTTGTTCCCTGACAAGTGTATATGGGACCCCTGATATTGCTACCCCTCAGTGCCGGGAGCGTTATTCATATCGATTTATGTCTGCATATGCTCACCTTTAGCCTCTTTTGAGGACTCCTTTTTGTACATGCACATATTTTCCCCTGACAGTTTTTCAGTGAAGGTACCTTATTTGCCCTCCTACCTTCCCCTCCCCCCTTCCTATTGTTCCCTTTTTCTGCTATTAACCCCCCTCCTCCCCTCCCCCCTTCCTCCCTAGTTCCACTTCCCGTCCCTTTTTTTTTTTTCTCTTTCTCTCTTCTTCTCTCTCCCTACTTATTCCCTATCCCACTCAGAGCCTTTTTTCATTTTTCCTCTTCATTATCCTCGGATTCATTGCCTACCTGCAGGAACGCTTCATTTATTTGTTCTCCAACCGTGCCGTCTCTTCTTCCCCTTATCTATCACATAGACGCTGACAACTACTTTTGAGTTACCTCTACAACATAACACAAGGGGCTACGGATTATTTGCCTCTATATGCATCTTCCTGCGATCACCATAAATACTGCCATTATGCTTTTCCTACACCTCTGCCCCTTCATTGGCCTTGATAAGGTAACCAATGCTTCAGATCAATACTTCTGCCAGTGTTGCGACTCCAATAAGCTGCTTGGGGAACTGAGACCAGTTGTGCCTTCCTCTACCTTTTATCATTTATAATGCTCTTTTACATAATTACATAGTTAGTCTGGCTGAAAAAGACAAAAGTCCATCCAGTTCAACCATTAAGAAAAAAAAGTTATAATCCTATACCCACAGTTGATCCAGAGGAAGGCAAAAAAAACCAGCAAAGCATGATCCAATTTGCTCCTTCAGGGAAAATAATTCCTTCCTGATCCCCCGAGAGGCAATCGGATATTCCCTGGATCAACTTTACCTATAAATGTTAGTAACCAGTTACTGTATATTCTGTGTATCCAAGAAAGAATCCAGGCCTTTTTTAAAGCAATCCACTGAGCTGGCCAGAACCAACTCTATTCCACATTTTCTCAGCTCTGAGTGTGAAGAAACCTTTCCGTGTTTGGAGATTAAATTTATTTTCCTCCAGACGTAAAGAGTGCCCCCTTGTCCTCTGTGATGACCTCAGGGTGAATAACTTTACACCGAGTTCCCTATATGATGTATTTATACACGTTGATCATATCCCCCCCTTAATCTCCTCTTAAGAGAGAATAAATTCAGTTCCTCTAATCTTTCCCCATAGCTGAGCTCCTCCATGCCTCTTATCAGTTTGGTTGCCCTTCTTTGTACTTTCTCCAGTTCCCTAATGTTTTTTTGTGAATTGGTGCCCAAAACTGAACTGCATATTCCAGATGAGGTCTTACTAATGATTTGTACAGGGGTAATATGATATCTCTCTCTCTGGAGTCTATACCTCTTTTAATACAAGAGAGGATTTTACTCACTTTAGAAACCGCAGCTTGGCATTGCATGCCATTATTAAGCTTGTGATCTACCAGAACTCCCAGATCCTTCTCCACCATTGATTCCCCCAGTTGTACCCCCCCCTAGTATGTATGATGCATGCATATTCTTAGCCCCAAGTGCATAACCTTACATTTATCAACATTAAACCTCATTTCCCACATAGTTGCTCAATTAAACAGTGCATTGAGGTCGGCTTGTAAATTGGAGACATCCTGTAAGGACATTATTCCACTACACAGCTTGGTGTCATCTGCAAAGACTGAAATGGGATTTTTAATCCCAGAGCCTATATTGTTTATAAATATATTAAAAAGTAAGGGTCCCAACACTGAACCTTGGGATACATCACTGACAACCCTAGACCATTAAGAGTATGAATCATTAACCCCTTTGAATACGATCTTTTAGCCAGTTTTCTATCCATTTACATATGGATTTTTCCAAGCCTGTAGACTTTACCTTACACATTAGCCATATGTGGGGAACTGTGTCAAACGCTTTTGCAAAATCCAAGTATACCACATCCACCGCCATCCCTCTGTCCAAAGTTTTGCTCACCCCCTCATAAAAAGAAATCAGATTTGTTTGACAACTTCTGTCTTTCATGAATCCATGCTGTCTGTTGCTTAAAATATTTTTTTCCAGCAAGAACTCATCTATGTGGTCTTTTATTGAACTCTCCAGTATCATCCCAACTATAGAAGTTAAACTAACTGGTCTATAATTACTTGGTAAAGATTTGGACCCCTTTTTAAATATTGACACCACATTTGCCTTACGCCAATCCAGTGGTACTATGTCAGTCATTAAAGAATCCCTAAAAATATGAAACTATGGCTTTACAATGACAGAGCTCAATTCTTTAAGGACCCGTGGGTGTATGCCATCCAGTCCAGGTGCTTTATTCACATTTATTCTGTCTAAATATTTTTGGATCATATCAGTTGTGAGCCAATGTGGATCATCTGGAGCTGTGTCAATACCATGCCCATTATGGACAAGAGCTCCCCCATGCTCCTTTGTATACACAGAGCTGAAGAAGGTATTAAATAAATTTGCCTTCTTTTTGTCCCCAGTCACCCACTCTAGATTATTTTGTAAAGGGCCTACATGCTCGGTCCGGACCTTTTTACTATTAATATATTAGTAGAATGTTTTTAAGTTGGTCCTGCTATCTTTTGCAATCTGTCATTCGTTTTCAATGTTTACGTCCTTTATTTCCTTTTTGCATATTCTGTTATATTCTTTGTAATGTTTAAACAATGATAGCATTCCTTCATTTTTATATTTAATAAAAGCTCTTTTCTTATTATCTATAGCTTTTTTAACTTTGGCCGTAAGCCACATAGGTTTGATTTTTAGCCTTTTAAACTTGTTGCCCATGGGAATATATTTTGCAGTGTTTGCACTGCACAGTCTTTTTGAAGAACTCCTATTTCTGTGTTGTGTTCATTGATGCCAATATTCCCTCCCAGTCTAAGTCTTGGAGAGCAGCTCTCAGCCTTGGAAAATTAGCTCTCTTAAAATTGAGCGGTTTTATTTTTCCCATATTTGCTCGCTGTTTACAGCTAAGAATAAATTAAATCATGTTATGGTCACTGCTACCCAGATGTTCTTTTATATGGACATGTGTAATAAACTCTGCATGGTTTGAGATTACCAGGTCCAGCATCATTCCTAGTAGGGGCCTCTATTAACTGTACCATAAAATTGTCCTGTAGTAGGTTTAAAAAGTTTTACTGTTCCTGCAGTACCATTACGCCAGTGGATTAACCCCTTAGGTTTCACAGTGAGTATAACAAGCATGCTTTACTGCATATACAGACTGATTTTACTGAGGAGATTGATTAGTAACAATTAATTGTTAGATTTAGGGTCAAAGTTGGGGTGTTTTTGGGTTGGTCCAGCAAAGTGCAGGTGTATTGTTGAGGCGCCAACCAAAATGAATAGCACTGTAGTGTACCAACACAAGGATGATGTGTTACCATGCTTTGCACATTTTACCATACTTTACTGCAATAGTATGAATGGGGTAGGTTCTGTATTATATACTGTATATGGGGTGGATTAAAGTATTTTCTAAAATCTAAACCTTTTTTAGGATGGTTTAGTTGAGTGGGGAGGAGCTAGCATCTCTCTCTCTGCGTAGATTCAGCCTCTGTACTTGTAATAGTAGCCATTGTCCCAGCAAATAAATAGGAGGTAAAATTTTGAGCTGTCAGCAGAACAAGGGGATGTCTTCCAGTAGGGACTCTGAGAGAGGATTCCCCTGATTTTGGAAAGAATTCTTTTCCTTTCCTGTGATGTCTACAGGACAGGAAGTGGGACATTGATGGAAACAAAAACTGACAGGGATTTTAAAATACTGTATATGTAAACCCTCACCTTGTGAAACAACCCATTCAGTTTAAAATAGAAATTAAAAGTAAAACATTTGTGTATAGATATAAAAAAATTACAAATACTTTTTTCCCTTTTTTATAAGTGATCACATTCCTTTTGTTCTCAGCTCCCTGAGAGCTTGGGGAGGAGCAACAGCAGCACACTGATGTTCCCAATGAATGGCTGTGCAGGGGAGGTGTCTACGCAAGTTTGATCATTGGAGGAGAACAGGATGAGTTCTCATGCCTAGTGTCCATGCTGTGCTGTCATGCCTAGTGTGGTCAGTTTTTAATAGGGACCAACAAGAACACCATGGATTTCACACAAAGGAAGCAATACAAAGAGAACATAGTACTTTTTCATACAAATATATGGTACAGCAGGCATATATCAGGAATATGAAATTTTGGGTTGACATATGCTTTAACCCTTCCCTTCTCCATCCGAAACACAAAAATGCTTTGGTTTTAGGTATACTTTAGGTGTTAAAGCAGAACTAAAGATGTTAATATTTACCTTCCCAATGGTCCTTTGCCAGTGCTGCATCTTCTCCTGTGTACTGGCCCTTGGCCATCTTCATTGGCCGGTGTAGGATGACATCACTCGTGCACATGCGCAGGTGGCCGTCATTCCAGCATACCGAGACCAGCCCAGTGCTTTAAGCTGAGATGCGCATGCGCAGCTCAGTTTAAAGTGCTAGAGAAGAGAGAAAGCACACAGGTAGGGAAATTTTAATGTAGAAGAGATAGTGCAGGCCTCTTCAGCAATAAAAGCATGCTTTCTCACTGTTTGTTAGAGTGGAACTTTTATTTTAGAGGAGGTACAGGTTAAGTGTTAGAAAGTTGATGTGTGCTATCCACACCTCTGCAATTTTTGAAGTTATTGTGTGAATGATTATGACTAGAGATGAGCGAATCGAACTAGGCGAACCGGAATTCGAGTCGAATTTCAGGAAATATTCGATTCGTGTCGAAACCGAAATTTTGCCTACTTCGGGTGCGCGAATCGAACATTTCCCGATCAGCCGGCAAAAGTGTCCCTGCAGTGAGCTCCGCTATTTCTGACAGTTCTCTGACAGAAGGAACACATGTTTAGCGGTTGAAACATTGTATCTATTAGTTTACATTTAGGATACAGATGTTTCAACCACTGTACATGTGAAGAAGTTGTGAGAGAACTGTCAGAAATAGAGGAACTCTGCACATACACTTTTTGCCGGCTTGGAATTATTCTTCTTTTCATCCTACTTCTTCTTCTTCTTCATCCTCAGAAGAAGAGGATGAGGATGAGGATGAAGAAGAAGAAGAAGAAGAAGAAGAAGAAGAAGAAGTAGGATGAAAAGAAGAATAATTCCAAGCCGGCAAAAAGTGTATGTGCAGAGTTCCTCTATTTCTGACAGTTCTCTCACAGCTTCTTCACATGTACAGCGGTTGAAACATCTGTATCCTAAATGGAAACTAATAGATACAATTTGTATCTATTAGTTTCCATTTAGGATACAGATATTTCAACCGCTGTACATGTGAAGAAGCTGTGAGAGAACTGTCAGAAATAGAGGAACTCTGCACATACACTTTTTGCCGGCTTGGAATTATTCTTCTTTTCATTCTTCTTCTTCTTCCTCATCCTCATCCTCATCCTCATCCTCTTCTTCTGAGGATGAGGATGAAGAAGAAGAAGAAGAAGAAGTAGGATGAAAAGAAGAATAATTCCAAGCCGGCAAAAAGTGTATGTGCAGAGTTCCTCTATTCTGCAGATACACTTAGAGGAGCTCTGCAGATACACTTAGAGGAGCTCTGCACATACACTTTTTGCCGGCTTGGAATTAATCTTATTTTCATCCTACTTCTTCTTCTTCTTCTTCTTCTTCTTCATCCTCATCCTCAGAAGAAGAAGAGGATGAGGATGAGGATGAAGAAGAAGAAGAAGAAGTAGGATGAAAATAAGAATAATTCCAAACCGGAAAAAAGTGTATGTGCAGAGCTCCTCTAAGTGTATCTGCAGAGCTCCTCTAAGTGTATCGGCAGAATAGAGGAACTCTGCACATACACTTTTTGCCGGAAACCGCTGTATGGAGTGAATGTCCCAGAACTGTCAGAAATAGACTATTTATGACAGTTCTGGGACATTCACTGCATACAGCTGTTTTAACCGCTGTATGGAGGGAATGTCATGGAACTGTCAGAAATAGACTATTAATGACAGTTCTGGGACTGTCCTTCAATGCAGCGGTTGAAACATTGTATGTATTTGTTTCCATAAATGGATCCATTTATGGAAACAAATACATACAATGTTTCAACCGCTGCATGGAAGGACAGTCCCAGAACTGTCATTAATAGTCTATTTCTGACAGTTCCATGACATTCCCTCCATACAGCGGTTAAAACAGCTGTATGGAGTGAATGTCCCAGATCTATCAGAAATAGACTATTTATGACAGTTCTGGGACATTCACTGCATACAGCTGTTTTAACCGCTGTATGGAGGGAATGTCATGGAACTGTCAGAAATAGACTATTAATGACAGTTGTGGGACTGTCCTTCCATGCAGCGGTTGAAACATTGTATGTATTTGTTTCCATAAATGGATCCATTTATGGAAACAAATACATACAATGTTTCAACCGCTGTATGGAAGGACAGTCCCACAACTGTCATTAATAGTCTATTTCTGACAGTTCCATGACATTCCCTCCATACAGCGGTTAAAACAGCTGTATGGAGTGAATGTCCCAGATCTATCAGAAATAGACTATTTATGACAGTTCTGGGACATTCACTGCATACAGCTGTTTTAACCGCTGTATGGAGGGAATGTCATGGAACTGTCAGAAATAGACTATTAATGACAGTTCTGGGACTGTCCTTCAATGCAGCGGTTGAAACATTGTATGTATTTGTTTCCATAAATGGATCCATTTATGGAAACAAATACATACAATGTTTCAACCGCTGCATGGAAGGACAGTCCCAGAACTGTCATTAATAGTCTATTTCTGACAGTTCCATGACATTCCCTCCATACAGCGGTTAAAACAGCTGTATGCAGTGAATGTCCCAGATCTATCAGAAATAGACTATTTATGACAGTTCTGGGACATTCACTGCATTCAGCTGTTTTAACCGCTGTATGGAGGGAATGTCATGGAACTGTCAGAAATAGACTATTAATGACAGTTCTGGGACTGTCCTTCAATGCAGCGGTTGAAACATTGTATGTATTTGTTTCCATAAATGGATCCATTTATGGAAACAAATACATACAATGTTTCAACCGCTGCATGGAATGACAGTCCCAGAACTGTCATTAATAGTCTATTTCTGACAGTTCCATGACATTCCCTCCATACAGCGGTTAAAACAGCTGTATGGAGTGAATGTCCCAGATCTATCAGAAATAGACTATTTATGACAGTTCTGGGACATTCACTGCATACAGCTGTTTTAACCGCTGTATGGAGGGAATGTCATGGAACTGTCAGAAATAGACTATTAATGACAGTTCTGGGACTGTCCTTCCATGCAGCGGTTGAAACATTGTATGTATTTGTTTCCATAAATGGATCCATTTATGGAAACAAATACATACAATGTTTCAACCGCTGCATGGAAGGACAGTCCCAGAACTGTCATTAATAGTCTATTTCTGACAGTTCCATGACATTCCCTCCATACAGCGGTTAAAACAGCTGTATGCAGTGAATGTCCCAGATCTATCAGAAATAGACTATTTATGACAGTTCTGGGACATTCACTGCATACAGCTGTTTTAACCGCTGTATGGAGGGAATGTCATGGAACTGTCAGAAATAGACTATTAATGACAGTTCTGGGACTGTCCTTCCATGCAGCGGTTGAAACATTGTATGTATTTGTTTCCATAAATGGATCCATTTATGGAAACAAATACATACAATGTTTCAACCGCTGCATGGAAGGACAGTCCCAGAACTGTCATTAATAGTCTATTTCTGACAGTTCCATGACATTCCCTCCATACAGCGGTTAAAACAGCTGTATGCAGTGAATGTCCCAGATCTATCAGAAATAGACTATTTATGACAGTTCTGGGACATTCACTGCATACAGCTGTTTTAACCGCTGTATGGAGGGAATGTCATGGAACTGTCAGAAATAGACTATTAATGACAGTTCTGGGACTGTCCTTCAATGCAGCGGTTGAAACATTGTATGTATTTGTTTCCATAAATGGATCCATTTATGGAAACAAATACATACAATGTTTCAACCGCTGCATGGAAGGACAGTCCCAGAACTGTCATTAATAGTCTATTTCTGACAGTTCCATGACATTCCCTCCATACAGCGGTTAAAACAGCTGTATGGAGTGAATGTCCCAGATCTATCAGAAATAGACTATTTATGACAGTTCTGGGACATTCACTGCATACAGCTGTTTTAACCGCTGTATGGAGGGAATGTCATGGAACTGTCAGAAATAGACTATTAATGACAGTTCTGGGACTGTCCTTCCATGCAGCGGTTGAAACATTGTATGTATTTGTTTCCATAAATGGATCCATTTATGGAAACAAATACATACAATGTTTCAACCGCTGCATGGAAGGACAGTCCCAGAACTGTCATTAATAGTCTATTTCTGACAGTTCCATGACATTCCCTCCATACAGCGGTTAAAACAGCTGTATGCAGTGAATGTCCCAGATCTATCAGAAATAGACTATTTATGACAGTTCTGGGACATTCACTGCATACAGCTGTTTTAACCGCTGTATGGAGGGAATGTCATGGAACTGTCAGAAATAGACTATTAATGACAGTTCTGGGACTGTCCTTCCATGCAGCGGTTGAAACATTGTATGTATTTGTTTCCATAAATGGATCCATTTATGGAAACAAATACATACAATGTTTCAACCGCTGCATGGAAGGACAGTCCCAGAACTGTCATTAATAGTCTATTTCTGACAGTTCCATGACATTCCCTCCATACAGCGGTTAAAACAGCTGTATGCAGTGAATGTCCCAGATCTATCAGAAATAGACTATTTATGACAGTTCTGGGACATTCACTGCATACAGCTGTTTTAACCGCTGTATGGAGGGAATGTCATGGAACTGTCAGAAATAGACTATTAATGACAGTTCTGGGACTGTCCTTCAATGCAGCGGTTGAAACATTGTATGTATTTGTTTCCATAAATGGATCCATTTATGGAAACAAATACATACAATGTTTCAACCGCTGCATGGAAGGACAGTCCCAGAACTGTCATTAATAGTCTATTTCTGACAGTTCCATGACATTCCCTCCATACAGCGGTTAAAACAGCTGTATGGAGTGAATGTCCCAGATCTATCAGAAATAGACTATTTATGACAGTTCTGGGACATTCACTGCATACAGCTGTTTTAACCGCTGTATGGAGGGAATGTCATGGAACTGTCAGAAATAGACTATTAATGACAGTTCTGGGACTGTCCTTCCATGCAGCGGTTGAAACATTGTATGTATTTGTTTCCATAAATGGATCCATTTATGGAAACAAATACATACAATGTTTCAACCGCTGCATGGAAGGACAGTCCCAGAACTGTCATTAATAGTCTATTTCTGACAGTTCCATGACATTCCCTCCATACAGCGGTTAAAACAGCTGTATGGAGTGAATGTCCCAGATCTATCAGAAATAGACTATTTATGACAGTTCTGGGACATTCACTGCATACAGCTGTTTTAACCGCTGTATGGAGGGAATGTCATGGAACTGTCAGAAATAGACTATTAATGACAGTTCTGGGACTGTCCTTCCATGCAGCGGTTGAAACATTGTATGTATTTGTTTCCATAAATGGATCCATTTATGGAAACAAATACATACAATGTTTCAACCGCTGCATGGAAGGACAGTCCCAGAACTGTCATTAATAGTCTATTTCTGACAGTTCCATGACATTCCCTCCATACAGCGGTTGAAACCGCTGTATGGAGTGAATGTCCCAGAACTGTCAGAAATAGACAGAAACTGTCACAGAACTGTCCTTCTTCTCATCCTTCTCCTTCTTCTCATCCTTCTTCTCATCCTTCTTCTCATCCTTCTCCTTCTTCTCATCCTTCTCCTTCTTCTCATCCTTCTCCTTCTGCTCATCCTTCTTCTCATCCTTCTCCTTCTTCTCATCCTTCTCCTTCTCCTTCTTCTCATCCTTCTCCTTCTCCTTCTTCTCATCCTTCTCCTTCTCATCCTTCTCCTTCTCCTTCTCATCCTTCTCCTTCTTCTCATCCTTCTCCTTCTTCTCATCCTTCTCCTTCTCCTTCTTCTCATCCTTCTCCTTCTCCTTCTCATCCTTCTCCTTCTTCTCATCCTTCTCCTTCTCCTCATCCTTTTTCTTCTCATCCTTCTCCTTCTCCTTCTTCTCATCCTTCTCCTTCTTCTCATCCTTCTCCTTCTTCTCATCCTTCTCCTTCTTCTCATCCTTCTCCTTCTTCTCCTTCTTCTCATCATTCTCCTTCTTCTCATCCTTCTCCTTCTTCTCATCCTTCTCATCCTTCTTCTCATCCTTCTTCTTCTCATCCTTCTCCTTCTTCTCATCCTTCTCCTTCTCCTTCTTCTCATCCTTCTCCTTCTTCTCATCCTTCTCCTTCTTCTCATCCTTCTCCTTCTCATCCTTCTCCTTCTCCTTCTTCTCTTCCTTCTCCTTCTTCTCATCCTTCTCCTTCTTCTCATCCTTCTTCTTCTCATCCTTCTCCTCCTTCTTCTCATCCTTCTTCTCATCCTTCTTCTTCTCATCCTTCTCCTTCTTCTCATCCTTCTCCTTCTCCTTCTTCTCATCCTTCTCCTTCTTCTCATCCTTCTCCTTCTTCTCATCCTTCTCCTTCTCCTTCTTCTCTTCCTTCTCCTTCTTATCATCCTTCTCCTTCTTCTCATCATTCTCCTTCTTCTCATCCTTCTCCTTCTTCTCATCCTTCTTCTTCTCATCCTTTTCCTTCTTCTCATCCTTCTTCTTCTCATCCTTCTTCTTCTCATCCTTCTCCTTCTCATCCTTCTCTTTCTTCTCATCCTTCTCCTTCTCCTTCTTCTCATCCTTCTCCTTCTTCTCATCCTTCTCCTTCTCCTTCTTCTCATCCTTCTCCTTATTCTCAGCCTTCTTCTTCTCATCCTTCTCCTTCTCATCCTTCTCCTTCTCATCCTTCTCCTTCTTCTCATCCTTCTCCTTCTTCTCATCCTTCTCCTTCTCCTTCTTCTCATCCTTCTCCTTCTCCTTCTTCTCATCCTTCTCCTTCTCCTTCTTCTCATCCTTCTCCTTCTTCTCATCCTTCTCCTTCTTCTCATCCTTCTCCTTCTCCTTCTTCTCATCCTTCTCCTTCTCCTCATCCTTTTTCTTCTCATCCTTCTCCTTCTCCTTCTTCTCATCCTTCTCCTTCTTCTCATCCTTCTCCTTCTTCTCATCCTTCTCCTTCTTCTCATCCTTCTCCTTCTTCTCATCCTTCTCCTTCTCCTTCTTCTCTTCCTTCTCCTTCTTATCATCCTTCTCCTTCTTCTCATCATTCTCCTTCTTCTCATCCTTCTTCTTCTTCTCATCCTTCTTCTTCTCATCCTTTTCCTTCTTCTCATCCTTCTTCTTCTCATCCTTCTTCTTCTCATCCTTCTCCTTCTCATCCTTCTCTTTCTTCTCATCCTTCTCCTTCTCCTTCTTCTCATCCTTCTCCTTCTTCTCATCCTTCTCCTTCTTCTCATCCTTCTCCTTATTCTCAGCCTTCTTCTTCTCATCCTTCTCCTTCTCATCCTTCTCCTTCTCATCCTTCTCCTTCTTCTCATCCTTCTCCTTCTTCTCATCCTTCTCCTTCTCCTTCTTCTCATCCTTCTCCTTCTCCTTCTTCTCATCCTTCTCCTTCTCCTTCTTCTCATCCTTCTCCTTCTTCTCATCCTTCTCCTTCTTCTCATCCTTCTCCTTCTCCTTCTTCTCATCCTTCTCCTTCTCCTCATCCTTTTTCTTCTCATCCTTCTCCTTCTCCTTCTTCTCATCCTTCTCCTTCTTCTCATCCTTCTCCTTCTTCTCATCATTCTCCTTCTTCTCATCCTTCTCCTTCTTCTCCTTCTTCTCATCATTCTCCTTCTTCTCATCCTTCTCCTTCTTCTCATCCTTCTCATCCTTCTTCTCATCCTTCTTCTTCTCATCCTTCTCCTTCTTCTCATCCTTCTCCTTCTCCTTCTTCTCATCCTTCTCCTTCTTCTCATCCTTCTCCTTCTCATCCTTCTCCTTCTCCTTCTTCTCTTCCTTCTCCTTCTTCTCATCCTTCTCCTTCTTCTCATCCTTCTTCTTCTCATCCTTCTCCTCCTTCTTCTCATCCTTCTTCTCATCCTTCTTCTTCTCATCCTTCTCCTTCTTCTCATCCTTCTCCTTCTCCTTCTTCTCATCCTTCTCCTTCTTCTCATCCTTCTCCTTCTTCTCATCCTTCTCCTTCTTCTCATCCTTCTCCTTCTTCTCATCCTTCTCCTTCTCCTTCTTCTCTTCCTTGTCCTTCTTATCATCCTTCTCCTTCTTCTCATCATTCTCCTTCTTCTCATCCTTCTCCTTCTTCTCATCCTTCTTCTTCTCATCCTTTTCCTTCTTCTCATCCTTCTTCTTCTCATCCTTCTTCTTCTCATCCTTCTCCTTCTCATCCTTCTCTTTCTTCTCATCCTTCTCCTTCTCCTTCTTCTCATCCTTCTCCTTCTTCTCATCCTTCTCCTTCTCCTTCTTCTCATCCTTCTCCTTATTCTCAGCCTTCTTCTTATCATCCTTCTCCTTCTTCTCATCATTCTCCTTCTTCTCATCCTTCTCCTTCTTCTCATCCTTCTCCTTCTTCTCATCCTTCTCCTTCTCCTTCTTCTCATCCTTCTCCTTCTCCTTCTTCTCATCCTTCTCCTTCTCCTTCTTCTCATCCTTCTCCTTCTTCTCATCCTTCTCCTTCTTCTCACCCTTCTCCTTCTCCTTCTTCTCATCCTTCTCCTTCTCCTTCTTCTCATCCTTCTCCTTCTCCTTCTCCTTCCTCATCTCCAAGGGCATTTAAATTAAAGGTACAGTGTTCTGCACTAATTTAAAGGCTCTCTGAAGCCTAGAAACCCTTTAAATAAGTCATCTTCGTAGCGGAGAAATTCGCATCGAATCGAATTTCACACTGGAATTCGCCGAATCAGCCGAATCGAATTTTTCATTTCTTCGCTCATCTCTAATTATGACAAATTTATTCCATTCATCTTGACTAAAGATATGCTCATCACGAATACAGATATGCTTACCTGAAAACCACACAAAAGAAACAGCAAGCAGGGTTTTTTGTTAGCAACATACAGCATTAGAAAAACATAGGTGTAAATGTATCCTTAGAAACAGGTGAGAGTTTGGCGGCAATGATTGTTCATAGTCACTGGTGGAATGGCCACCATAGCAGCCCACGCAGCTGTTATGAGGCCCAGGGCAGAGAGGGGCCTGGTCAGGACTAGAATGGGGGAATTCTACACTGCTACATTTTCCTGCCTCCAAACCCTCTACCAGCCCAAAACATCCTGTTCTGAGAGCCACCCTCAAACTTAAGTATGAGTATCAGTCACTTCTAGTTGGGTTGCTAGGGTGTGGGGCAGGCAACATTTGTGCAGGATGGATGCTCTTTGACAGCATGCTCCTTTACCGTTGGTTTCCTAAATGGAAGAGTGCTGACACCTGTATGATCTAGCTGAGGACTGTGGAGAGTGGAAAGAAGTCTTAGCCTGTGAAACGTTTTTTGGAGATTCCTGAAGGTGTTTTCACATTTGTGTAGAGCCATGTGGTGCATGGTCATTATAAATGGGTTACCAATGCACCGCAATGGACCAAAAATATGTGTGTTGGTGAACTGTGGTACCATTCTAGTAAAAGGCAACCCAGTGCACCTTTTCCATACACCTGCATTGTACTGCAATGCACAAACATGCATGTCAATGGACTACAGTAGGGTGCTGTTGTTGATTGAAGCAAACACTGAGTAGATTATGCAATTTTCTTTCTTCCAGTACTGGTGGAAGGAAAGAAAATTGCTCAATTCTCCCATCAACAAGGTCAGTTATATTATGTTCTGCTGGCACAATACAATGATCATTGCTGACAGCTGTAGCTGCTGGCAGTGATGGCATGAAAAAAATCCGACAGACTGGTTGTACTGAAATCGACCAATGGATAGCTTCAGTACAACTAGCCTGCCCATAGATGGATCGAAAATCAGCCAGGCAATGCTGAACTAGCTGAGATTTGATCCATCTAAGACTGGCTTTTACCACTTCCCACCGACCTAGCGCATATATGTCGCCTCTCAGTGGGTGAGCTTTAACACAAAGTGGCCACATATTCAGTATATAGGGCATTAGGTAAACACTTTACTGTGCTGAGAGCACACTCCCTGCATGCCCCCAGCACAGTAACAAACAGGTACTGAAAAGCTTACACTGAATACCAGCCTCTGCCTCCCAGCATTTTGATCCACTTAAAGGTCCAGGAGGTGGCAGCGGGAATGGGTTAATTAACACACACTAGTGGATGAGCATTGTGCGGACAATAATGCACACTCACTGGTGTGAATAGGCTTTTAAATTAACTGCCTTAAAGCAACACACATTATGGCACATCACAACATACACTAACACACTTTAGTGGACCATCCTGGTGTGAATAAAATGGGCATTCATTCTCACACTGACCATCAATGCAAGTGAAGATTTTTTTCCTTCTACCAATCTAAGGGGGCCATCATAATAAAATTTACCATAGCAGATAGTAATATATGTCATAAGTCAGATCCTCTGTCATATGACTATGATAATCAAGCTTTTTTTTTCCTTTCTGTGTGGCAAGGCAGCCCCATAAAAAAAATGCTTCTATTGTGCCCAGTGAATATTAGTTATGCTCCCAGTGAAAAGTTCTGCCTAAATTCCAATGCCCAAGTGTTCTGCACCAGGCATCGGTGTCAAAAATCAACGCCCTGCATTGATTCCAACCATGGCAGATGAGTAAATTATTGTGCAGCTTTGTGGCTCTTATTTTTTTCTGGAATGTCACTTCACAGAAAGCAATGCTTAAGGCAATTCAGAACTACCAGCCGCTGCTAGAGAAGAATCCATCAGTCACAGAACAGAGTGAAATGAAAGAATATAACCAATAACCATAAGATTCTTCGAAGATGAGACTAACCACGAAAGATTCCCAGACATTCATTAAGCCTTGCATAATTGGTGGTATTAACAGTACAATAGAAGTGACATTGGTGACTGACCATCTGCATACCCAAATGCCTTTCATTTAGCATTCCTCCAGCACCTGAGACTTACTGAGTCGTTGGTCCCTAAGGAAGCAAAACATTAGTCAGCACATCAGATCGGACATTAATGCTGAAATCACATCCTCAGGCTGCTGCAGAGGCACCTTCCTTAAAATCACCTTGTGTTTAGCTAGTGGAAAATACGGAAAATATTGCATTGCTAAGCAGCATACTTGTAGATGAGGGTATAATTGCATTTTTAGATTACATTTACAGGAAATGCATTCTTCTTGGGTGATCTCTGTCCTTAGCCTTACTCGGGGACACTAGAAAAAATAAAAGTTCACAGCCAATCATAACGCAGGTAAAACATGATTAATAAAGTGTTTATCGAGAGCACGACAGCGCAGTCTTTTTTTATTTATATATTTTCCCCCCTGTATTGTGGATGAGGGCCAGGGCTGATTTTAAGGGTAATGAAGGGTGAGGGCACCTCACATCTGGTTCAGAAAGTCTTGATTAAATCTAAAACACAAATAGCTTACATGGAGAAAAAGAAATCTTCGCCAGGGGAATTTAGTACAGAAGGAGGATGCAGATGATCTTATTAATTCAGACCTACATTCCAAAGTAGAGATGGAGCAGTATAAAAGGATTTTATCAAATCAATGCATTTGCTTTAAGGTTAATACTCTACAGCAATCACTGCGCCGATAAAGATGATGAGTTTTGCTCATGTGACAGACTATGAAGCCCAGATACTTTTTTTTTGCAAATGGATTTAATCCTTATCCTTTAAGTCATAAAGGTTTCATCTTTTATTTCCTTCTGCTATTTTTTCTCTTCTGCTCCTATGTGTTCCTTGGAAGCAAACACGTGAAGCCGAATAGCTGAGGCTGACCTTGCAGAACGAGGGAACCAAGGAAATAGGAGCGATGAAGCGAAAAGGGGACAAAAGTCAGCAGCTCCTCCAAAAAAAAAAAAAAAAGAAAAAAAGCAATGAGATGGCAAAGAGGAGGGAGGCATAAGAGAAAAGAGAGAAGGCACAAAGCCTTGTACATTATCATTGAAAAGTCATTAGAAATCTGTTAGGCACGTCGGCACAGATTGCTGACACCGACACAGTGCAAAAGCACATGTTTCTCCCCATAATGATGGAAGTGAAGTGGAAAAGATGTGGGCGGGGCTGAGCGCACATATCAATGGGGAGCGCACAACAGCGAAATTATCAGCCCCTCCTTGTTGAATTCATTATGGCTTTTCCCATAAAAAGTTGTATTCATGAGTTGTTAACCATTTTGTCTGGCAAATGAGTTTATCCAAGTGACCTATTCTGTTTCATTTTTTTTAGCTGCCAGATGGCATCAAAGGAAGCCCCTAAGTCCATATCTCACTGAGACTATTTGCTTACAGTGTAAAGGCATCAGCCTGCCAAGCTTAGCCGCAGAAGAAGATATCGTTTGTAAGAAATAAGAACGAGCTTGAGCCTCTTATTGACTAGCAACTTTCTCCTGCTATTTGCAAACATACAGCTGTCTTGGCAGAGAGCACAGTATCGAGTCAGATCACATAACTAGTGAGCCACACTGAAAATCCTTAATTGCAACTCTTAATTGAAGCATGATGATTGAAAGCTCAAAGAGTCTCTTTTACTGTATATATGCCAGCTATATAACATCAAACCTTTACTATTGTTGCATCCGGGAACTGGGCAGTGTAAGACCCACAAAAACTTTCTGAAGACTCACCAACAGCAAAAGTCCGCTGCATCAGGCATCTATTTATTACAGGTACTTATATAGCACTGTCATTTTACGCAGCGCTTTACAGATACAGGTGTACCTCGGTTTACGAACACCTCAGTTAATGTAATTTTCAGTTTACGAATGAAAATCTATTGAAATAATGCCTCGGTTTACTAATTTTTTTTCGCAATATGAACGGATTCATTGGTTTTCAATGCATCTACAAATTTTTTTTCAATCATGTCCCTGTACAGTATTTATGCCTGTAAAGTGAACTTTATAAAGAGATTTGAACAGATAACACTTTTTTTTACTTTTTTCTGGAATGGATTAATTGGTTTTCAATGCATTTACGAATTCATTTTTAATCATGTCCCTGTACAGTATTTTTGTCTTTAAAGTGCACTTTATGAAGAGTTTTGAACAGATAAAAGACATTTTTTTTACTTTTTTCTGACCTCCGTAACAGATTAATTGGTTTTCAATACATTCCTATGAATTTTTCGCAATTCGAAATGTCCCACAGAACGCATTAAATTTGTAAACCAAGGTATGCCTGTATATATTGTACATTTATATCAGTCTCTAACCTGCAAGGAGCTTACAATCTAAGGTCCCTAACTCATATTCATACATACTAGTGCCAATTAGCCTACCAACATGTCATTAGGCCTAGAGGAAACCCACACAGGCACAGGGAGAACATTCAAACTCCAGGTAGGTAGTGTCATGGTTGGGATTTGAACTGACAACCCTAGTACTGCTAGGTGGAAGTGCTAACCACTTAGCCACTGTGCTGCCCCTTATTTGTGTCCTTAAAATATCTGAGATCAGTTGGGCTCAGTTCACACTAGCTTTGTCAGCAGGCATCAGATAGGCGTTTGGGAAGCATTTTTAACACTTCTCAAACGCCTATGAAACTTCTGCACATGGCAGCACACAGTGCTGTTCACACTGAAGCGTTAGCGTCACGTTGCAGCAAAACTGATGCCTCATGTCGAGTCAGGAGAAGTTGAAGCCTCCCATTCAAGTCTATAGTGTCGTTCCACAAATGCCTGGCAAGCGCTTGTGGTACGGTTGCAACGCGGTTGCGAGGCGGTTGCGGAGCGTTAATACCAATTTAACTTCATTATAGGCATTTGTAGTACGGTTTTAACACTTGGCAAACACATATTAACCTTCTCAAAACCGCGCATGGGGCGTTTGGGGAGCGTTTGAGGAGCGCTAAAAACGCTTAACAAACGCCTGTCTAACGCCTGTCAAAAGCCATAGGGGCGTATGGCAAGAGTTAGAAATAAAGTCCAGTGTGAACGAGCTCTTAAAGTATAATTAAAGGAAAACGTTTTTTTTTTGTATCTGGATAGAGTGGGAAGAGATTAAAACACATATCAGTGTTTATTGCTGTCTGTGTTCCCCGTCAAGGAGATTCACCCTTACAATTTGCCATGCTTAGTGCTATCACTGAAAAGTGAAAAATAAAGAAAATCCCCAATTTTGAGTTGTCCCCAAAACAGTAATAGAGGGGAAATCTTCCAATGGGGGGGCTAGTTCTGGTGAACTTGGTGACAAACTAGAGATTTCCTTACTTTGGAGTGATTTCCTTTTACTTCTTGTTTTGGCTATGGGATAGGAAGTGAAGGGAAATCTCCCCAGTGGAATACAGGGGGTTATAACCTTTCCTCTATACAATATTTTTTTCTATTAGTGCTACTTTAAAGACCAATTTCTTTTATTTTTTTTTCTATTGATCGAGAAAGTTACCGTAGTTAGCTTTTGTATCTATAGGGTTTCATAATGGGGGAGATTTACTAAAACTGGTGCACTCAGAATTTGGTGCAGCTGTATATGGGAGCCAATCAGCTTCTAACTTCAGCTTGTTCAAATACGCTTTGACATTAAAACCTGGTAGCTGATTGGTTTCTAAGCAGAGATGCACCAGGTTTTGCACTCTCCAGCTTTAGTAAATAATCCCTAATGTGTCACCAGGACAGGATTTGAGAGAAAATCTGTCCAGCATTTACACCCAGCAGGGGTAATAACTCTACTTTGCTCTGCAAAATAACATAATACCATAATAATAATAATGTTTTTATAGCTTTTTCTCTCTCTGTGAACAGATCTCCCTGCTGAATCGGAGTGGAATGGATGTCATCTTTGTGACATCTGCACCCATTCATTTTATTTTCTTCAAGGAACGTAACGTAGTCATGACAGGTCTACAGGCAAGCAAATGTAAACTGTCATGGACTTGTTAACAGTCAGATCTAGGTCCTAAAAACTGGAAAAGGACACACAATTTTTTTTTGTCCTAAACATATTGTTGCACGTCCATTTACATCCACCTGCCAATAGACTGACATTGAGCTTCCATAGACTGACACTGAGCTTCCATTCAGATCCACCTGAAAAACTGACAGGCATATCTGAGCAGAATGTCCCTTTAAAAGGAGATTTCTTTGGTGGGTCACCATTGATGGAGGAACAAGAAGTGAATGGAAATCTCTCCAACCTTCAAAAGAAAAATATGACCGAAGTTAAAACCTCTTTTTCCTTTATCTAAAGCAAAACAAAGTTTTGGTGGACTTGGGTTTAATGATCCTTCAACTTTCTACTTTTTTATACTCTAAGAAAAAAAAATGCCATGTGGCAAATAGGGATCCGTCTGATCCTTTCAAAACAGATGCAAGTGACAGCTGCTGTAGGAAAAAAAAAAAAGCCTCAGTGCTGATCAGGAAAGCAAATGCTGTGGTAGACACATCATTCTGACAGTGATCTAGAAGCAAAGAGTAGCAATGTAAGTTTTCAGACTTCCTTTGACCCAGTTACTGTTACAATCAAACCTTTTTTTTCTCAGGAAATGGGTGCAGGAACGTAACCACGACCCTAAAAACCGCCCACCCCCCCCCCCAAACACACACCCTCCAAACCACATCAAACAGTGTGGTGTGGTCAAATGTCATAAACAGTGGGAGGATCTTAAAGGGGCATTAAATACCAGGAGAGCATTACGTACAGGGCAGAGTCCGGGGGGGTTACACAGAGTGCAGAGTTCCGGGTGAGCCACGTACATAGTGGAGAGTCCAGGGGAGCACTTCTTCCACAGCTGCTTACCTCTGCATCCTGAAGCCAGACTACTGTGTTTACAAGTGATAGTGGTAAGCAGGGTGCAGAGGGCCTGAACCAAAGGTGGTGAAACTGAGTTCCACCGAGTTCCAGCTGAAAAAAAGCTCTGGTTACAATCAATACTGCCTGTGCAGTCTGTGTTATTTAATGTCCAACTCAGGTCTCCCCCCTCCCACCGCCCCAGCACCACGCTTGGAGGCCCTCACTGTTTTATGGATATACATACCTTTTCTAGATGTCTTCAGGCCAGTCACGTTCTATGCAGGGCTCCTCTTTCTCTTCAGATCATCTGCAGCAGTGGTTTTTCCTGAATGATGTAGCGCTGATATGGTGATGTCAACGCCAACGCAGCAATAAGTGTCACTCAACTTGAAATACTGTAGACATCTTTGAAAGAGAATTACTGTGGGAAACAGTGCGGGATAGAAAGTGAATATTGTAGCAGTGCTTCTTCTTTGTTTTTAACCCTGCTGGAGGACAATTCTTGAATTAAAAAAAAACTGGAGTTGGGCTGTAACTGACATCTGAAATTTTGAGATAGCCCATCCAAATAGTAACTGGGAACGCCTTACTGTTTGCATCTTACTTTTTATTACAGGTATTTATATAGCTTTGAAAAATGTGTTCAGCACTTTTGATATATTGTATGTTGACATCTGTCCCTGCCCTCAAGTAACCTTCAATCCAAGGTTCTCGCCTACGTATAATAATATACCAGGGCCAATTTAGACAGGAACTAGTTAAAGCTGAAGTTTAGCTAAAATTATTTTTAACACTACAGATTTATTGACCTTATTTACCTGTGATTATAATTATCAATTAGCTGCTGCACTTTCAGGGTTTTAATGAAGAAAATTGCAGGGTCTGCATCCCTTTAGACGTGTTTTCCCTTTGGGAGTATTGCATCAAAAAGGATATTTTTATTGCAAGGGATCCCCAAAATCTGCCTTGTATCTTAGTGCAGACTTCTGAGAAGATCAATGAGCCAATTGCACAAGCAGGAAATTACATTTGTGGAGGTTTTCCAAACACCAGTGGTGTATGAAACACCTCCAGGTTACCATATTGCATTGCATTTTACAAAAACTTACAGTGTTGCAGACTTATTTTTTTTATTTGCTGTCTTTTTCACACAAAAGTGGAGTTACCCTTTAAGGTACCAGCATATCTTTGATGTGTGGGAGGAAACCAGAGAACCTGGAGAAAACCCTCACAAACACAGAGAGAACATACAAACTCCACGCAGGTCACGTTGTGCTTGGGTTTTGAACCACTACATCTAATGTTTTCTTTGTTTTTTTTTTTTTTTATGGGAATTAAGAAGAAGAAAAAAAGGTGCTTTGGGGGGAGGGAGCCCCCTCCGTCCCAAAGCACTCCCCCATGTTGAGGAAATGTGGCCTGGTATGGTTCGGGGGGGGGCGCTCACTTGCCTCCCCCCAGGCTTCATGTTCGGATAAGGGTCTGGTATGGATTTTTGGGGGGGGGGACCCACACACCATTTTTTTTTTTTGCAGGGGGGTTCCCCTCAAAATCCAAGCCAGACCCAAAGGACTTGGTATGGATGGGAGGGGGGACCCCACGCCATTTTTTAAATATTTTTTTTTATTGCCGGCAATTCTTTCTCTTACATTCAGCTGTCAGAGGGGAACCCCACTGACAGTTGAAACATTAATGCATGGTTTTCACTACTAAAATACCGCATGACTTGATAAAATAACTCATGCGGTAATTTAGTAGCTTTTTTTAGTGAATTCAAACATTATTTTTTTTAAATGCTATGCAATATCCTACCACATATTTGGATGTGGTAAAATACTGCTTAGTGAATTGTGCCCAGTGAGCCTCTCACTGGGCCCCCTACTGACCCCAGACCCTCAGGCAATGCTTGAATGGCCGAATGGTCAGTCTGCCCCTGCGTGTGCATAGGAGTCATGGCCACGGTACAGAGTTCTGAATGGATAGCACGGTCCATTCAGAGCCCGGTGCGCATACGCCAGTGACGTTACTGGCTGATGCTAAAGTAAATATCTCCTAAACGGTATTTACTGTACCTATAGGTAAGTGTTAATATAGGCTTACCTATAGGTAAAAACCAACAACAATAATTTACTACCACTTTAAAACAGAAGTAGCAAAAATCCCCAGTGAGCATATGTAGGATCTAAAGATTCCTTATGGCAAGCAACACCTTGATAAGCACTTATATACATGGGCCACTACTGATTTATATATTTAGGGTGCTCCAAATATTCTTCTGCATAAAGCCCAACAACAGTCCACATCCACCCTAGAATATTACTCCTATTCCTATAAGATTTAATCAAAACTGGCAAAGGATTTGATCATCTACAGCGAGCCTAAAATTATTTCTGTCAGCTTTTTTTTTTTTTTTTCGATAATCTTGATAGCAATAAGAAAATAGAAACAACAATGAAAGCTATGAAGCTCTCTGTTCATTAACTTCATGACTATACAGCACCATCTGCTCTGTGTAGCTACAGAAACTAGATTTCCTACCACCAACCCTTAAGAGATTTTAGCAGTGATATAACAATACAAGCGGTTATTGCCAGAGATTATTTATCTCCTCTGCTACAACTGATAAGTATCTTGTCCAAACTAGTGCTGGATTTTTTATCTACCAGAGATTAATGCAATCTATCTTCACTGTGTTTTTTCCCCCTTTCCATCCGTTCGCAGTATATTCACAACGCACGATGGCTCTTAGCTTGTTTCATGTTTTTATTCACAAGGAAAAAAGAAAAAAAAACTTGTCAAATGTTTTTCTTTTCTCCCGTCACATATTTCTTATTGTGATGTATCTCTCAATATAGGATAGTGTCCTAGGAAAATATGTTGTACGGAAAGTAAAGAAAAGTAATACCGCCGGTATATACAATCATAACATTAATCATACGAGTTTAAAAAGCAGATCTCTGTGTACAGTCAGCTTCACAATAAGTTATTCGTATGAGCAGCACATGTGGATTTTATGTTGAGCTCCTCATTCATTTTGATGGACATTAATGGGACCAGGATGACAACCAGGTAGTAGAAAGTGATGTACCTGCTGAAAGGATTTTCCCTACCTAATTCAAATAGCAAAAGAAAAACATCCTTGGAGCTAGTCCTATTTTAAAAGTAGACTATAAGCCAACATTTTTTTTTTTTTGTTCGTCATGGGTGTTCGTTTCAATTACTTGTGCTTTAGGTTTCCCATTAAATACACTGTCCTGAAAAAAATGCACATATTGGACGATAGGCATCTATATACATACACTATATTGCCAAAAGTATACCTTCCTTTATGACGACCATAAACTTTCATGGCATCCCAGTCTTAGTCCATAGGGTTTAATATTTAGTTGGCCCACACTTTGCAGCTATAACAGCTTCAACTCTTCTGGGAAGGCTGCCCACAAGGTTTAGGAGTGTCTATGGGAATGTTCGACCATTCTTCCAGAAGCGCATTTGTCGGAGGTTTGGTACTAATGTCGGACGAGAAGGCCTGGCTCGCAGTCTCCGCTCTAATCCATCCCAAAGGTGTTCTATCGGGTTGAGGTCAGGACTCTGTGCAGGTCAATCAGGTTTCTCCACCCCAAACTCATCCATGTCTTTATGGACCTTGCTTTGTGCACTGGTGCTAAGTCATGTTGGAACAGGAAAGGGCCATCCCCAAACTGTTCCCACAAAGTTCGGAACATGAAGTTGTCCAAAATGTCTTGGTATGCTGACACCTTAAGAGTTCCCTTCACTGGAACTAAGCCCAACCAAACCCAACCCCTGAAAACCAACCCCACATCATAATCCCCCCTCCACCGAACTTTACAGTTGGCCCAATGCAGTCAAACAAGTACTGTTCTCCTGGCAACTGCCAAACCCAGACACTTCCATCCAATTGCCAGACAGAGAAGTGTGATTTGTAACTCCAGAGAACACATCTCCACTGCTCTAGAGTCCAGTGGTGGTGTGCTTTACACCACTGCATCCGATGCTTTGCATTGACATGGTAATGTAAGCCTTGGATGCAGCTGATCTGCCATGGAAACCCATTCCATGAAGCTCTCTACTCACTGTTGTTGTGCTAATCTGAAGGCCACACAAAGTTTGGAGGTCTTTAGCTATTGACTCTGCAGACAGTTGGCGACTTCTGTGCACTGTGCACCTCTGCATGCACTGACTGTGCTCATTTTACGTGTCCTACCACTTCATGCCTGAGTTGCTGTTGTTCCCAGTGACTTCCAGTTTGTTATAATACTACTAACAGTTGACCGTGGAATATTTAGTAGCAAGGAAATTTCAAAGGGGACTTATTGCACAGGTGGCAACCTATCATGATACCACGCTTAAATTCACTGAGCTCCTGAGAGCGACCCATTCGTTCACAAATGTTTGTAGAAGCAGTCTGCATGCCTAGGTGCTTGATTTTATACACATGTGGCCGTGGCGGTGATTAAAACACCTTAATCCAATGATTTTGAGAGGTTTCTCAATACATTTGCAATATAGTGTATTTCCATCTATTCAACTAAGGATTGAAGTGTATATAAACTATCAATAGCTGCTTTTTATTTGATTTGTTTGTGCATCCTAATTTCCCCCTTGGTTCTTGTCCACTTGGGAATTTGGGGTATTTCTTACCACTTTTGCATGTTCCATCAGTTCTTTTAGCTTTCTCCACAGTATAAAATATATTCTAAGTCGATTAAGGAGAGTAGGAACTCTCATACTTGTCACAGCAGATCTGTAGACCCATGAAGTCAAGTATAGATGTCTTACCATTAGCGTTGATAAAAAAAGGTGGTTTAACTTTTCAATGTGTACCAAAAACTATGTAAGCATAGGCAAACTTCTGAAGATTGAAAAAAGAATAGTAAATAAAGAAATATGGTCTGTCTTTTCTCTATTTTGTTTACTGATTAAAAGTTTGAGAATATTGCTCAATTCTCTATGGGGGCAATCTCCTCTGCCCAGACTCATTTTGGCAGAAATTTTATGTTCATCAAATATGTATCCATGGTGTATTGCTGATGTGGTAATCATGTATCTAGGGTTCTCTGAAAATATTAACATTTCTAAGAAACCTGCTCATCTTTGTCCAGTTTCAAGAAAGGATAGGCTGACATGTATGCAATATGAAGTCATTAAATTCATATATAATCTTATAGCGTATTAATGTAATTTTAAGAGTAGTTTTCAGTCTTTTAATATCTACAGTTTTCATTAAAATAATACATGGTGATTCTTCCATAAAGGTCCTTGTTTAGGTACCTCCTTTTACAGGGTGACAACGGTCTCCTGATTGTGCTCCTGAGTTGTCATCTTGTCACAGGTGCTTCTGGTGGAGACTATAATATGCTATGTTAAAGCACATGCAGACAGGGCCCTCTGTTGTCTCTATCTGACAGCCTGACCTTAGCAAAAGCATGCAACTGACACTGGAACAAGTGAATATAGATAGGAAGTGGCTGACAAAGGTTTGAGGTGATCAGAAGCACTGAGCTACAAAGAAGGATGAAAATGTTGTAAATGGTATTTTCTAAAAGGTAACAACTGTGGCAATTGTTTATGATACACAGTACTTTAATTGTCATCCATTTAGAGTTTAGAACTACTTTAACGACAAATACAAGGGTATATATCAGCCATGCATACAGTGCTCAGCATAAATGAGTACACCCCAACATATTTGTCAGAAAACCTTTACTTTTACTTTCCGAATCAACATTTTCTGTTAGACACTATACTACAAAATACTCCCACAAATGAGGGCCATTAATTTCAAACACGATTTGTTAATTTGCACACACAAAAAAGTATTTTTCCCTAACAAATTCATTCAAGATCATGTTGCAAAAATGAATACACCCCAATGAAAGTCTTAGGAGCAAAGCTAAATTTTAGATAAAAAAATCCTAATTAACAAGAATTTAACTACAGATGAGTCGAATTATTCATTAAATAGGTGTCCAGCAGACAGCTGATTGTAAAAGGGCATTACTTAATAAAGAAAACCCCTTCCCATTTCTTGCTGTCAGCAGTGGCACCACACGGAAGACAAATGTTGCAAGGCCTGAGAAAGAAAATAATTTCTTTACACAGGAAAGGTAAAGGCTACAAGATCAGCAAAGCTTTACTTATCAGTCAGAATACTGTAGCAAAAGTGATACAAAAATTTAACAAAGATGAAACTGAAACCATCTCAGAGAGATGTTTAGGCCATCCATGGAAGGTAACATCTTGACAGGAGCGTGTTCTCACGAGAAGGGTTGAAGAAAATTGCCATTCTAGTTCATTGCAGTTAGGTAAAGAAGTAGAAAGCCAAACTAGGGTGATTGTTTCCCATGACAGAATGCGGCATACACTGTAGAAGAATGGCATGTATGGGTGTTGTCTGCGAAGGAAGCCTCTCCTAAAGCACAAAAAAGTCAGCATAGAATTTGCCAGGGCCCATGCTGAAAAAGAAGACTACTGGGATTCTATACTCTGGATTGATTTGACCAAGATAAATGTTTTTGGAACTGATGGCTTCAAAACTGTATGAAGTCGCAAAGGTGAGTACAAAGAAAAATGCATGGTGCCTACAGTGAAACATAATGGTGACAGTGGTATCATGAATTCATAGATGTACTGAAAGAGAACATGCTACCATCACTCTGTGCCCTTGGTCATTGTGCACTTTTCCAGCATAACAATAATCCAAAACACACATCAAAGGCCACTGTTGCATTTCTAAAGAAGAGCAGGGTGAAAGTGATTCAGTGGCCAAGTATGTCTCCTGATCTGAACCCAATCGAACACCTACGGGTAATTTTGAAAAAAGTTGCCTCAGGTAACCAAGAACTGGTGCGAAGTGAACAGCAGCTGGTAAATAAACATGGTAGCTGGAGTAGGCAATGGGTCCTCCAGTAGTGAGGGAGTTGGTGCTCTGGCTCCCTCTCTTGTGGTCAGGTCCCCCAAAAGAGTCTGGGACTGAACCCACAGTTCTAGCCGCATGGTACAGCAAAGCAGAAGGAGTTAACTATGTATACGCATGAGGTCTGTGTTAATGCACACCAGGGCCCCATTCTGGACTGAGAGTGAGGTGGTGGAGATATGCTGGACTTGTGGAGAGGGCACAGGCTCAGCTGTGTCCCTTCTAAATGAAATGCTGCACAAGCAAGGTGTGCAGTATCATGGGACAGCATGTTTTACAGAGGGGCTCTGTACATTTAACTACTGCACACTGTGGATGGCTCATCTCCAAGCGGGAGTACTGCCATAATATTAACTTCACCTGAATGTAGCCCCACCTTGTCTTAGGCATTGATGATCTCACATACACGAGAAAGATATCCTCATGTGCCGGGTGAGTAGGCACCATCCACACGCTAATGGCGAAAGTAAAAGTACAGTTGTTAGGTGGAAGTGGGAGAGTCTACCCTGAAGTGATGAGTTTTCAGGGATCGTCTAAAGGCAAACAGAGTAGACAATAGCCTTTTAGGTTGCAGTAGGGAGTTCCAGAGAATGGGAAAGGCTCTGGGAAAGTCTAGGCGGTGAGCGTGGGAGTAAGTGACAAGAAAGATAGAAAGCAGGAGGTCTTGTGGGGAGCAAAGTGGACAATTTGGTTGATATTTTGAAATGAGGTATGATATATCTCAAGCTTTTTTTGTGGCTGAACTTTTATGTTGTTACTATTTAGAATCATATTTATTAGGTGATCGGAAGTCAGTGGAGGGATTGGGAAGGAGGGGTGGCAAACAGTTAACCGTTGTTGAGTGAGTAAGTTTGGTAGGAGCATTCATGATAGACTATAGGGGGGAAAACCTGTGTAGATGTAGGCCAATGAGGAAGGAATTGCAATAGCTGAGGTGAGAATTTATTATAGGAATGTGCGATACATGCTACAGTAACCTGGACTGTGATCATGCATGTGAAAATGTAATAGGGAGCTTTCCTCTATTCAGTTTATCGGATTTGATCATTGATATTTTAGGACAAAAGTAAAACAAATCTTTAACAGCAGTCAGCAGAGTTAGGGTTTCAATATTATGATGCCATAGGCCATTTCCACTCCTTCACAAACCAATGTACATCTTATGAGGCATGTGTAATTTTATTGCAATTAAATATCCTTTGTTTTATACTAAGGGCCCACATGGGAAAGAAACACTCTACACACATTGAACCAAGAGCCAGGCTGCAGTTCCTCTCAACTTTTGTTGGCAATGATCTTCCCATTGACATGGGCCTGAAAGTCACGTGACATCCACATCTGAATGTTTATGCTGCCTCAGGGGCAGACTGACAACTCATGGCAATAGGGGATCATGGGGCCCCTGTGTCCTTGCCCAAACTCAAAAAAGCCTATGAAAAAGGTATCAGGGGCATCTCATGGGGACCCTACTGACCCCGGGCCCTCGGGCAGTGCCCGAGTTTCCAAATGGTCAGTCCACCCCTGTGCTGCCTTTGTCTGGCCTTGTCTGTTATTTTTTGTTAGCTTCAGGGGCCACTCATTCATCCCTGTACACATGTAAATATCCAGAGGTGTGGTGACACATGTACAGCTGTACCCAAACTGCTATCACTCCCAGGCACCTCCCAGCCACCTAAACACCTGCTGTATGGCCCCCTGCGCAAGTGTGAAATAGTTCGGCTGATAACACTTGTTGTATACATTCAAATACCTGACAAAATAAAAAGATGTGTGAAAAATATTGACCTTAATCGGCCTCTCAGTAGTCTCATATATGCAGTAAAACACTGTTATTGAAAAAATAGAAATTGTACTAAGTACCTGAAAAATGTCTTTTATTGATCAGTTATGTGATGTCACAGGCTGACAACCAGACTTCAGGCATACTGTGCATCAGCAATGCATATTGTAGTTCCCAAGGAAAAAACACAGGAAGCAACCTGACAACACTACCCCAGCCTTTCCGTGTGGAGGGGACTGGCAGAATCACCAGGTATTTGTTCTTCAAAGTGACTTATTTGCAGTATATACAGTGAAGGAAATAAGTATTTGATCCCCTGCTGATTTTGAATGTTTTCCCACTCACAAAGAAATGATCAGTCTAAAAATCAAATGGTAGGTGTATTGTAACACTGAGAGACAGAATAGCAACAAACAATTCAAAAGAAATACATGTCTAACAAATTATGCACTGATTTGCATGTTCATGAGGGAAATAAGTATTTGATCTCCTGTTTGATTTTATAGCTCAGTACAGCCTTGTGTAGGTCTACAATCTTGTCCCTGACATCCTTGGACAGCTCTTTGGTCTTTGCCACGGTGGAGAGTTTGGAATCTGATTGTTTGATTGCTCCTGTGGACTGGTGTCTTTTGTACAGGTAACAAAATGAGATTAGCAGCACTCCCTTTAAGAGACTGTTTCTAATCTCAGCTTGTTACCTGTATGAAAGACACCTGGTAGCCAGAAATCCTGCTGAATGATAGGGGATCAAATACTTATTTCCCTCATGAATATGTAAATCAGTGCAAAATTTGTTAGACATGCATTTCTTTTGAATTGTTTGTTGCTATTCTGTCTCTCAGTGTTACAATACACCTACCATTCGATTTTTAGACTGATAATTTCTTTGTGAGTGGGCAAACATTCAAAATCAGCAGGGGATCAAATACTTATTTCCTTCACTGTAGTTTGCTTATTCCACGTGCACTGAGCTGCGTTGATCAACATAAATTAATGCAGCTCAACTCAGGGATACATGGAAAACACTTGTTGTCTATGCAGCCTATTCATGCCGAAGATGTGCATCAGTGTGTGCTGTGTAAAATCCAATATGTCTGCAATTTTCAACAGCCCAAAACCCAAAAACACATGTTAAAGCACCACAGTATGCAGTGTGCACAACATGCAGTTGTGCATAGAGTTGAATGAACTGTCCTTTTGTGACATTTTTCCACAAAGCTAAAAAAGGTAAAAAGGACTGCCTTGATGCAACGTGCCTATAATGGTCATGACTGCACTTGAAACAAGGACTCTGAGAAGTTCAGTAGATAGCATTTATATTGCAGCTTGGACAGTGGTAAGCTTTTTTATGGTTTTTGCACAGATATGGTACTACCAGGACACCTGGGACAAGATTCCTCTTGGGCCCTTATTGGGAATTATACTTACTGGGTACGTTTGGGCACAGACCATTTATGATATGCTATTGACAGATGCCAGTTTAGGGTGGCTGGTTGTCCCTGTAGGTCTACTGTGTTCCATTTCCATATTCTGGAAACAAACGCCAGAGATGTGTGGTTACCAACTAATCCCCACAGTGGGAGATGCCTGCAGGATTGCACATATGCACTTATATGTCTTTCATCAACCAGTGTGCTCAACTAACCCCAGATTGATACATAGAAGTGTGATGTTACTATAGTGCAGTGTTTCTCAACTCCAGTCCTCATGGACCCCCAACAGGTCATGTTTTCAGGATTTCCATTATTTTGCACAGGTGATTTGATCAGTTTCACTGCCTTAGTAATTACCACAGCTGTTTCATCTGAGGGAAATCCTGAAAACATGACCTGTTGGGGGTCCATGAGGACTGGAGTTGAGAAACACTGCTATAGTGTATCATACATGGGACTACTATGGGGGATATGACTCTATGACATACAGGTGAAACTCGAAAAATTGGAATATCGTGCAAAAGTTCATTTATTTCAGTAATGCAACTTAAAAGGTGAAACTAACATATGAGACTCATTACATGCAAAGCACGATAGTTCAAGCTGTGATTTGTCATAATTGTGATGATTATGGCTTACAGCTCATGAAAACCCCAAATCCACAATCTCAGAAAATTAGAATATTGTGAAAAGGTGCAATATTCTAGGCTCAAAGTGTCCCACTCTAATCAGCTAATTAAGCCATAACACCTGCAAAGGGTTCCTGAGCCTTTAAATGGTCTCTCAGTCTGGTTCAGTAGGAATCACAATCATGGGAAAGACTGCTGACCTGACAGTTGTGCAGAAAACCATCATTGACACCCTCCATAAGGAGGGAAAGCCTCAAAAGGTAATTGCAAAAGAAGTTGGATGTTCCCAAAGTGCTGTATCAAAGCACATTAATAGAAAGTTATGTGGAAGGGAAAAGTGTGGAAGAAAAAGGTGCACAAGCAGCAGGGATGACCGTAGCCTGGAGAGGATTGTCAGGAAAAGGACATTTAAAAGTGTTGGGGACTTTCACAAGGAGTGGACTGAGGCTGGAGTCAGTGCATCAAGAGCCACAACACACAGACGGATCCTGGACATAGGTTTCAAATGTCATATTCCTCTTGTCAAGCCGCTCCTGAACAACAAACAACGTCAGAAGCGTCTTACCTGGGCTAAACAAAACCAGACCTGGTCTGTTGCTCAGTGGTCCAAAGTCCTCTTTTCTGATGAGAGCAACTTTTGCATCTCATTTGGAAACCAAGGACCCAGAGTATGGAGGAAGAATGGAGAGGCACACACTGCAAGATGCTTGAAGTCCAGTGTGAAGTTTCCACAGTCTGTGTTGATTTGGGGAGCCATGTCATCTGCTGGTGTTGGTCCACTGTGCTTCATTAAGTCCAGGGTCAACGCAGCCGTCTACCAGGAGATTTTGGAGCACTTCATGCTTCCTTCCACAGACGAGCTTTATGGGGATGCTGACTTCATTTTCCAGCAGGACTTAGCACCTGCCCACACTGCCAAAAGCACCAAAACCTAGTTCGATGACCGTGGGATTACTGTGCTTGATTGGCCAGCAAACTCGCCTGACCTGAACACCATAGAGAATCTATGGGGCATTGCCAAGAGAAAGATGAGAGACATGAGACCGAACAATGCAGAAGAGCTTAAGGCTGCTATTGAAGCATCCTGGTCTTCCATAATACCTCAGCAGTGCCACAGGCTGATAGCTTCCATGCCATGCCACATTGAGGCAGTAATTGCTGCAAAAGGGGCCCAAACCAAGTACTGAGTACATATGCATGATTATACTTTTCAGAGGTCCGATATTGTTCTATGTACAATCCTTGTTTTATTGATTGCATGTAATATTCTAATTTTCTGAGATTGTGGATTTGGGGTTTTCATGAGCTGTAAGCCATAATCATCACAATTATGACAAATCACAGCTTGAACTATCTTGCTTTGCATGTAATGAATCTATCTCATATATTAGTTTCACCTTTTTAGTTGCATTACTGAAATAAATGAACTTTTGCACGATATTCTAATTTTTCGAGTTTCACCTGTACAACTGAGAGAATATTCACAATTGCTTAGTCCTGCATCCAGAGTTCAGTCTTATGTACTCTATGTACTGAGTTTGATTGCTCATCACTTTACACGGAATATACAGTGGTACCTTGAATGAACATCATGTTATTGTGATATACATCATAATATACATTTAGTGGACTGGATAATCATTTTTTCTAGGGATGCAGTGTCCCATTTTGCTGGAAGCTGCATTTAGAGGCTCTGTTCACATTAGTGTGATTTCAGATGTGACTTGAGTCGCACAGAATCGTATGACGATGGAAATTACATTGTTTTCAATGGCACCCATTCACATCAATGCAACTCAGCACAGTGTGATTTTGGAAAAGGTTACTATACTACTTTGGTGCTATTCAAGATGATTTTGGCCCCATAGACTGCAAAACCACTTCAAAATAGCAACAAAGTAACATCCAAGTTGCATTACATATTCACACTGAAAGTCGGTTTAAAACCGGATCACTGCAGTGTGAACCAGCAACATAAGACTACCCCAACAACAATAGACCCTCACACAAAAACAGGTCCCCACCAGTGACAATTGATCCCCTATCATACAGCATTAATAGATCCTCCAGCACACCCCACACCCCTTGCCATTACATACATTCAGTGCTGGAGGTGCCGGAACTGTGTTCCCCCACGTTCCTGCTTAATAAAAGCCTTGATTAGGACGATATTGGTTTATTTTTTCAATTACATGGCCAAGTTTTTTGTTTTTTAAGATGTTATTATAAGATTTAGTTCTGGGCGGCACAGTGGCTAAATGGTTAGCCCCTCCACCTGGCAGTACTAGGGTCATTGGTTCAAATCCCAACCATGGCATCACATGCCTGGAGTTTGCATGTTCTCCCTGTGCCTGTGTGGGTTTCCTCTGGGTCCGCCACTTTCCTACCACATTCCAAAGACATGCTGGTAGGTTAGTTGGTTCCTGTCTAAATTGGCCCTAGTATGTATGAGAGTGAGTTAGGGACCTAGATTGTACACTCCTTGAGGGTTAGGGACTGATGTGAATGTACAATAAATTTATGTAAAGCGCTGTGTAAATTGACGGCGCTATATAAGTACCTGAAATAAATAAATAGATCATTTTATTTTGTACTAGCATTGCAGACGCTGGGAGTGTTCCTTTCTATTTACTGAACTAGAATATTTTTGAATGAGAGCATGAGTGTTAGAGTCATATTTTTTTGGGTTAGTTTGTTGGTATTATACCAAAGACTCCTCCACTCTATTTATATATGCATGTTTTGTTTCATTTTTTGGTACTACATTGATGTTTTAAGCCAGTGTTTTTATAATGTGCATGGACACATTGTAATGGACCACCCTGCCATGAATGAGTTTTAAATAATTAAAAGCCAGCAATGTGATTCTTGTGAGGGTCAGGAAATTGTACTCCTGCAATTTTTGTCTTTAGTTTTATATACACCTTAAAAGTCAGTCTTTTTTGTAGCATAACCTCTAATCATACACATCAAAGGAAAAGGAGGCCAAAGATTAACCTTCGAAGGATTGTCTCTGTGTATAAGTTATGTATATATGTTCAAAATCTACAAATATATTTTTAAGACCTGTAATTTAACCCTACATATCAATAAATGCTAACATTGAGGCTAGATTCCTACATTTTTCATATACGTAGTTTTAGTCTCAACAGATACATCAGGGAGTTAATAAAAAATCTTTGCATTTATTTGTGATAATTCATTCTTGATTTAATGTTAGATCTAAAAATAGCCACCACAGCTGCTTTAGAATTTCAGTGAATTACTTCAACAGATTCCCATTTTAGAAAACTTAAACACATTTCTTCAGACTTTAAAGGAAACTCCTGTTTGGTTGAGAAAAAGAGCAAACCAACAGCTAAGGCCCTTTGCACACAGCATTCAGCAGCATTGCATCCCTCCCGAGGCTTTAGTGCACCCAGGAAGGTCAGATGCAGGGTCTATGGCAAGCAGTATTTTTTAATGCCCCTCTCTCTTAGATTGTAAGCTCCCAGGATCAGGGCCCTCCTAACCCTCTTGTATTGAACTGTATTGTTGCTGTATTGTCTCCCGTTATATTGTAAAGCGCTGAGCAAACTGCTGACGCTATATAAATCCTGTATAATAATAATAATAATAATAATGCAGAAGAGTTACAATAGGTCTCTTCTGTATTAAAGTTTCTTACCAGCTTGTATACCCTGTACACTGAGCTGCGTTCATGTACTTCAGCGTACAACTTCAGCAATGCCAAGATTAATGAACTCCTGAGCATCTATGATGCGCGGGAATGACATCACCCCAGCCCTGACAATGAAAACGGCCAAAGATCATTATCCAGAAGCTAGGGAATCAAAGATATCAATGACCAATGGGGAGCTCTGAGACATTGTAGTGCTGGAGATAGAGTGAGTATAATTCTGCTTTAAGGGTTAACAACTGAAGACGTGATTAACCCTTTGCTTACTGGGCACTTTTACCCCCTTCCTGCCCAGGCCAATTTTCAGCTTTCAGCGCTGTCGCACTTTTAATGACAATTGCGCGGTCATGCAACATTGTACCCATATGAAATTTTTATAATTTTTTTCACACAAATAAAGCTTTCTTTTGGTGGTATTTAATCGCCACTGGGTGTTTTATTTTTTTGCGCTATCAACAAAAAAAAACAAAAATTTTGAAAAAAAAGGTTTTTCTTTGTTTCTATTATAAAATTTTGCAAACAGGTAATTTTTCTCCTTCACTGATGTGCGTTGATGAGGCTGCACTGATGGGCACTGATAGGCAGCAATGATGAGGTGGCACTGATGAAGCGGCACTGGTGGGCATTGATGAGGAGGCACTGATGATGCTGCACTGATATGCAGCAATGATGGGCACTGATAGGCGGCACTGACTGGCAGCACTGCTGGGTACTTATGGACAGCACTGATGGGCACAACTGCTGGGCGGCACTGATGGGTGGCACTGCTGGGCAATAATGGGTGGCACTGCTGAGCACTGGTGGGTTGCATTGCTGGGCACTGGTGGGTGGCAATGCTGGGCGTCACTGCAGGGCACTGATTATCAGTGCCCTGATCATCAGTGCCGATCTGCTCTGTGACATCTGCCGGTTATGGGCACTACTTTCCTCATGCTCTGATAGTGTAAGGAAAGTGCTGCCGATAACAGGCAACTGGATTTACTCTGTGATCTGCTGTGTCATTGGACACAGCTGATCACATGGTAAAAGGTTGCTGTGATTGGGCTGTAGCCATCATTCAGTTATAGCGTGGTTACTAAGTGGTTAATTTAGTTAGTCATCCTGTGTATTTAAAGTGGAGCTGTGAAAAAAATAAAAGTCAGCAGCTACAAAAACTACAGCAGCAGCTATCACAAGGTACAAAGCCACTCTCTGAAACTCCAGCCTTACTTTTAGTTATGCTTAGCTGTGCAGGATCCTTTTCTGTACTAAAATTGCTTACTCTGATTTCACTGCACTCTGGAAGCTTCTCGCAATGTGCACTAGAAGCTGCAACAAGTCAGAAAGAGCATTCTCATTATCTGGCTGAAGGACATCTAACACCATCTAACACTTTTCTCCCCAACCTGACTGTCCTTGGCCTGACACTTTCATGGAAGCTCAGCATTACCTAGGGTGGTCTGCATGAAAATTCAGCCTGCCTAGCAATACCCACTACTTTAGACTGACATTCACCCATCAAGACATTTTAATATGTTTGCAACTCCTCCCAAGAGCCAACCCAGTGCTTGCATCATAGTTGAGGGTTCTTGATAGGAATACTAAGGCATGGTACTGTGATTTTCTTTAGGAAGTTATGTGTGGCACCCTACTTGCCCTCTCACCAGCCATAATCGGCCTGCATTTCACAGAAGAGCACACATGACATCATTAAGTCTAATATAAGGTATCTAATAAAAACAGGTTTTATTTAACAATATCTTTAGCTCATTGAAGGGAGAGGGGGAGAATATAATAATAAAAAAAAAACTTAAAATGTAAATGAAAAGCAGTATTAGAACCTGAATTTGACTTGGTATCAGCCTCTTTCAGTTCTTGTACAGCAGAGCTCAGAATCAGAAGAGTCAGCACAAGGACTCTGTCATCAGCAGTGTAAAGTACACAATCAAAGCATAACTCATTCTAAAATTGATATGGATATGCAGGAACACTGCTAGCACTAACTATTTGTGCATGATCAGAAACTTCAGTAATTGAGGGAGGAAATGAACTACATCTTAGTCCTAAGGAATAATGTTCTGCCAGCTGGTGTTGGGGCCCTTGATAATGTTGGTGTGCTAGAGGATCTCTGTTAAATCTGCATGGAAGATGGATAATTATAAACTGCAGTTCAGTGTTCAGAGCGGCAGACTAGGCCAAGTAAAAAAGAACTAGTACAGAGCACAACAGAACAGTCAAATAGGGACTGATAAGTACACTGGAATGTTAACCTGAGTTGGAGAATGGATAGATAAAATTGGAGTATCTGCCTACAGCATAAATGCACATAATCGCCAGCTCACAAAGGATCTCCAAATGTAGTCCAAAAGGCTTTTATTGTAGAGAGATCACATCAGAAAATAACAAGTGCAACAGGACCCCTTCATCAGGCATGTGATCGCGGATTCCGAAAACTTGCACTTGTTCCGCTGCGATGTGATTTTTCTGTAATAAAAACCTTTTGGACAACATTTGGAGATCCTAGGTGTGCTGGTGAATATCTGCATTTATCTGTGATGTCTCAAGTATCCAGATGTTAGTCATTGCAGCATTAGCTATTGATGAGCCCTATTTCCAGGAATGTGTGCGATGGAAATATAGACAAGTATGCCTACAGTATTTCTTTTTCTGAAAACAGAGACCCAACAGAGACCCACTCATTAGCAGGTTGTGACAATGGAGAGGCTTCTCTGAGGTGTGGAGTGCGCTGATCTTTCTGAGGCGCAGTAGATCGCAATGTTGATGCCGATCTCTGAATGGCAAGCTGCAAACTGTAAAGCTGGTTTGGTGCGATATATGGGAAGTGCTATGGAACTTGAACAGCAAAGTTGGGCCTATAGAGCATGCTGTATAAAAATATATATGTGCAGCGCTAATCAGCAAATTAAATGAAGTATATGTGAGAAATGTCCCCAATTATAAGATATCATAAATCAGTGACAGTCTCTATAATGAACATAGGGTGATACACAGCTTCAATCTAGTGGTGGTGCTCCCAGTGGTAGGCTAGAATTGTGGTTCATCAAAAGTTGTGTGACCCAGAGAGGGAAGCACCTGTAAGCAGGTATCTGTACCCACCTATCTCTTAAAGGGACCTCTGGCCAGCTGGATCTACCTACATCATCTGAGAGCTCATGTCCTCATCAGCTTGAGGGAGATCCTATCCTGAGTTCCAGTCCGTACCTATACCTGTGAAGGGGATCCCTGTTGATTTACATACTGCCTAACTAAATTACGCTTCTGGTGAGTGCGTAATTCTTACCTTACCACTGGGTGCACCACCACTGGATTGAAGCTGTATATCACCCTATGTTCATTATAGAGACTGTCACTGATTTATGTTCTTATAATTGGGGGCATTTCTCACATATACTTCATTTAATTTGCTGATTAGCGCTGCACATATATATATTTATACGTTTATGACAAGGTTTTGTTTGGTTTCCTTGAGTGTTTAGCTGCTTGCCATAAGAGCGCTCACTTTCATTGCTATTGTATTCTCTATAGACCATGCTGGATGCTGTGGCTCACTCGCTGGACCAGAGCAAAGTACCAAGCACCTTGATCTCTCAGTGACTCTTATTTCTAATGGAATGTTCCAGGGTTTTCCAATCTTTCCCTTGACAACTTCACAGGAACAGCTACTTAAAAGATCACCTGCACCATCCGCTTCTGTTTTTTCCCTGTGTTTACCATATATACTCCCTTTAGAAACCCTACCTGCTTCCAGGGTCTATTGGGTCCTGTAGTTCATAAGCACAGCTATTACACTGTCACTGTTGTCACCCAGGCTACATCTCCCAACATTCCCTGTGTTCTGAACTGTGATCCTGGAGATTAATGTACTCATCATCTCTCCCTTGTGGCTGAACAAGGGAATTGTTCCACTTTAACAAATCAAGGTACCGTTCTTCTAATATACAGTAGTGGAATGCCTGGCTATGGAAATAAATATAAATGCTCTGGCAGGTTAAACAGCCTCCATACATGAATGGCATCTGTGTGTTTAGGTATATGCCTGAAGTTTAGCTTTAAGAAAAGGTTTACATTATTAATAATAACAATTTAAAGGAAACGTAGTGAAAAATGTGAGCTGCCATCGCTGACCTCTCCTTCTGAAAAGCTCATAGCTAATGGTAGGTTGCCAATGTTCATGGTAGGCTGTCATGCTGATTCAATGCATTCAATACATTTAAGCCAGTGACAAGAAACGCATGTGGCAGTCAGGAGTTCTGACTGTATGCTTTTGACTTTAGCTGCTGCTTACATGCTTCATGTAAGAGACTCAGAAACTATATCCATTTAAACAGGATTAGTTTTTCAGAAAATCAGCAAAGGCAGCCTTGTAGCTCTCTCAGCACAAGTACCATCTCTTTTTATTCCTGGTGTCTCATTGAGTCAGGACATAGAAAAGCAAAAAAAGCAATGGGAACTTATGTATATCCCATTCACTTGCCATAGTTGAGTAGGTCAGCACCAGGAGAAAAGCCCTGCATGCATACTTCAGTCGAAGCAGAGTATACAGTTAAGGTTCAATTTGCAGGATCTATTCAGTGTTTATCTAATCTAATGGAGCAAAGCAAAACAAAAGCAAATAAAAAATAAGGACTCATTCAGTCATGCAGCAGCCTTTGCCACCCCTCTGAAAAGTGATTTGTGTGAAAAGTGATAAGTGAGGGTGTTTGACAGGAGGCTAAGAGAAGATATGTTGCCTCCTGTTTTAAACCTGTAAATACCAAAACACCATGCAGCTGCGTGTCCTTGTTTAAGTGGGAGGTGGGGGTAAAACCACGGTTCAATCACCTTTTACTGCCCCGACTGCCAGTGTAAACTACAATATGCAGGTGCTAACAGAATTACACAAAGACACCTAACAATTAATGATATAAATCTTCAAATAAAGAACAGGACTACAGTTTGCTTTCAGAATATCTTAAGTCATTCTTCCAATGCTGTCCTGCAAATCTTGAGCTGAGATTTTTCTCAGTATACTATTTCCCCAATTCTTTGAGGGTTATGAAAATCTGAATGCTCCCTATTCCTCAGAATTTCCCACCAGGCTCTAGTGAAAGATTGTTTCAGTTTGGGGATTTGGGAGGTTCTGGGCAGTGCTTGACTTAATCCGGGTGTGCTTGGAGCCATTCTTGTAGAATATGGGCAGCACAGTGGCTAAATGGTTAATACTTCCACCTGGCAGTACTAGGGTCATTGGTTTGAATTCCAACCACGGCACCACCTGCCTGGAGTTTGCATGTTCTCCCTGTGTCTGCGTGGGTTTCCTCCAGGTACTCCGGTTTCCTCCCACACTCCAAAGACATGCTGGTAGGTTAAATGGACCCTGTCTAAATTGGCCTAAGTATGTGTATGTATGAATGTGAGTTAGGGACCTTAGATTGTATGCCCCTTGAGGGTTAGGGACTGATGTGAATGTAATATATATATGCTGGTAGGTTAAATGGACCCTGTCTAAATTGGCCTAAGTATGTGTATGTATGAATGTGAGTTAGGGACCTTACATTGTATGCCCCTTGAGGGTTAGGGACTGATGTGAATGTAATATATATATATATATATATATATATCTGCATAAATTGACAGCACTATATAAGTACCTGTAATAAACAAATAAATAATATGGGAACATGGTGCTATAACAGTGGATGCACACAGTGGTGTACCTAACCTCTCTGGCACCCAAGAACAAACACCCCCCTCCACCCAAACAAAAAGGGATTTAAAGCAATAAAGTGACATTTTGTGTGTAGCCAAATTGCACTGACAGTGGGAGGTACCTAAAATGTTATCGTTAAATAAAACTTGAGCCTACTCACCACTATACTCAACACACATACAGTTGTGCTCAAAAGTTTGCATACCCTGGCAAAAATCATTACATTTTGGCATTTATATTGAAAATATGACTGATCATGCAAAAAAACTGTCTTTTATTTAACCAGTTGCCGTCCGGCCTATAGCTAGATGGTGGCCGGGCGAACACCTCGTCCCTCCGGGTGGAAGCCATATGGCGTCCTTTCAGGCATGCGCAGTGTGCCTGCCCGCAAGGCCGCTCTGTGGCGCGATCTGTCACCGGCCGTGTACCTCAGATACGGCCAATGACAGATCTGTGTACCAGCCCCATTGCCAGTACCATGTGACCTGCTTTGACCAATCACAGCAGGTCACATGACAGTTGTATACAATGGATGGCTTCCTTTCATGCTATCCATTGTATAAAAGTGTGTCTTGCAACCAGGCTTTTTTGTGGCATTGGCGCAGTAAAGGCTTCTTTCTGGCAACTCAACCATACAGCAAATTTTTTGTTCAAGTATTTTCTTATTGTTCTACTTAAAACAAAAAAAAAAAAAACACACTGTCTTTTTCCAAAGCATCCTATAATTTATTCTGAGGTTACCTGTGGGTTTTTATTTGTATCCTGAACAATTCTTTTGGCAGTTGTGGCTGCAATCCCTCTTGGTCTACCTGACCTTGGCTTGGTATCAAGAGATCCCTGAACCTTCCACTTCTTAACAAGTGCTTGAGCAGTACTGACTGGCATATTCAAGGCTTTTGGTATCTTTTTATATCCATTTCCATCTTAATAAAGTCCCATTAACTTGTTGTGCAGGTCTTTGACAGTTCTTTTCTGCTCCCCATGGCTCACTATCTAGCCTGCTCAGTGCATCCAGCTGAGAGCTAACAAACTCACTATTTTCTATACACAGACACTAAATGCAATGTAAAAAGTCACAAATGTGAGAAATGAATCTTTAATTGCAATTTTAACCTGTTTGTGTCACCTTGTGTGTCTGTACCAAGGCCAAACATTCCAGGGTATGTAAACTTTTGATCAGGGCCATTTGGGTGATTTCTGTTATCAATATGATTTAAAAGGAGCCAAACAACTATGTGATAATAAATGGCTTCTTATGATCACTAACTTTAAACAAAAGACAGCTTTTGGCAAAATCAGTCATATTTTCAATATAAATGCCATAAGTTCACGATTTCTGACAGGGTATGCAAACTTTTGACCACAACTGTATGCCACAGTCCACTTGCCCACAAAATATGTTTTAATGACTTTGCCACAAGCAGGAGTGCAACAGACACATACAAACCTCAGCACACTTATTTTAACAAAAGGAAATTGTTTCTTTACATATGCTTTTTTACACACAGCCTATCTTAACTAGTTGCCGACCGCAGATAGCCGAATGACGGCTGCACTGCGGCCGGCCAGTTCTGGGTGGACGTCATATGACGCGCACCCGGCGATCTCCGTGATGTGGTAAAAGGCCGATCACAGCGGCCTTTTACCACGTGATCAGCGGTGTCCAATGACATGCTGATCAGAGGGAAATGAGGGTGCCGGTTCTCGGCTGTACTTTCCTCACGCTGTCAGATCGTGAGGAAAGTACTGCCGAGAACCGGCAGTTGTCAGAGCGGGGATCGGCACCGATCATCAGGGCACTGATGATCAGTGCCCTGATGATCGGTGCCCAGCAGTGCCACCCGCAAGTTCCGCCCACCTGTGCCCAGCAGTGCGCCCACTAGCTCCGCCCACCTGTGCCCAGCAGATCACCCACCTGTGCCCAGCAGTGCACCCACCTGTGCCCAGCAGTGCACCCACCTGTGCCACTCTGCAGTGTCACACACCTGTGCCCAGAAGTGCCACCTACCTGTGCCCAGCAGTGCCACCCACCTGTGCCCACCCACCTGTGCCCACCAGTGCCACCCACCTGTGCCCACCCACCAGTGCTGCCCACCAGTGCCACCCACCAGTGCAGCCCAGCAGTGCTGCCAGTCAGTGCCATCAGTCAGTGCCCAGGGGTTGTGCCAGTCAGTGCCGCCAGTCAGTGCCCAGCAGTGATGCCAGTCAGTGCCATCTATCAGTACCCATCATCAGTGTCACCTATCAGTGCCGCCTATCAGTGCTGCATATTAGTGCCGCCTATCTGTGACACCTCATTAGTGCTGTCTATCAGTGCCGCCTATCCGTGCCACCTCATTAGTACTGCCTATCAGTGCCCATCAGTGCCGCGTATCAGTGCCCATCAGTGCTGCCTCATAAACGTACATCAGTGAAGGAGAAAAAATACCTGTTTGAAAAATTTTATAATAGAAACAAAGAAACTTTTTTTTTTTTCAAATTTTTTGCACTTTTTTATTTATAGCGCAAAAAGTAAAGCGCCCAGCGGCGATTAAATACCACCAAAAGAAAGCTCTATTTGTGAGAAAAAAATGATCAAAATTTCATATGGGTACAATGTTGCATGACCGTGCAATTGTCAATCAAAGTGCGGCAGCGCTGAAAGCTGAAAATTGGCCTGGTAAATAAGGGGGTATAAGTGCCTGGTAGGCAAGTGGTTAAGGAGTAATGTACTCAATATGTAGTGGTCAAGAGTATGTTAAGGTGGAACATTAGTCAGAAAATGAATTCCTGCTAGATCCTTTCAGGCTGACCACTTTTTCAAATATAGTTATGTAAAACATTAAAAATAAGTGCCTATACTGTTTAAAATCCAGTAATACACTGTCTCGCCCTGCTCTGCATATGATAAGTTTCTCTATATTTTTTACCATTGTGCCGAAAATGTAAAGGCCAATTTGCTGACGGCCTAAAGATTTACTACTGCTCAGGGCTCTGGGCTTCAGCAATATGGCAGCCTCCAGCAAGAAGAAACAGAAGCAATGCTGGAGCCAATTTACAGCACACACTAATTTTGGTAGCCTAATTATTAATATTGAATGTATGCTCCTTGCTAAAGAACATTTTTTTTATCACATTGTTATGTGCAAAGTTCCACTTTAAATACAGCCCAGCATACAGAGTGCAGTAGTCAGGAGTATGAAATGTGCAACACAATGGTGAGGAATTTATCAAAACTAGAGCAGACAGCTTCTATCTTCATAAATAATAATAACATTCTGATCAAGTGCCTATGATGCCATGCCTCCATCCCGATACATATCATACACAAGACAGAAATGTTTGCCCATGGGACTTTATATGAGGCATAATACATACATAATAAAATATCAGTTTATTAAACAGGAATTTGACACATATATATACTGTAAATGTTATTCAAAATGTCAAGCCAGTTAATAACATCAGTATAAAATGTACAAGCTGACATGCTTTTCCCTATACATGCTTCACACAGACAAGATTGTTAGAATTTAAACAAAGGTGCATCCTATAACTCAACCCGTCTCGTGAGTGTAGCTTCACTTCTTCAGGAGTGGATGCCCCCAACATCTGATCTATAAACCAAAGAACAGATACTGTACATGAATTATTTTGAAGCACTCTCTAAAGGTACAAGGAATACAAATACTATATATATACTAGCATCCTAATTAATACAAGACTTACAAACCAGCTTGAAACTCGTTCAACTTTCCACTACTTCTGGGTCAGTAGTTGAGCAACGGTCACCATCTGGAGATGTTATTTTTGACCACGTTTCAAGCTGGTTTGTAAGTTGCAAATTCAAGCTTGATGTACATGTTATACTGATGTTATTAACCAGCTTGACATTTTGAACAACATTTATATGCATGTGTCAAATTCCTGTTTACATTATTATTCATGTATTATGCCTCATATAAAGTCCCATGGGCAAATATTTCTGTTTTGTGTATGATAGCTTCTATCTTCAGCGTGTTCATTTAGTCCTTGAAAATAAAAGATAGGTGATTGGTAGCCATGCATGGCTGCTCCAGATTCTAGCCGCTCTAGTTTTGATACATAAAGAGGTTGATTTACTAAAAATGGAGAGTGCAAAATCTGGTGCAGCTCTGCATGGTAGCCAATCAGCTTCTATCTTTAGCTTGTTCAATTAAGCTTTGACAATAAAACCTGGAAGCTGATTGGTTTCTATGCAGAGCTGCAACAGATTTTGCACTCTCCAGTTTTAGTAAATCAACCCCTTTATGTCAAAACTGGAGCAGCCAGAATCTAGAGCAGCTGTGCACTATAGGCCACTTTTCAGAGTACAACTAAAAATGACCATATCTTCATAGTACAAATCCCCCTCCCCAAGCCCATATCCCTCACAGAACACATACCCCCTAACAGCCCAACCCCTCAGTATTAACCTCTACTCCCAGTACAGATCTCCAGTGCACAAACCCCTCAGCACAGACTCCCCCCAGCACAGACCCCTCAGTATTTACCAACCCCCTCCAGCACAGATCGCTCAGTACAGATGGACCCCCATTATAGCCATTTTGATACAGTACAGACATATATTCCCCCTAAATACAGACACAGCTCCCTCTCAGTCCTCAGAGTGAGGATGGAGACTTCCCATGGCTCTGAACTGCCACTGTTAGGGGAGCAGCAGGTGACGACTCTCTGGGGGTGCTCTGGCCGCCTGGCATTTTTTGTAAGGTGGCCATAGCACCCTCAGAGAGTCAACAGCTGATATGGACTGCATACCTACCACCCCTGTACCCCCTTAGTATTACTACTGCTTGCACGAGAGGTAACCCTGCTCCATTGGAATGGTTTCACATTTCTTGGGCATTGTTAAACATCATATTGGATCAATATAATACACAAAATTATGTTTATTGTTCTGTCACTTCACATTTGTTATGTTATTGTAATACCTTTTTATCTATCTGTCAAAATCACCAAATAATAAAATACACAAAAATACAAGCCAATGTTTGTGTACGTTTTTCAATAATGTGAAAATAAGAAATGTTTTCCTTATTCCTATATGGCAGTTTATTGCTCAGTGCACCTGACATATATTTTGGTCCCTTTGAAACCTTGTTAGTGTAGCCCTCTTTTAGGGAGGGGTATGATAAATGGCCCTCCCCAAATAGGATATTGCACTGAACCTGTAGGTAAAGAAAAGAACCAGAACCTTCACTAAGTGGAGGAGTGGGTTTAATAATAAAGTTTGCAGTGCCTCCACCCAGAACAGGGTCTCTGTGATCAGAGGGGATACCATTCCTGGGAAATTAACCATTAATATAATCTAGGTATTTGGGAGAAGAGAAACTACTGCATATAACATTAGCCAAAAGTATATAGATACACACCAGTATGGAAATATATCAAGCTTTATTTAATAAAAGATTATTAATAGTACATACATCCAATGTAAAATCATGCATTATCAACAAAAGGCCCAATAGGAGTCCAAATTGAATTGTGTACATTTACCCCAAAATATATTGTTATTATTGGAAAAACCTCCAGATGAATGTTGTTGCAAAATCTATTGCAGGGGCTCCTGTGGATGATCATGATGAAGTATCCGTCTTTGTGTCAGAGACCTGAAGACAAAATCAGCAGCAGCAACAGGGAGATCTTCCAACTGTTGTCCTATCAGACTGGATTGCAGCTTCTCACAAGCAGAAACTGTGGTGTGGCACTGGAACTCAGATACAGTCTTTCTACTCTGTGTTTTAGTTCCTCTCTAGTAGTTTCTAATCTGACACGCAACCAGACCTCCAACTACCAAAAGTGAGCATCTAATGTATAACTTGGCTCTAACCTATGCTGGTTATTGAGCCCTAAGCTAAAACAACCTATATAATGGCACACCAGAAGTTTACTAAAATAACAGGAGCTGCATATAAAGTTGATTGCAATGAACTAATATACTGGAAGGTGACCACTACACTTATAGAGTAGGAAAGGCCTCACTATGTGGCACTGAGCATGTGAGATAATAACAATAGGACAGAAATATCAAAGAAATGTGACTCAACTTTGCAACTGTACCTTATTTTAAAAATAAAAATCTTTGTATGTCTATTTTGCCCACACCCTGCACATTTCAGCAACATTCTAATTTATGTAGTCACATTCTTGTATAATTTATCTCTTTCAAGTTCAGTTTATCACAGTGGAAGATGACAGCATAACTTTTAATAAACAGCCTTCTACTCCAAAACTGCAATAGTGAAGCAAACTCCAAAATTGGCTACAACAGCTCTGTTATCTCTAGCGGTGCGTTTATATCAAAGAAGAAGCTTTTTCACGATTAACTTCCAGGAAAATGAGGCTTTATAAGATTAATTGGCATCTATTTCAGTACATTTAATTAACTGAGAGACAAATATGTGAGCTTTCAGCAGATGATTCATCTCTTTAAGTCACATGCAATACAGATCAGTATGATGCTTGAATTTAACAAAGAAAATTTTAAAAATGAGATTAGGTATCCTGGATAGTTTTGAATGTGCTACAAAATTATCTTACAAAGTAAAATTGTGGCAATACATGCTTTCTTTGGTTTGGCATCACCATGGGGGTCCCACTAGGGGCGAGCCTCTGGCAGTATTTGGCAATGAGTTGTAGAATCTGTGAGTAGATTATTTAAAATAAGGGAAAAAAGTTTTATTCAGATACAATATGTCATTCTCCTCCATTGTCTGCCTTTTTTTAGTTCTTTTTTTTTTTTTGTTCACCGTTGAACATTGTACTCACCCCAAGCAGACCTGCCTGTCACCATACCCATTAAGAGTCAGAAGTCTTTTTTAAGAACATTCCTTTGGCAGTTCAACTTTATTGGTCATAAAGATTATTTGCAAGCAAGGAGGCCTGACAGTAAGTGAAACAGGCAAAGAATATCTGTTAAAGAAAATCCACGCTCTATCCAATATTTTATTATTCCAGTTTATCACAGTAGTGAGAAATTGTAAGACTGGGTACATTATGTGATTATTGGAAAGGTTAGGGGTTAGGTACACTGCGATATAATTTAGCCACTACCATAATTAAATATTTGCTTATATCACAGGCATCACAGACAATAATTAGGCAACATACTGTAGAAGTTAATGAATATGCAAAGAAATGTGTCTCGGAGCAACAAGCTGACTATGGTGAACTTCATAGTGCTGTAAAGTTAGTTGGACCCATAGAGAAGCCATATATTAGCTTTCAGCACTAGCAACTTTGTGTTACCGTACATGCCCTGAGCACTGTCCAGAATCTAACCCTAGGCTGATTCTAACACTTTGCACCTCCTCATCCAAACCCTAAGGCTGGATTCGTACTGTAGCACATGTGGTCCCATATAGTTTACCTTTCACTCTAAACTGCAAAATATGGATGTGAACCAATCAAAAAGGTAAAGAATGAGATTTGAGCTTTATTACATCTGCTTTCAACAAAGTCAGTTTTGCAGCATGAAAACAGCCTGGATAGGCTTTTTTAAGGCAAAATGACAGAGTCTCGCAAACCCACTTCTACTTTCCTTAACTGTGCCCCCCGTGCAACTTTGTTGCCCCATCAAAACCCTTGTGAAATATTTGGCTCTTCCAGGTAAGGTGGAGCATCTGACCACCTCTGATGATGCAGTGCTCTGGCTTAAGCAGTCTGCCGACAAGCCCAAACACAAGCATGTGATGGAGGGGTGATGTTGTCAATCCTATCTAAGCACCAACAACATCTGACATGGAGCTTACAAAAGCTTTGACTCCCGGCTTCAACGGAGCAATGGGGAAGCATGCAAAGGTGAGTTCAAGTGGGTTGGAGGATGGAACGCTTGCACTGAATGGGCTGACCCTCTGGCTTCAATACAATGTGGGTTATTCACCCAGAATATATATGCATATCAGGAAAGTCAGAGACAAGTCAGAAGTCCCTATCAACCTGTTCTGGGTAGTGACTCAATGTATTACATTTACAGAACGAAAAGTAAGCAATGCCAGATTCTTTATTTATTAACCTATTAAAGTAGCCCTCAACCCTTACATTTGATTAGAATGTGAACATGTCAGAACCTTTGTCATCTTTTTATTTTTTTCTCATTGACAAACCAGGAAAGAAAATGATGAAAAATACAATGATGAATGTGGGGGCACCTATTCTGGTGACAACCGCCCCTCACACTTTTGAGACATTTCTATCCAACGTCTGTTGTGTTTCTGGGAAAGACAATAAAGGGGCATCTACTCAACAGGTCAAAGATAGAAAAAATAAATAAATATAAATAAATAAGTAAATAGCTCTGGGTAGATTCTCTACTTCATCCTCCCCTTATTTTTTCTTTTCCCTCTCTCTCTCTCGCCTTCCTATATTTTTCTATCCTTTCTTTGTGCCTACTACAATACCGTTTGATATGTGATTCTGCACCATATAGTGCGGATAGGATCTAGTTGACCTAATATAAGCCTGTTTTTTTAACTCATTATGCCACCACATTGTTGGAAAATAATATATTAAGTATTCTGTATTGAGGCCCAATTGCTTTATCCTTGCTTCTTCATTCTAACCTTTCTAAACTTTGTGGTATTTTTTGTCTTTTGCTAATCTGAAAGCCTTGTACTTTCTTTGTTTAATAATGAAAAGCCAATAACAATACAAAAATACAGTTCTCTGACTCTGGGTATACAACAATTTTCAAATGTTATCCAAACAAAACATTTATACACTGCTCAAAAAAGTTAAATGAACAACTTTTAAATCAGAGTATAGCATCAAGTCCATTAAACTCCTGGGTTCTTGATCTGGTCAGTTAAGTAGCAGAGGGGGTTATTAATCTGTTTCAGATGCTTTGGTGGTAATGAAATTAATACCAGGTGCACTAAATGGGTAACAATGAGAAGACCCCCAAAACAGGAATGGTTTTACAAGTGGAAGCCACTGACATTTTTTTCCCTACTCATCTTTTCTGACTGTTTTTCACTAGTTTTGCATTTGGCTAGGGTCAGTGTCACTACTGGTAGCATGAGGTGATACCTTAACCCTACAGATGTTGCACAGGCAGGTCAACTCCTCCAGGATGGTACATCAATATGTGCCATTGCCAGAAGGTTTGCTGTGTCTCCCAGCACAGTCTCAAGAGCATTAAAGAGATTCCAGGAGATAGTCAGTTACTCTAGGAGAGCTGGACAGGGTCATAGAAAGTCCTTAACTTATCAGCAGGACCGATATCTGCCTGTCAGGAATGGACTTGCCAATAGTGGTGGGACTCACCTGCCTTGTGGGCTGCAGTACCAGGGCTGGCCAGCAGGTGCTCTCAACAACCAGAGGTTCACTTCGGCAATTAGCCATCACCTGGGGCTGATTGCAGGTGTATTTAAGGGATGGCCAGACTTGCAGTCTGTGCCTTGGTGTGTGTTTTTCCATGGGCCCCTGTATCTCGTAACCTGCATTCCTGTTCCTGTTCCTGTTTCTGCCTGACTTGTTGCCGACCCTGCCAGATCCTGACCTCTGCTGACTTCTCCTGTTTTGATCCCTGGCTTGTGACCCTGACCATTCTCTCCGCCTGCTCCTCCTGTACCTACCTGCCCGATAGTTATCGACCCGGCCTGCCTAACTACGTTGTGCTCTACATGTGTATGTACCTGGGTATCTGTATCAGTTTAGGTTTGGGTTTGTTTCACCTTGTTGTATGTATTTGTGTTAGCTTGGGGTTTGGTGCACTGCGTTTATGTTTGTATTGTTAGTCTTTAATAAAGCGTCTTATTTATACTATATCTGAAGCTTGTGTTTCCCTGTGTCAGTCCACACACTTCTGGTCACACCTGCATCCCTGACACTGCCCCTTTGTGCAATAAGGAACAGGATAAGCACTGCCAGAGCCCTACAAAATGACCTCCAGAAGGCCACTGGTGTGAATGTCTCTGATCAAATAATCAGAAACAGACTTAATGAGGGTGGCTTGAGGGCCCAGTGTCCTCTAGTGGGACCTGTGCTCACTGCCCAGCACCATAGAGCTCAATTGGCATTTGCCATTGAATACTAGACTTGGCAGGTCCTCCACTGGCACCCTGTTCTTTTCACAAATGAGAGCAGTTTCACCCTGAGCACATGTGACAGATGTGAAAGGATCTGGAGCAGCCATGGAGAACATTATGCTGCCTGCAATATAGTTCAGCATGACCGTTTTGGTGGTGGGTCAGTGATTGTCTCTGGAGGCATATCCATGGAGGGATGCACAGACCTCTACAGGCTAGACAATGGCACCCTGACTGCCATTAGGTATCGGGATGAAATCCTTGGACCCATTATCATACCCAACACTGGTGTAGTGGGTCCTGGGTTCCTCCAGGTGCACAACAATGTCTGGCCTCATGTGGTGAGAGTATGCAGGCAGTTCCTGGAGGATGAAGGATTTGATACCATTGAATGGCCCCCACGCTCGCCTGGTCTAAATCCTACAGAACAACTCTGGGATGTTTCGGTACATCCGACGCCACCATGTAGCACCTCAGACTGTCCAGGAGCTCAGTGATGCCCTGGTCCAGATCTGGGAGGAAATACCCCAGGACACCAACCGTTGTCTCATTAGGAGCATGCCCCGATGTTGTCAGGCATGCATACAAGCACATGGGGGCCATACAAACTACTGAGTATCATTTTGAGTTGCTGCAATTAAATTTCAGCAAAATGGACTAGCCTGCTGCATAATTTTTTCACTTTTATTTTCAGGATGTCTTTGAATTCAGTCCTCTATAGCTTGATAATTTTCATTTCCATCAAACAATGGTGCATCCTTACATTCCTAACACATTAGTCAGTCCATATCAGTATAGATATCCAGCATATTTTTCCCCATTGAGATCTGATGAGTTTTCAAAGTGTTCCTTTAATTTTTTTTCGAGCAGTGCACATATCCCTGAAGTACAGGATGTGAATATAAGTAAAATTTCAGGATCTTTACTTATACATAGCCATCTGAAGTCAGCACAGCGTCACTTCTTTCTCTAAGCTTAGTGAAAATTAACCTTGAAAAGTGACCATGCTCTACTCCTTCACTCAGTCAACCCCATAGTAACTGAAAAGTGCTGCACAATGTTCCCAGATGAAGGGAACTGGTGTTGGGGTTGATAGGGCAAATAGGCTGTTCACTTTGCAAGGGAATTTTTCCCATAGCTTAGTGAATGAGGTTAAATTTCACTTTTCAAATCATGCCCAATCAAGTCCAAGGAAAGGTTTTAAAAAATGGGTCTTTGCTTGCACATGATTGAATGTGGAAGTCAGCTGAGCTTCACCTCATTCACTAAGTTCTGGGGAAATTTGTCTTGCAAAGTGCTATTTCCCTACCAAAGTGAACAGTCTGTTTGCCTTTAATAAATCAATTGTCTCTAATATGTAACATTTGATGCAGTCCAGTCAAATTCATTTCAGTGCCATTTTCATAACACAGATTGCAATATTAGTAAGGTATAATTATTACTGGCTTGACTGGAGCCCATATAACCCTATGTAAGCTGTGCACAAGCCTCCTGTCTGTCTAAATACTGCAAAGAAATAACAATGATAATGTAGCAAAAAAAAACAAACAGTCAATTCCCTTATGTTCCAATTTGTATTCCAAGAATGTATCAGAATGCTGCTACAAATCTTCATATCTCAACATATATTGACTGCTATCTTCTCACTGCTGAAGGACTGGGTGTACTGAAAATCACCTTCCCCTAAATATAGTATAAACACAAGTATATGATGACATTGACTCCTGAAAGTCACCTCGCTAAATTTTCAACCATCTTCACAGCACCTTAGATCCCACAAAACAGTGGCAGGAGTCAACATCTTATGAAATATTTTCTTTTGCTTTAAAATTCCCTTTAAGCAAAACTAAAGTAAAAAATAAAAAGACCAGGAGAATGTGATGTGGGCAGAGAGTCAAGATGGAGTGCAACTTTGATTCTCTGGAGGAGAAGACACTAGAGAGTGCTATAATGTGCAGACTTGCAGAACATGGTAGTTCAATTAGAAAATGCATAGCAATTCACGTGCAACTGGGACAAAACAAGTCCATTAGAGCATTAGGCAGGCTGTGAGAAGGCATCGTCACCACTGGTTGTAATCCCTAAAAACTCATACCACAATTCTGCAACTTCATGTATTCAATGTGGTTGAAGGTTTGGTTGCACATTTGCCCCATTCAGGTGAATAGATCATGTAACTGCTGTTGCATGCCGCCATCTTTGATGTGATGTTTTAGATGTACTGGCATCACATCTAAGATGGCGGCATCCAACAGCAGTTACATGGCTTTTAGATGTCTACAAAAGACTTGTACAGCTCTTTTCTGAGCTAATGATTCCCAGAACCCCAGTGGAATTATGGTTGCAGAGGAGTCTCATATCCAGAGGAGGGATCCTTTTTCCACGCTGTCTGTCTGGTCCATTTAAAGGAGGCTTCCTGCAGATTCTTGGTTAATATACCGTTCAACATATTGCGCTTTAATTATGCGCATCTGGTCAGTGCGCATTTTTATCAATCTCCCGCACGGATAAAGCCACATGGAATAATCTGACACCACCTGTGGAATAGGACCCGTTTCCAACACTGTATGCTGACCCAATTGTGTCATGCCTTCACCACCTTAGGAACACTTTTTGTTTTAAGACTTTCACAGTTGCACTTATTTTATTGCGCCAATCATTACGCTTCATCCATTTATATTTGCTATCACTAATATCAATTATTGATTTATTATCATCATCACCAATAATTATTATTATTTATTATTTAATATTTTTTCAGTTTTACACTGTGTCATTTTTTAGCACTGCACTGGTTTTTGTTTGTATTAATGTCAGTCCTGCTGATTTCCTCCAGCCTAGCCTTTTCCAATCCCCCACCCTTCTTGATTTCCTATGAGACATGTTCACATCTGTGCATTTTTTGGAAAGGGTCAGGGACTTTTTTGAATTTTTTATTCTATAGACTTCAATGGAAACGCTGCAGAAAAGCATGTATTTTGTTTCTGCTGCGGTGTTGTCGCGTTTTGGTGCATTTTGCATTTTAAATCTGTCTAGCAACAAGAAAATTAAAAAATATGAAAAAAAATCAAGACACATAAAAAAATGTCAAAAACGCAGGTGCAAAATGCAACGCAAAACTCAATGTAGAAACGGCTCAAACGCAAACTGCATAGGTGTGAACCTAGCCTAAATCCACTCATTCCAGCAGTGGAATCATATGATTGCTCAGATCTACCTCCCTGATAGTGACAACAGTGGAGCATGCCAACACTATGTGTGCTTGTAGTGCCAGTGTTGATGCGCTTTTGTTTAAGTCAGAAGGGTTTTTCATTTCTGTTCAAGTCTATTGGATTGCAAAACCCATCTGAAGCAGAAAAAATGCAGGTTAGCATGTCAATGAATTTTCAGTGATCTCAGAAGCATCTCAAACTGATGTCAAACCAAAGTCATCGACACAAGCCCAAAGCTGTCAACACAGGCCCATAGTCTCTAACAGGGGCACATTTGATAGACTGACAACACAGAAGAGCAACTGGAAGAAGTTGTCACCCTATAACAGCGAGTGCCTGGATAGAGACCTTCATGGCAGGATCACCAAATATTATTTTACTGAAAGCTGTAGATTTAGAAGGATTTAAAATGATTTTTGGAGTTACATTAACATCTTAAATCTTATACGAGATTATGGTTATTGAGTTTACATACAGTATAATTTAACAGAAACGTGTTTAAAGCGGTATTAAACCCCAAACAAAAGATTTAATATATTGCATCAAATCAGTCAGTGGATGTGGTGGCTGCATTCATTTTCTTTTAGTTTTTTTTTCCTCTGTTTTCACCTGTTGATCTGGCCAGTAACACACCTCCTGTAGTAGGCTACGTTCACACTAGCGTTGTGTCCAGGCGGCAGAGAGGCGTTTGGGAAGCGTTTTACCGCTTCCCAAACGCCTCTGCCAATTCTGCACATTACAGCACATGGTGCTGTTCTAACGGGAGCATTTGCGTCGCGGCAAAACGGACGCCTCTGGTCGAGTCAGGAGGCGTTGAAACCTCCTATTCCCGTCTATGGTGCCGCTCCGCAAACGCCCAGCCGGCGTTTGTGGTGCGGTTGCGACACGGTTGCAGGGCGTTTGCGGAGAGGTAACACCACTCAAACTGCATTATAGGCATTTGTGGGGCGTTATTAACGCTCGGCAAATGCCTAGCAATCGCCGCTAAACCGCGCATGCGACGTTTGCGGAGCGTTTGCGGAGCGTTTGCCGAGCGTTAAAAAACGCTCCGCAAACGCCGGACCAACGCTTGCCAAATGCTTTAGGGGCGCTTGGCAAGCGTTGGTAAAACAGCCAAGTGTGAACGAGCCCTTAGAGTGCCCCTGTTCTGGATGAAGGAGCACAGGGGGCACCCCTGGACAGCAGCATTGTTTGTCAGGGGAGAGGGGAATGTTAGATGTCCTAGCAGATTTAGATACACCATCAAATTGATGAAAAAACACAAGCTCACACTGCAATTACACTAGCAGTTGCAGCAATTTTTTTTTGTCTTTTAGGACAAGGGTTTTACACAAATAAATAAAAGCTGACCATTGTAAGCACCCCTTTGTCTCAACACACTAACCGCTTTCAGGACAGCATGCTCTGATGAAAAATAACAGACTTACTGGCTGGATCACCAGAAAAAAAAAGGAAACAAAGCCTAAAAAAGAAAACTTATGCAGCCATCACATCTTCGAATCTGTAAGCTGAAGGATAATAAATGTTTGCTTGTTTGCTTTTGGGTTTATTACCACATTAACCATAAGTGTGAATACCTATGCAAACCTATTCTAGTGCGGACTCAAAAGAGGGTCCTGCACCTTTTTGGTGCGGATGAAGTGTGACTTGAGCCGTACATAATGTATGGCTCAAATTGCACTGCACAGAATTCTCATGCAATTTGCACAGGAATGCGGTGCGTTTCCTGTGCGAATCACATGCAATGTACCACACCGCGTTATTGTGAACCTAGCCTGAAGGAGTAAAACAGTCCTAATTGTGCTTAAAATGTCATTTCTAACCGTCAAAACTGGCAAATGTATAAGCACATTAGAACATTTAAAGGAGGATTTTACTGGATTAATAAATCCACAGTGGAAGTGCCCGACCTTCATATAATTAGCTATGTCAACATAACAAAGTGTACTTTCATATGGGGCAACTGGGATTTTAAATGTGTTTGTCATTGAGATCCTCAATACAATACAGTATTAAATATTCCGACTTTATCTTATTTTTCTCATTTTTGTCTTTTTTTGTACTTTTCTCTTCCTAATAACACTCAGACAACTTGAAATAATTATACTCATTCAGATAAATCCTCTCCATTATGTTTCAAATTGAATTTGAATTCAATTCCATGCTAGAGAAACTGGCCTGCTCGCTGTTCACTATGTGATTGTCTAGGCTATTAACAACAATCAGGTGTCTATTTTAATTTTGTTTGCTTTGTCAGCTGTGTTCCACACTATTAGCCATTCACTTCTTATTGATAGCTTCCCTTCACTTGCTGTACCAACTTATTAAGTGGATTTTTCTTCTTTTAACATGCTCGTTGGTTACTTTCAAACTCTTTTCTTTGTGGCTCAGTAATAGTGTTGCCTGGAGACTATAATAATAAATGTGCAATAATCAGGCAGTTCAGACTTAAAAAGGGCAGATGCTATTGCTTCTGTCCAAGGTCAGCTATTTTTGCATGGCCAAAGTTAAAGTGTACCTGTCACAGGAGAAATACAGGAGCTGCAACTGCTCCTTTCGAAAACACTAACTTGCCCGATTGTTATGCTGACAATCTGGCTGACAATATTTTCGGAATCACTGAACAGGGATGAGTAATGAAAATTGGAAAAGTCATAAAAAGATCTGAATTCCATTACTACATATAATACTTTCCTTAGGTCAGCAACTTACAGTACATCTGTCATAAAGGGAATATAAGGGCTGTCATTGCTGTCCTTCTTTTCAATATGCTAGTTGCCTGGCTATTATGCTTACCCTCTGGTTTCAATACTTTTCAGGTCACTGAGGCATACAACAGGCTGCTCAATAAATGGATGTAAAGACAGAAGCAAGCGATGTAAGCGGATACCAGTGCAAAACTGTCTCCAGGCGAATTACGGCTCCTCTTCTGTCACTTTGTGGCAGACTTCATGTCCCAAGATGACTGGATTATGTAATTAGAACAGAGTTGTTTTACAAACTTTCACACCTCCCATCATGTTCTTGGACAGTCAACATCTGCCTTGACACATTCCTTCCTGACTTCAATTAGGTGACTGAGTGTCCAAAATGTTCCATGTTCCTGACACTCATTAGAACTTAGGATGCTCATTCCAAATATGTAGAGGCAAATTCTCATCCTACCCAAATTATTTTTGAAATGCTCAGACTGGGGACAAATTGTACTACTGTCTATCTTTTTCTTCTATCTTCTTTTCTTCTTTATGTTCTTACTTTGTGATTGATGTTTTGGAAAGCTTTACTGTGTTCTTTAGGATCCAAGTAGGCCTCAGATCTGTGCCCCTGGGTTGGCTTTGCCAACTATGACTCCTTATAACCTGGGTACCAACTGTTCTATGATTTTTCCAGATTTTATCATCTGGGAGTGACCCAGAGCTGGTGTTATAATTAGGGTTTGGAGTTTATAATTGTTTTATAATCTTAAGTAGTTTTAGGTATCTGATTACCTACTTTTGCTGTAGGTCTTTAGTGTTTTGCTGTTGTATTTTTGAAAATTGTATAAATAAAGATTTTAAAAAAAGAACTTAGGAAGCTTGTTGGATCGTAAAACATCCAAAGCATTACAGAACAAGTCCACTGGAACATGATTTACTACTACTAGCTAATGTTTGCAGCCACATAGTTCAAAGCACCATTTATAATTAACTTATTTAAAGACTAAAAGGAAGATTTATTTTGCTTGCTGTGGAGAACAAAACTAGTTTGTCCTTTTCACATGGTTACATGAAACAAATTTTGTTTTTTCCTCGGAAGTTTGTATAGAGAGAAAGCAAAATCTGTAGACCCCATTTTCTTGAGATGTTGCAGGCACAGTCCTAGCTTGTGTGACCTTTCTACAAATTCAAGCTGTCCAAGGGGGCCATCTAAATCTAAAACTAGTATAGGGTTCCTCACGGGTCTTGCAGTAGAGAAGGATCAAAGCATCAGCATTGTGGCAATGCTTCAAGACTTGAGAAAGACAGACTGAGCTTCATCAAAATATGCTCAATAAAATGATGTTGCTTTGATTTATATCTGCAAGACCTGTGCCTCTATTTGTATGGATATTTCTTTGTGATGAGCATCTGGGCATTTACCTCACTCATGTGTGGTGACTATTTAAAAGGGGCATCTAAATTGGTCAGCTAATAATTCTGGTGAAATTAAAAAAAAACAGCAGTCCCTCAAACACCTAGTCCTTATGGTTTTTGGTGTCTGAGAGTTAGAAACATATGGAAGAATCTGCTAAGTTAAAATGTATGCATGGCTGCACCTCCTTTTCAACTTTGTGTATGGCATATGAGCAGATTAAGAAGAAAACTATGTTAACATCCAGTAAGTGTATGCGGTCATTTGTATTATCAAAGATATCAGTCAGCATGATGTGATGCAAACACAAATTTTCCCTAGGTGTTAGGTCTGGAACTTCATTTTAGCTTTTCTCCCACTGAAGAAAAAGAGATACACATATTACTTGGTTGTATTTGGGGATGTCAGTGGTTGTTCATTTTAAAACAGTATATTATTCACAGATGTTCTTCATTCTGATGAAAAAGACTAAGGTGATTGGTATATAAAGGACGTGTTTCTGATTCTGGTTTTTGGAGCACCTCTCAGTTGCTATCCATCACTATCATGCAAAGATCTCCTCTCCTTTGATACAGTGAGTTCCTTTTAATTCAACAGTTAACCTGGGACTATATAACAATCCCAGGGACCATAAACTGAACAAATAGGAAAGCTGTGACTGGTATTATTCCTGCACCGGATCCCACAGGACAGTGGCCAGTGGCAACCCATCTTTCAACCACCCCACTGCTGGCTGCTGTAATGTTTTTGTAAACGGAGACAACTTCTTTTGGGTATTAAGGACTTAAGCTTTCCATGCAAGTGACAGATGGCACATTGAAATGCAACCTATAGTTGAACATTGGAACTGTGTGTCTGGGATTGATACAGGGCTCTCAGTTGATTTACTAAAGGCAAATACAATGTTTTTTTGGCAACAGATTTTTCACTTTGGAAGGGAATTTTCTCTTATTTTAGTGAACATGGTGAAAACTTACTTTGCAAAGAATACCTAGTCACATGCAAAAAAAAAGAACTGTACGTGATTGCATGATGGAAGTCACTTAAGCGTCACTGAGGGAAGCTAAGGGAAATTTCTCTTGTAAAATGAACAGTCTATTTACCTTTGATAAATCAACCCCCTCTGAGTACTACTTTCACATGGCATAGGAATTAAGTACCTAAAGCACTGGACTTTTGCTTTGCTCCACCATGGTGAATTTTACAACTCTGCTGCAGTAAGTTGGTTTTGATTTAAATATAACTGTAAATACTGCACACCCATGCAGGATTGCTATTCAGATGGGACTTATGGTGTATTACTGGCATATTGCAGGATGCTGAATTATTATTTTTCCACAGAATACAAATGTGAGCCAAGATAAAAACAGCCTAAGCAGAACTGTAATATGTACAGAGCATGGATAAAGTATTCAGACCCTTTCACTTTTTTCAATTTTGTTATGTTGCAGACTGATACCACAGTTGTTTAAATAGATTTTTTTTCTCAATAATCTATATTCAGTATCCCATAATGACAAAGTGAAAACAGAATTTTAAAAATGTCTTTGAATTTATTAAGAAGAAATAACTGAAATATTACATTGGCATAAGTATTCAGACCCATTACTCAGTACTTTGTTGAAGCACCTTTGGCAGCAATTACAACCTTGAGTCTTTTTGGGTATGACTTGATAAGCTTTGCACACCTGGATTGGGGTATATTCTGCCATTCTTCTTTGCAAATCCTCTTAAGCTCAGTCAGGTAGGATGGGGACCATCAGTGGTTAGCCACTTTCAGGTCTCTCCAGAGAGGTTCAAGTCAGAGCTCCAGCTGGGCCTCTCTAGGATATTCACAGAGTTGTCTCTAAGCCACTCCTGGGTTTTCTTGGATCTGTGCTTAGGATTGTTGTCATGTTGGAAGGTGAACCTTCAGCCCAATCTGAGGACATGAGCTCTGGAACAGGTTTTCATTGAGGATTTCTTTGTCCTTTGCTTCATTCAGTTTTCCTTCAACCCTGAACAGTTTCCCAGTTCCTGCTGCTGAAAAACAACCCCACAGCATGATGTTGCCACCAATGTGCTTCACTGTTGGATTGTATTGGGCAAGTGATGAGTGGTGCCCGGTTTCCTCCAGACATAACGTTTAGAATTAAGGCCAAACAGTTAAATCTTGGTTTCATCAAGCCAGAGAATCATGTTCCTTACAGTCTGATAGTCCATAAGGTGCTATTTTGCAAACTCCAAACTGGCTTTCATGGGTTTAGGACTGAGGCTTCCATCTAGCCATCTGGGCCATAAAGTCCAGACTGGTGGAGGGCTGCAGTGATTGTTATCCTTCTGGAACTTTGTCCAATCTCCAATCAGGATCTCTAGAGCTCAGTCAGAGTGACCATTGGGATCTTGGTCACCTCTCTTACTAAGGTTATTTTCCCCGATTGCCCAGTTTTGCCAGATAGCTAGCTCTTGGAAGAGTCCTGGTTAAGGAGGCCACTGTGCTCTTGGGAATCTTCGGTGCAGAAGAATTTTTTTTTGTAGAATTCCCCCAGATTTGTGCCTTGCAATAATCCTATCTCTGAGCTCTGCAGGCAGTTCCTTTGACCTCATGGTTTTTGCTCTGATGCAGTATGCATTGTCAGCTGTGAGGCCTTTTATAGAGAAATTTGTGCCTTTCCAAATCATGTCCAATCAATTTAATTTACCACAGGTGGACTCCAATCAAGGTGTAGAAACATCTCAGCAATGATCAAGAGAAATGGGAGGCACCTGAGCTAAATTTCAAGTGTTGTTGAAAGGGGTCTAAATACTTATGCCAATAAGATATTTCAGTTTTTCCTTTTTCATACATTTGCGAACATTTCTAAAACTCTGTTTTCACTTTGTCATTATGGGGTACTGAGTGTAGATTAATGAGAAAAAAATATATAAACAAATGTAGTATCAGGCTGCAACATAACAAAATTGAAAAAAGTGAAGGGGATCTGAATACTTTATGAATGCACTGTATATTTCACATTGGGAGAAGTCTAATTGTGAACCATTAGCCTTAGCATTTACATGCTAAAGAAGTGAATATCCTTATGTTCCCTATCAGGGGCGGACTGACCATTTGGAAACTCGGGCACTGCCCGAGGGCCCGGGGTAAGTAGGGGGCCCCATGAGATGCCCCTGGTATCTTTTTCATAGGCTTTTTTGAGTTTGGGCAAGGACACAGGGGCCCCATGATCCCCTATTGCCCGGGGGCCCCATGATTTCTCAGTCCACCCCTGTTCCCTATAAACTTTATAAATCCCTATTCAGGCAATGGATATCCCTTTCAGTGTCTCTACTTTAGCTATCCGATACATTCCACACTTACACAAAGTACCCTTCTTTTCCTTTCCTTATGGCTGGGGCATTTTGTGTGAGTCCTGGCAACCATTACTGTAGCTTCCTACAACTCTCAAAGTCTCCAGTGTCAAGATATCGCAAGCAGAATTACCATTTTTGAATTTGTTAAACTTTTCAAAGTAGATCAACTTAAAACTAAGTTTTGGATAGACTTTTATTTCAAAGTAAACCTTTTCTCTGTCCATGCAGGGCAAAAGAGTAAGTGCTCACCTTTCATTTCTGAATCCTTTCACCTACTAGGATTGAGAAGAAATACCTGTCAATTCTGGGTATGGGCGAGCATGGGTCCTATTCCACCTCTTCCTTGCAACATCAATTGGAGCTTCATGATTGGCCCAGCTCTATCACATGGGGCCAGGGAAGGAAACCACAGCACTGTCTAAACAGTGATTTCTTTCCCCAGTCCTGCCATTCAAATGATCATCTGAATGAGTACATACATGCTCCTAAGAAAAACAGAGAGGGAAGGGCAGTTTAAATTTTATTTTGAAAATAGCACACAATATTTACAGTTTTATGATGAATTTAGTAGATGAAGTCAACAAATTTCCAGGAATCATTTATTAGTAAGCCAATGCCTTGTAAAAAGTAAATGAAGTTTATATTTATACATTCTATAGAAGCATGCACAGTATTGTTGGGGCTTCAATGGCCATTCAAAAAATGAAATGTACCAAGCAACATAAACATCAGGTAAATAAAATGAAAATTGTATATAACTTGAAATATTTACAATGTTTAATAGCACAAGCGGAGCATTGTTTTTAGTATATAACATGAAAAGACAATGACCGGGAGACAATGAGAATGTCAGTTTATTTTTTTTTTCCTCAACTTAACATCTGCTTAGTGCCAATACATCAATATATCAACAAACTCTTTTCAATGTAATTGCAGAAGAGATCATTCAAAGGCTGTCAATACTGTAATTTGGCTGCACACGAGTGGGAATTGCTAACCTCCTCTGTTAAGGAAATTAAGAGAAGTTCTGTAAGGAATGAGAACTGACACTATACTGAACAGACACAAATCAGCAATGTTCATAAGATTGTCAGTCATGGCTGAAACTTCAATGTTGGCACCTTTAGTAACATCCCTTTGCCAAGTTTGTGTCTTTTAAATAATAGATTCCCTGGTCTTCCTGGTCCTTATCTGGCTCAGAACATTTGTGATTCTGTGTAAAATAGCTTAACTGAGATGACTATTCCAGCTGATGGAAAAATTTGGGAAAAGCTGCCTTTTTCCCTATTCTGCCTATAGGTACATTCCTTTGTGCCTAATGGTAACAAGTAAACACTTAAAGTGGTTCTAAAGTCTAAAGGTTTTTAACTTAATGCATTGCCGTTACGAACACTTTCCTAACTGTGCTGATCAAGAGCTGTGTCCGGCTGCAGGTCTTCGTAATCTCTCTTATTTCCTGGTCTCAAAGGCTTTGTTGAGAACAGCAGAAGTCATTGGCTCCTTCTCCTTTCAGTCAAATCCAGTGAGCAGAGAGTGGCTCAGGGCTGTGCCGGGCTGTGTGTGTCTATGGACACACACAACCTGGCTCAGGAGTACACCCATCCGAGTGCCCTCATAGCACACAGCTTTCTGAGGGGGCACTTGGAAAAGGGGAATGGGGAACTGATGGGGGTCCCTAGCAGAAGAGGTGCAATACAGCTGCCTAGAACAGGTTAATATACCCTCCTTTTTAATTACCAAAAATAAATGGCTTTACAATAACCATTTAAATACAATGTGCTCCCCTGACACTGGTGTCTAGGAGCATTATAGGTATCTTTAACACATAGCAAAAACTGTACAGCTCCATCTGAACAGAGCAAGCAGGTACAGAGTTGCAAGTGAATGAGCCACTCCTTTTACTAAGTCGCTTGTAACAATGAGTTTGAGCTATTGAGCTCTGTAAACAATGTAGTGTTTTCAACAGAGCTACTAAAAATATACAAGTACACAGCTCAAAAAAATTAAAGAAACACTTTCTAATCAGAGTATAGCATCAAGTCAATTAAACTCCTGGGATATTGATCTGGTCAGTTCGGTAGCAGAGGGGGTTGTTAATCAGTTTCAGCTGCTTTGGTGTTAATAAAATTAACAACAGGTGCACTAGATGGGCAACAATGTGAGACAGCCCTCAAAACAGGAATGGTTTTACAGGTGGAGGCCACTGACATTTTTTCCCTACTCATCTATTCTGACTGTTTTTCACTAGTTTTGCATTTGGCTTGGGTCAGTTTCACTACTGATAGCACGAGGCAAAACCTGGACCCTACAGAGGTTGCACAGGCAGTCCAACTCCTCTAGGAGGGCACATCAATACGTGCCACTGTAAGAAGGTTTGCTGTGTCTCCCAACACAGTCTCGAGAGCATGGAGGAGATTCCAGGAGACAGGCAGTTACTCTAGGAGAGCTGGTAAGGATCGTAGAAGGTCCTTAACCTATCTGCTCCTTTGTAGGAGGAACAGGATGAGCACTGCTAGAGCGCTACAAAATGACCTCTAGCAGGATACTGGTGTGAATATCTCTGACCAAACAATTAGAAACAGTCTTCATTGGGGTGACCTGAGGGCCCGACCTCCTCTAGTAGGCCCTGTGCTCACTGCCCTGCACCATAGAGCTCAATTGGCATTTGCCATTGAACACCAGAATTATCAGGTCCACCACTAGCGCCCTGTGCTTTTCACAGATGATAGCAAGTTCACACTGAGCACAGGTGGCAGATGTGAAAGGGTCTGGTGAAGCCATGGAGAATGTTATGCTGCCTGTAACATCATTCAGCATGACCGTTCTGGTGGTGGGTCAGTGATGGTCTTGGGAGGCATATCTATGGAGGGATGCACAGATCTCTACAGGCTAGACAATGGCATCCTGACTGCCATTAGGTATCAGGATGAGATCCTTGGACCCACTGTCAGACCCTACATTGGTGCAATGAGTCCTGGGTTCTTCCTGGTGCCGCATTAATGCCCGGCCTCATTTGGTGAGAGTATGCAGGAAGTTCCTGGAGGATAAAGTAATTGATACCATTGAATGGCCCCCACATTCCCCTGACTTAAATCCAATAGAACAACTCTGGGATATCATATTTTGGCCCATCCAATGCGGCCAGGTTGCACCTCAGGAGTTCAATGATGCCCTGGTCCAGATCCAGGACAGCATCCGTCATCTCATTTAGAGCATGCCCTGATGTTGTCAGGCGTGCATACAAGCACATGGGGGCCATACAAACTTACTGAGTACCATTTTGAATTGCTGCAATGAAATTTGAGCAAAATAGACTGGCCTGCTGCATCATTTTTTCACTTTGATTTTCAATGTGTCTTTGAATTCAGTCCTCTGTAGGTTTATAATTTCCATCAAATGATTGGGCCATCTTTACGTTCCTAACACATTACCCAGTCCATATCAGTATAGATATCCAGCATGATATGTTTCCCCATTGAGATCTGATGTGTTTTCAAAGTGTTCCTTTAATTTTTTTGAGCAATGTATATATGAAAAGAACCCTGCTGGCTGGAAATGGGAATACAAAATATCCATTTGTATGATTTCACAATTACTAGATTAGTAGAAAACTAAAACTATTTAAAACATATGTACTTCTAATTTCTGAACACAATAAATGAGAAAATATTAAAATTATATAATCTTTACCATGAAAACGGTTTTATATTACATTTACAATATTTCCAGATATCACAGTATGTTCATAAATACAAATTCTGCAGCAGAGACAAAACTGTCTATTTTCATAATTACTTATGTATATATTCTATTCCCTTCTTTAGTTACTGGGCAATAGTTTGAAGTAAAATTAGGAATCTCTAACATACATTAAAATGGTTAATTAAAGAAGGATTATTACCATACATTATGAGTACAATGAAAAAATATTATATTTAGGAAAATGTTTTTAACATTTCTTTGATATTGTAAAGAGGTAAAGATGAGCTCCACATAAAAGATAAACTTTTTTCTCGTGTAAAGTATTCTGTTAACAATAGCAATAACAATAATATTTCCCTGATGTGTTGGCCATTCCGGTCCTAATAAAAGCAAGTGATACTACCAATTTGATCTCTGCCTTCAACAACCAGTTCTTGTAGAGACACAGTAATAAACAACCCAGATGATCTTATCACATAAAGAGTTGTTCTCATAAGATGGAAAATCTCTTTGACCATAAGGAGTAATTACCTTTTTTATGGAGAAAAAAGAAATGATGTTTTTACCATGAGTGTTCCTGTGCAACATCTATATAATGGCCCAGTCAAGAAGGAGATGGTAGTAGATCTCAGCTTATCAAAAGACACTGAAGACGTGGTGGTATCTCAGTCACCCATCTATTCTAATTCTTAAAATGTTTTGCTATATTTCACCATAAATTATTATATAATAAAAACAGTATAGATTTAAAATGTTTAAATCCACTTTCTGTTGACTGACCTGCTACCTCTACTGGAAGTCTATCCCAAACGTTATATTCTTTTGTGGTAATATAATACTTTGTAAAATTAGTTTTGAACTTTATTCCTTCTAGTTTGAGGTCATTTCCCCATGTCCTTGATCTTAGCTTTATTGAAAATACTGCCCTTCTGAACCTTATCAACACCCTTAAAGTGGAGTTCCAGCCATTTTCGTGTTTATTAAAAGTCAGCAGCTACAAAAACTGCAGCTGCTGACTTTTAATAAACACACAATCACCTGTCCTGGGGTCCAACGATGTGCTCATCCATGCCATCCCTTCTCTCCTTCTTCTCTCCCTGGTGCACTCATCTCAACTGTGGGCACCAGGCTGTGACAGCTTGCAGCTTCACAGCCAGGTGCCCACTGCACATGCGCAAGTTGCACTGCGCATCCTGATTGGACCTGTGAAGGTTACCAGGAAACAGCAGGAGGAAGGAGGGGGGCCAAACTCACTTTGCCACAGTGAACTGAGCCAGAAGTTGGGGGGGACCTGTCTAACCCCCTCCCCCCCAAAAGGTGGGGGGAAGGAGGCAAACAAGCAGAGCTTCCATTTTTGGGTGGAACTCCGCTTTAATGTATTTAAAGGATCCAGTCCTCTCCATTCCCTTCTTTCCTACAAAGTGTACATATTAAGTTCCTAATATGATTTATCCCTCAGACCTTTCACTGTTTTTGTTGTCCATCTCTGGACTCATTCTATCTCATCAATATATAAGTGAGGTCCTGGAACTGGACACAATATTCTAAGAAAGGTTTAACTAAAGATCTATATAGGACCTCCTTCCTCCTGCTAGTGACCCCTCTAGTGATACACTCTAGAATTCTATTCATTTTCCCACAACCTGGCCACACTCTTCACTCATTTTGCAATAATTTAACATACGTACTCCCAAATCTTTTTTTCTCTGTAGTTCTGGCCAACACTGTATTCCCAATATTGTACCCTATCAAGGGACCCTTTTTCCTTAAGTGAATTGTTTTACATTTAGAAACATTGAACTGCAGTTTCCACTTCTTTGACCAATCTTCCAGATATACTCAATCTAATTGCATGTTACAGACACCTCTAAGTATATGGACCCTATTGTACGCCTTTGTGTCATCAACAAAAAAAATCATACCTTGCCCATCAAACCTTTACTTACGTCACTTGCAAGCTGATTGACTGGTCTTTGAATGAACCCAATTTCCTGTGGAATCTTACCTTTAGCCAACTGCATATGCACTGTACCACCCAGGCGTTAATGCCTAGCTTGTACAACTTTTTTTGTGAGATCATTATGTGGAACTCTATCAAATGCTTTGCTGATATCAAAATAGACTATGTCCACAGAACCACCTGGGTTCAAAACATTTATCGCATAGTCATAAAGTGTAATCCAATTAGTCTGACATGATCTGCCCTCAGTGAAGCCATGCTGCTTTGAGTCCAGCAAGCTGTATGTTCTTAAATGATCACTGTTCCTTCCTTTTAACTATGACAAATGGTAAACTCACTGGCCTGTAGTTTCCAGCTTCTTTCCTACTACCCTTATGTGGATTGGTACAATATTAGCTGAATGCCAGTCATGGGAACATCTATATAACAACATGGTGCCACAACAATATTTTGAATTTCTCTTAGAACTCTGAGATGAATACCATTAGGATCCATTGCTTTATGAAGCTTTAAAGTGGTTCTAAAGGCAGAAGGTTTTTTACCTTAATGCATGCTATGCATTAAGTTAAACAACCTTCTGGGTGCAACTCCCCCCAGCCCCCCCCCCAATACTTACCTGAGCCTAATCTCGATCCAGCAATGTGCATGAGAGCAGCGGCTCTCACGGGTCTTTCTCTCCTTATTGGCTGACACAGCAGTGGGAGCCATTGAGGAGAGAGCAGGGGCGGGTTGGGGCAGGGCTGAGCCGTACTCTGTGTGTGAATGGGCAATGTCCATTTACAGGAGCATGGCTTGGGGGCAAGCCTGCTTAAGTGCTCCATAATAAGAAGCTTGATATTGAGGGCAGGGGATCGGAGCTGCTCTGTGCAAAACCATTACACAGAACAGGTACATATAACATGTTTGTTTTATAGAAAAGACATTGCAACCTTTAGAATCACTTTAAAGCATATAATTCCTCTGCTTACTTGCTAATTTTGTCTTTAGAATTCCTGAAAATGAACCTTCATTGCTAAAACCAATATGATCCACAAATTGTTTTTGCTAGTTTCATTTATTTCTGAGAAGACCAAACAGAAGTAATTTTTTTAATGGTTTGCTACATCTAGGTCTCCCTTAGAATAGGTGTTGTACCCAGTTTTCATTTTTGTGATCCCATTGTAATTTTTCTTCCTTTCACTGTTGTACCTAAAAGGTTTTGCCTAATTTTGTAATGGATTTAACCATTTCCTCCACTTTCTGTGTTTTGGAAGCAATGATAATGTGTTTGGCGTCATTTTGCCTCTTTTTATACACTTCTATATCACATACTCTTACCTTTATTATTATTATACAGGATTTATATGGCGCCAACAGTTTGCTCAGCTCTTTATAATATAAATGGAGACAATACAGCAATGATACAGTTAAATACAAGAGGTTAGGAAGGCCCAGCTCCTTGGAGCTTACAATCTTGCCTAGAAATTACCCAACTTAATATGTGTCATCAAAGAACTTTACATAAATTTCTAGAAAATAAGGCATTTCTGATTTAAAAGATCTTGTTTGATTTACAGTATGTCTTTGGTACATCCCTGCAACTTTGTTCAATCACACTTTTATTGCTACAGTCAAAACTATGCAGACTGGCTTTAACAAGAAATATATGCAACAATGGATGAAAGCAAGCAGCTTTATAGAAAAATGAAGGTGTTGCGTGGCATGGTCTTCATCAAAGAAGGCTATAAATAGCTATACTTATAATGTGTTATTATATATTTATGTAACTTGGAGATTCAGATCCACCATTAATTTTATATTGACTTTCATACTTTTTTTCCCCTGGGAAGACCCCATGGCCATACTAGTTAAAAGGGAAGCAAAATGTATATTGATTTATTTTCAATAGTTCTCATTTTTCATTATCTTCCTGTCTCCAAGGGCTTTCCCAGGTCCACACAACTGCAGATAGATTTAGCTTTCTTACTAAAAGTATAATGCATGCCACACACTAAAGTAAACCTGTCAGTACTATAATGATGCTTAAAAAGGCTACAGAACTATGTTGTAAAATTTAGACATCTAACAGTGCCTGCACATACCTGAGGATATTTTCTAGAGTGTATTGGGTAACTTGAATCTTTTGGTATGTTAATATTGGTAGTGCTGAGGGCTATGTGGTTCTCCACTGCCTATTGGCCCATCATCACTGTTGCCAACCTCCTGCTACAATTTTTACTAACAAAACATGGAAACATTTTTACTGACAACCAGAAAACTTACATTAAAAAGTAAGACAATCAATATTTAAACACAATATGGAACAAGTCAATTGATTGGTTTACACTTATAAAAGTCAGCACAGCATGATAAATGATCACCCCTGATATTTAGAGATGGTTGTAAAAATCACTGATTTTTACAAACTGTCAGTAAATTTACTAATGATTGTCATCCCTGCCCATCATTATCATAGGGAGCCTTAGTGGCTGATAAAAAGGTTCACTAGGGGAGCAGACCAGTTTTCTACACTACAATGAAATGTCAAAATGTTTACCACAGTACTGACCAGCACTGGCTTTTAGTGACCAGAAATCTCAGGTATCATGTCTGAGATTCTGCATAAGATTGTGTGGGCAACGCTACCCAATGTGTTTGCCATTGCCATTGTGACCTAGAAGTTGGAAGATGTGCATGTAGAATACAATTGTTTTACTTTTGTGTTTAAACAGTTATTATATCAGCCCCCAACACAGCCAAAAATATATTTTCGTTGGTTACGTCTCAAGACAATCTTTGGATTTTACAGTTTGATTAGGGTTGTTGTACCACACAAATTCAGTTTTGACAAACACTCCCCAATTTAATTTTAGCAGTTGTGCAGTATGCATAAGATTGCTAATCTCAAGCAGTTAAAGAAAAAAAATCAAAGTAAGTGATCACTTCTGTGTAAAATGCCTGTCTCTGAATAACAGAAACCATTACAGCCAGCAAATTTCAGAACCATTAACAGAAAACAACGACTGGTCCAATACACACATACAAAAACACACACACACTTTTCTATACAAAAAAATCACAGAACATAATTGGTATTTGCAGACAGCTCAGAAAAACTCTGCATCCTCCAGAATCCTCTCCACCCCATTTGCCCCGGAAGTCTTTGGGTTTTCACCCCTCATACACCCTGCATCCTCGAGAGTACTTCCACTATACACCCTGCAACCTCCAGAATATCCCCACTGTATACTATACACCCTCCAAAATAGCTCCATAGACACTGCACCATCCAGAATCCCCCACATACACCCTGAACCCTCCACAATTACCGCCTTGCCACCTGAAACCTCAAGATTATGCCTATATAACCTGAAACCTCCAAAATACCCAAACTATACACTGCATTCTCCCAAATAGACAAACAAGAGAGAAACAGGGAAGCACATACATTACGCAGTTAAAACTTTAATGTTCAAAAGATTTTAAAAAATGGTTACACTCACATATTTCATAAACTAAAGGAGCCTTGAGAAAGCAGGGACACACCCCTGAAACATGTAGCCACGACCACTAAACTGTAGGAGCTATTATGCATATTGGAATTATGCATCTGGTGAGTGTATAATTTGAATATTTTATCACCAGAAGACGTAGAGTGGATCACCCACCTCACTTTGGACTTTGCTATTTTATAGGCTATGTCATTATTAGTCACTACTTGAATGTATGTTTCCATTGCTGTTACCTTATTTATCTTTGAACTGCTAGTGGGAACAAATGCCTAATAAGACTCTTTAGGTATGGTCATACATCCATAGACCATTTTTTTCATCATTTACATTTTATGTCAATTTGTCATTGGAATTTTTAGCGCTGCGCCTCATGTTGTCAGTGTAGGAGCTACCTGTTTGAGCCCAATAACAGCAGGATCTGATTTGCAGCTGAGCCCAGTGTGAAGAGGAATTGTTTGCCTTCCTTCAGCCTGTCAGCATGCAGTGAGAGATTCAGACTTCATGCTAACCACTGAGAGTAACCTCTGAACATCACTGGCCATGATGTGAGTGTTTCTACAACTTCAGCAAGATGGGTCTGCATTCAAGACATGCTTAGTTCATGAAATGTGTGAATGCAGCCAATGTTGATTTTAATACTTTGCTTCAGTTCTTATTAAAAACTTGGGAATATATTCAGATACTCATCAATCATCAACTGCTCAATTTTTTTCTCACACTGGTGGTGGTCTTGTTTCTATCTGGCATGTAGCTTGGAAAGTGTTACTTTTTGTTTGTTGGTTGACTTCACCAGAATAGCCCCACCATACACTCTGCACCCTCCAGAATCCCAGTATACACCTTGCATTACTGAGTATCGCTATATATACACCCTTCATCCTCTGGTATTCTCCTCCATACACCCTGCATCTTCCACTATGCACCCTACACTGTCTAGAATACCCCCTCTACACCATGCACTTTTAAAATACACCATACACCTTGCATATTCAAGATAACCCCTACCACAAATTTCCCCATACACTCTGCATCCTCCACAATTTTCTCGTTGAACACCATGCATCCTTCAGCATTTACCAAAACCCTGTATCCTCCAGAATGTTGAATTTTCTGAGACACATATAATAATTTTTAGTCTCCTTAGGCAATTTCAGATAATTAAAGAGCTGGTGAAATAAAAATAAAGTGTGATTCTATTGTATCACACAATGGCTTAAAGATACAATGTAAAACCTATCATGAATAACAGTTCAGCGTAGGTAAAACAAAAATATAAGAACAGTAATTATAAAGATGTGCCAAGCTTAGAACCATGGCTGTCCTGCCGTGCCTTCTCGTCTGTTTAATGCAGCATGAGTCTGAGCAAAAAGAAGTAAGTGACGTGATCTTAGGGCTCTAAGAGAATGCACCTGTGTGTGTGAGTCTCTCCATGATGTAGACGTCATAATTCTCATATCTCAGAATCTTTTATGGCAAACAATTCTTCTTAGTAGAGCATTTTCATTGAGGGGAAGGGATACTACATATATGGTCTTTTAAATGACAAGCCCATATGTAACACTATTCATGGCTTCATAAGTTAATGATGACAATTAGAGATGAGCGAATTATTCAAAAATTCGATTCGGCTGATTCGCCGAATTTGAGGAAGAAATTCGATTCGATGCGAATTTATTCGCTACGAATTTAACTTATAAAAAGGGTTTCTAGGCTTCAGAGAGCCTTTAAATTAGTGCAGAACACTGTACCTTTAATTTAAATGCCCTTGGAGATGAGGAAGGAGAAGGATGAGAAGAAGGAGAAGGAGAAGGATGAGAAGAAGGAGAAGGAGAAGGATGAGAAGAAGGAGAAGGATGAGAAGAAGGAGAAGGATGAGAAGAAGGAGAAGGATGAGAAGAAGGAGAAGGAGAAGGATGAGAAGAAGGAGAAGGATGAGAAGAAGGAGAAGGATGAGAAGAAGGAGAAGGATGAGAAGAAGGAGAAGGAGAAGGATGAGAAGAAGGAGAAGGATGAGAAGAAGGAGAAGGATGAGAAGAAGGAGAAGGATGAGAAGAAGGATGAGAAGAAGGAGAAGGATGAGAAGAAGGAGAAGGATGAGAAGAAGGATGAGAAGAAGGAGAAGGATGAGAAGAAGAAGGATGAGAAGAAGAAGGATGAGAAGAAGAAGAAGGATGAGAAGAAGAAGAAGGATGAGAAGAAGGAGAAGGATGAGAAGAAGAAGAAGGATGAGAAGAAGAAGAAGGATGAGAAGAAGGAGAAGGATGAGAAGAAGAAGAAGGATGAGAAGAAGGAGAAGAATGAGAAGAAGAAGAAGGATGAGAAGAAGAAGAAGGATGAGAAGAAGGAGAAGGATGAGAAGAAGAAGAAGGATGAGAAGAAGAAGAATGATGAGAAGAAGGAGAATTCCAAGCCGGCAAAAAGTGTATCTGCAGAGCTCCGCTATTTCTTAGCGGAGCTCTGCAGATACACTTAGCGGAGCTCTGCAGATACACTTAGCGGAGCTCTGCAGATACACTTTTTGCCGGCTTGGAATTCTTCTTATTTTCATCCTACTTCTTCTTCTTCTTCTTCATCCTCATCCTCATCCTCAGAAGAAGAGGATGAGGATGAGGATGAAGAAGAAGAAGAAGAAGAAGTAGGATGAAAATAAGAAGAATTCCAAGCCGGCAAAAAGTGTATCTGCAGAGCTCCGCTAAGTGTATCTGCAGAGCTCCGCTATTTCTGACAGTTCTCTGACATTCACTCCATACAGCGGTTGAAACATTGTATCTATTTGTTTCCATAAATGGAAACAAATAGATACAATGTTTCAACCGCTGTATGGAGTGAATGTCAGAGAACTGTCAGAAATAGAGGAGCTCTGCAGATACACTTTTTGCCGGCTTGGAATTCTTCTTATTTTCATCCTACTTCTTCTTCTTCTTCTTCTTCATCCTCATCCTCATCCTCTTCTTCTTCTTCTGAGGATGAGGATGAAGAAGAAGAAGAAGAAGTAGGATGAAAATAAGAAGAATTCCAAACCGGCAAAAAGTGTATCTGCAGAGCTCCTCTAAGTGTATCTGCAGAATAGAGGAGCTCTGCAGATACACTTTGCGGAGCTATGCAGATACACTTAGCGGAGCTCTGCAGATACACTTTTTGCCGGCTTGGAATTCTTCTTATTTTCATCCTACTTCTTCTTCTTCTTCTTCATCCTCATCCTCAGAAGAAGAAGAAGAGGATGAGGATGAGGATGAAGAAGAAGAAGAAGAAGAAGTAGGATGAAAAGAAGAATGAAAAGAAGAAGGAGAATGAAAAGAAGAAGAAGAAGAAGAATGAAAAGAAGAATGAGAAGAATGAAAAGATTCTTCTTCTTCTTCTTTTCATTCTTCTTTTCATTCTTCTTCTTCTTTTCATTCTTCTTCTTCTTTTCATTCTTCTTTTCATTCTTCTCATTCTTCTTTTCATTCTTCTCATTCTTCTTCTCATTCTTCTTTTCATTCTTCTTCTCATTCTTCTTTTCATTCTTCTTCTTCTTTTCATTCTTCTTTTCATTCTTCTCATTCTTCTTTTCATTCTTCTTTTCATTCTTCTTTTCATTCATTCTTCTTCTTCTTTTCATTCTTCTTCTTCTTCTTTTCATTCTTCTCATTCTTCTTTTCATTCTTCTCATTCTTCTTCTCATTCTTCTCATTCTTCTTCTCATTCTTCTTTTCATTCTTCTTCTCATTCTTCTTTTCATTCTTCTTCTTCTTCTTTTCATTCTTCTCATTCTTCTTTTCATTCTTCTTTTCATTCTTCTTCTCATTCTTCTTCTTCTTTTCATTCTTCTTTTCATTCTTCTTTTCATTCTTCTTCTCATTCTTCTTTTCATGAAGAAGAAAAGAAGAATGAGAAGAATGAAAAGAAGAATGAAAGGAAGAAGAAGAAGAATGAAAAGAAGAATGAGAAGAAGAATGAAAAGAAGAATGAAAAGAAGAATGAGAAGAATGAAAAGAAGAATGAGAAGAATGAAAAGAAGAATGAAAAGAAGAAGAATGAAAAGAAGAAGAATGAAAAGACGAAGAAGAAGAATGAAAAGAAGAAGAAGAAGAATGAAAAGAAGAATGAAAAGAAGAAGAAGAATGAAAAGAAGAAGAAGAAGAATGAAAAGAAGAATGAAAAGAAGAAGAAGAATGAAAAGAAGAAGAAGTAGAATGAAAAGAAGAATGAAAAGAAGAATGAGAAGAATGAAAAGATTCTTCTTCTTTTCATTCTTCTTTTCATTCTTCTTCTTCTTTTCATTCTTCCTTTTCTTCTTTTCATTCTTCTCATTCTTCTTTTCATTCTTCTCATTCTTCTTCTCATTCTTCTTTTCATTCTTCTTCTCATTCTTCTTTCATTCTTCTTCTTCTTTTCATTCTTCTCATTCTTCTTTTCATTCTTCTTTTCATTCTTCTTCATATTCTTCTTTTCATTCTTCCTCTTCTTCTTTTCATTCTTCTTTTCATTCTTCTTCTCATTCTTCTTTTCATGAAGAAGAAAAGAAGAATGAAAAGAAGAATGAAAAGAAGAAGAATGAAAAGAAGAATGAGAAGAAGAATGAAAAGAAGAATGAGAAGAATGAAAAGAAGAAGAAGAATGAAAAGAAGAAGAAGAAGAATGAAAGAATGAAAAGAAGAATGAAAAGAAGAAGAAGAATGAAAAGAAGAATGAGAAGAATGAAAAGAAGAAGAAGAATGAAAAGAAGAAGAAGAAGAATGAAAAGAAGAATGAAAAGAAGAAGAAGAATGAAAAGAAGAAGAAGAAGAATGAAAAGAAGAATGAGAAGAATGAAAAGATTCTTCTTCTTCTTCTTTTCATTCTTCTTTTCATTCTTCTTCTTCTTTTCATTCTTCTTTTCATTCTTCTCATTCTTCTTTTCATTCTTCTTCTCATTCTTCTTTTCATTCTTCTTCTCATTCTTCTTTTCATTCTTCTTCTTCTTGTCATTCTTCTTTTCATTCTTGTCATTCTTCTCTTCATTCTTCTTCTCATTCTTCTTTTCATGAAGAAGAAAAGAAGAATGAGAAGAATGAAAAGAAGAATGAAAAGAAGAAGAAGAATGAAAAGAAGAATGAGAAGAAGAATGAAAAGAAGAATGAGAAGAATGAAAAGAAGAATGAAAAGAAGAAGTATTCCAGTACAGCAAAAAGTGTATCTGCAGAGAGCTCCGCTATTTCTGACAGTTCTCTGACAGTTCCTTCACATGTACAGCGGTTGAAACATTGTATCTATTTATTTCCAAATAAAAACATCTGTATCCTAAATGGAAACAAATAGATACAATGTTTCAACCGCTGTACATGTGAAGGAACTGTCAGAGAACTGTCAGAAATAGCGGAGCTCTCTGCAGGGACACTTTTGCCGGCTGATCGGGAAAAATCGGATTCGCCCACCCGAATTATGCAAATATTCGGATTCGACGCAAATCGAATTTTTCCTGAAATTCGAAACGAATTCCACTTCGCCTGGTTCGATTCGCTCATCTCTAATGACAATGTTTCATCAGCCTAATCAAATGACCAGTTTCTCTAACTATAAGTATTATTAGTATAACTAAGAATCAATCTTTACAACATAATATCTCAATAATGTTGTGTAACCAAGAATTTACTTATGTAACACATATTACCAACTTATAAAACATAAATACACACAGATACTACTAGAATATACCATTTCATACTAATTCTAGTTTGGTTCACTTCTGACTCCCATGACACCTTACACCAGTGATCTTCTAACCAGCTATGCCAATCTACAGACATGTCCTAAATACTATGACTACTGAATTCAACACTATCACTTTTTTAAGGCCAACCACACATTTTAATATTAATTATGATTAATCATAAAAACCAAATATTTTACAAGATTGCCATAAATATAATATAATTCCTATAAGTGCCAAATTATTAATTTAGAATGACTATTTAACACAGAATCCTCCCATACACCCGCACCCTAGAAAATCCCTCATATACCTTACACCCAAACTTCCAAATACCCCCTGCACCCTTCGGTACCATATCAGTAAATTAATTGCTTGTTTTTCAACTGCACAGGCTCCACCAGCGCCATTGGAGGATGGAACCTTGGCATTATGACTATTAGTTTGGTGCTATAATGTGTACATCACACTGCTGGGTAGATGGGAAAGGGGATTTTTTTTTCCAAGGACAGATACTTCACAACTGGGATTGTCCTGGGGAAATTGGGATCTAGTATGCAGCAAAATTCAGGATTGACTATGACTCTGAACCTTGCATTACTGTTTATGAATAGAATACTTTTGTGCTAAAAAAAAATATAACACACAATGGTTAGTATTTACAGGCCAACAACTTGCAAAATAAAAAGTGAGACAGTCTTCAATTTTGAATATACATTAGTACTATTGTTGTAACACACAAGAGCAGGAAATGATTTCAAAGTATTTTATATCTGTACATGTAATGTCCAGGTAAGGTAGTTAACTATGACGGACTTACTAGGTACCCTCACACTGATTCTGCCTAATTCCTGTTGCTTGCCTGTCTGTGTAACAAGTAGTGGCACCAGCTCAGCTCTGTGCACTAATTACAACGAAGAATCACAGCTGAAACATTGGATATTCACATAGATGTGAGTGTGGACACTTTGGACATTATATTATATTTATTGATATATATGCTGGTTCTTTTATACATTGTTAGTGGATTGTATTAGCACTATAGCTCTGCACTATATTATGTATTATTTTAGTTTTGTGGACTAATCAGTAAGTGCTGGCTAGCTATATATAGCATAAGTATCTAGCTTGGTCGCAGGACAGGAGTACAAAGTAAGATCATTACAAGGATTACTGACAGCTGGCAATGAGCAAACACAACTAGCAAACTCACTGTCAGTATTTAATGATGATGGTGATGATTACATTATAGCATTGATTGAGAGCCATTCCAATGCACTGTGACAATGACTGAGGATAGCAGCTACTGAGCACTGAAAACACCATTGCATTGTAAGATGGTGACCACTATGCTCTTCTGTGCTTTCATAGGGAAGGGGGACATATCCAATGACAGAACTCTACCTATCTGGCTGTAAGTAAGGGGAGACATGTATGGGCAGGGTTGCCATTAGAAACTACAGGACCCCATACAGCCAACCTGAGAGGACCCCCCAAAAAAAACACAGTTTACTATGCTTCAGTTATGAATGAACAAAGTGAGTGATTGGTACCAATCACTCACTGTGTTCATTCAAGAAAGGAAAGGACTGGTAAATGTGACATATTTACCAGGCCCTTCCCCCACTCTCCATCCTGAAGGATCCTGTTGTGTGTTTGTAGCTGTCGATGTGAAAGAGCAGAGGGAAGCCAGCAGCACTGTGGGGGTGGTGGCACATGGGGGGGGACCTGGGCAGCAAGGGGAAACGTATGGAGCACAGGGAGGGTGATGGGTGGACCGGGAAGCAATTACTGGAACCGACCCCCTGTATGACTCTCTCTGCAGCAACTGAAAGCCAGCGGGATGGAGAGGAGAAGAAGCCAGCTTTCAGCTGCTGCAGAGAGAGCTATACTGTTCCATTAATTGCCCCCCTGCCGTGCTTATCACCCTCTCTGACCACATCTGATCTACTCAGCTGCCTGAGCCCCCCTGCTGGCCTGGGTCCCATACAGGAGGTCTGGTGGTACCCCTTTATCCACCGCCCTGGGTATGGGACTGGGTTGGAGGACATGCAAGGCAGCATGGGTAAGTCCAAAATGCATCAAAAGGTGGCTCTTGTATGGTGAAGTGGAAATTGAGCCAAAATGCTATTTCTAGTCTTGGATAGTGTAGGGAAAGGTTAGGTCTTCTGTTGGGTGAATATTCTGTCTGCATTCCCGCTGGGGAGATTCATTTTCACCTTCTATGAGAGGAGTGCTAAAATTTTACAATAGACATTAGAACAGCTGTTGAGGGAAATTCTCATAATGGGGACACTTGTTTGTGTGACATTTTCAAAACTGGAGCTTCTCATCACGTTTTCTCTACTCTCCTGTTGTATTCCTAAGACGTAAAGTGATGCAAAATAATATGGGGTCACAACAAAACTTGACTAACAAAGCAATGCATTTGTCAAATCAAACCATTCTAGGTCTCATCAAGAGGAGGTGTCCTAAGATCTGTGTTAGGGTTGCCACCTCATCCCTTTAAAATCAAACACATATTAATTACACAGATTCTGTGGCTGATTAAGTTGGCAATTAAACTCACCTAGTACTTTATCTGCATTAAATTGGCCTCAGAACCTGTGTAGTTATTATGTGTTCAGTTTTACAGGGATGAGGTGGCAACCCGTAGCTGTGGGCCCATACACTGCCCAGTCAAAGTCCAAACCTAGTGATACATATCCTATATATTTAGTTTTCTTTCTAGTATGTAAAGAACTGATCCATCCAAGAGCAGCATAGAGCATAGATGTGAAACCCTGTAGCTGTAATGACAAATGTATATCTATGTGGAGTCTTATATGTACACATGAACATTCTAGTTTTCTCAGTCTGATCAAGAAAATGAACTGTGCACCAACAGACAGCGCTCTGCAAATGTCTTTATTAATAGCCCGTGTAAACAATTTTTCAGACAGATAAATAAAATGTAGAATTGGGCACAATGCACTGAAATGGAATATAATCTATAGTGCACAATATATGCCAACACCCAGTGCATGAATCCATATAATTTTATTAAAGCCTTGAACAAAATTGTATAGATCATTACCGACAACACCGTTTAGCATCAAACTGCGCAAATGAGGTACAGCTAGTAATATTGCCCACTTTTTTGCTTGTTTCATGTATAGACATTCTTGTTCTGTTAGCATAATGCAACCACTTACTACATGCAGGGCTGGCTTTCATACAGGGAATTATGCATTTATTGTAGTACCACCACTTCCCCCTATGATTAAATTATTACATGCTATAAAACAACCCCTTTGCATTACAAGACTATCTTACATTTAATGATATACAATTTATCTAGCTTTTAAGTCTATCTGTATATAGAAAATCTATTGGAAATGCATTTGAACAGCAGTTCTATCATAATTACTCAAATATGTCCTTAGATTGACTTTTTTTCATCTTTCACAAATCTCAAATAAATATTAAAGATTTTGAAGAAAGTGACATGCTATAAGGAAGAAGACTCTGCATAATAATAATGGCTTAAATATAAAACATTACTGGAAATGAAAAAAACTGATAAGATATGACAGTAAAATATAAGAGTTTGGGAATATTACCCTTTATCTTCTTCTACTAGGCCTTAGCATAGGGTTACTTTTGCATTTTGTCCAATATTAGTCATTTGAACACAGTCTCTATTTTCCTATGGTTGTTTACAGAATGTTTCATGCACCTATCATTCTATTACTTCCCAACAGCAGCAGACAAATGATGTACATTTCCTACTTGATATTATGAATAATTCAGGAGCCTGTGCACAATGAAACATGATATACAATAAACAGTATCTACAATGGATTGGCCGATTACATGCAGTCATTCTTACACTTTTACCAAGACCTGTCTGTAGTCAGTCTGTAGAACATCAGACTAGCCAGGGTCGATCTCAAAGTGTATAGCAGCCTATTCAATGTAAAACTGTCAGAAATCTGGAATTAGGCTTGAAAAGCTAAACTAAAATCTAGGTTTGCCTTTTGGAGTTAGAATTTAAAAGCTAACCAGAGTGTAGTTTTGCAGTATGAATTTTTCATTGATGTTTCTGTAATAATTTTTTTTTTTTTTTTTTTTTAAAGTCTTGGTTTTTAGTTCTGATCTTAATACCCTCAAAAAGCCTAAAATTCTGCTTAATCGCTGTTCCCTAGTTTGCATCCTTTGACCTGTCTGAAAAGAGTGGACCTACCAGGAGCACCAGTTCAAACCAGGAAAGCTCTCCTCATGACAAAGATATGCAAGCTTAGGGACTGTGACAACCCAGTGAATCATGTGAGGAAATTAGCTAGCCAACTTGTCAACCTTTCATACTACAAGTCTGTGACGGATTCTACTTATCTTGTGGTCAAAGGAGATCTTCTGTCAGGGATCCAAGTATGACCAGAAGTGTGTTGACTGACACAGGGAATGGCAGGCTTCAGGAGTGATGAAATAAGAATATAATTTATTATTAGCCACCCAAATATACAAAACGCACAGTAAACAAAACCAACCTTACACTAATATCAATTTGTGCAGGAACACAGGCATAGTCAGGGCTGGAGAGGTGGAATGGTCAGGCAGGACTTATGGTTCTGTCACGAGCTGACTGACGGTAGCCTCTAGTGACCCACAGGCCGGAGTCCCTCAGAGCGCAGAGTCTAAGCCTCAGTCTGCTGGTTCACCAGAGCCCCTGATGGTGGGGATGGACTTGAAGCAGCCTGAGACCAGGTCACGGCCCCTGAGTAACACCAGCCGTGGTAAAGGCAGCCACCAATGGCGTATAGCAGCTAAGAGCCAGGTGTGAAGAGGTATAACGTGGTCAGACAGGCCGGGTTGGTAACAGCGGAGCAGACAGTACAGAGCGGCAGGCAAAGAATAATCAGGTCACAGGCTGGGTTCAGCAACAGGAGGTCAGGCAATAGGATCAGGCAGAGAATGGTCAGGACGAGCCAAGGATCAGAGCAGGAGACGACAACAGTATCAGGATCAGGCTGGGTCGGCAACAAGGCAGTCAGAAGTACAGGACAATCAGGAACACAGGAACAAGATACAGGGGCTCATGGGAAAACACCAAGGCACTGATTGCAGGCCTGGTCCTGCCTAAATACACCTCCTGCAATCAGTCTCAGGTGATGGCTTGATTGCAGGAGTGAGATCCTGGCTGCTGAAAGCACCCGCTGGCAAGCACCGGTACTGCAGCCCACACGGCAGGTGAGCACCAGCATCACCAGTGGTGAGTCCATTCCTGACATCTTCTATGACCTTCTTAAACAAAGAGGACATGATCACCACCATAATGCAAGGGTGATGGGGGTATACTAGGCGATGACAAACATTCGGCCACCAACATTGTCTTCAGTGGAAACTAGAGGGGAATTGCAGGAAAAAATCAGCCTGGAAAAAAAAAATAAAAGTCAGCAGCTACAAAAACTGTAGCTGCTGACTTTTAAAATACAGCCACTTACCTGTCCCTCAGTCCAGTTGTGTCCTCACCACTGCTGGTTTCACTGGCCATCTTCTCTCCCTGGCGCCAGCATCTTCACTGTGGGCACCCAGCTGTGACAGCTTGAGGCTTCACAGCTGGGTGCCCACTGCACATGAGTGTGAGTAGAGCTGCGCTTTGTGAATGGCCCCTCAGTCTTCTGGGACCTGTCATGTGTCCCAGAAGACTACGGGGAGGGAGGGTAGGAGGACAACTTCTGCTTCCGATCACCTAGGCAATCGCAGCGGAACTGGGAGTGGGTACCTGTCAAACTAGGATACTCGCACCCCCCCTGCTTCCCAAAGGTGCTAATCCTTAATGGGGAGCAGGGGAGCAGTCCTTAAAGCGGAACTTCACCTTTTGGGTGGAGCTCCACTTTAAATAATACTACAAAATAATCTTAAGGTAAAATGCAAATACTTAAAGGAGAAATTAGTCAAATTTGCAAGACTAGCCAAAACAAACAGAAGTAGAAGTTTGTGCTAGCTATTTTATATGGCCCTGGGCATAATATGCAATGATTATTGGCTGGAAGAGAACATTTTAAAGAGATTTACACTCACCAGCCACTTTATTAGGTACACCTGTTCAACTTCTTGGTAACACAAATTGCTAATCAGGCAATCGCATGGCAACAAATCAATGCATTTAGGCATCTAGATGTGGTGAAGATGACTTGCTGAACTTCAAAGTGATCATCATAATGGGAAGAAAGTGGATTTAAGTGACTTTGAACATGGCATGGTTGTTGGTGCCAAACGGGCTGGTCTGAGTATTTAAAATGTTGCTGATTTACTGGGATTTTCATGCAAAACCATCTCTAGCATTTACAGAGAATGGTCCAAAAGAAGAGAAAATATCCAGTGAGCGGCTGTTGTGTCCACGTAAATGCCTTGTTGATGTCAGAGGTCATGGAGAAAGGGCAAACTGGTTTGACATGAAAGAAAGGCAACAGTAACTCAAATAACCACTCGTTACAACCAAGGTATGTAGAATACCATCTTTGAATGCACAACACATCAAACCTCAAAGCAGATGGGCTACAGCAGCAGAAGACCACACCGTGTGCCACTCCTGTCAGGTAAGGTCATATGAGGTCATGAAGTATATGAGTTTTAGGACACATGGTTACCATGCTCATAAGGAGCAAATTGACATTGTCCTCCAACTCCTTTATATTCACCTTGACAGCACTACCCCATCGTATTTGGGTATAAAGGAGCATGTGATCTCCTCCATACAGCTACAGTGCTTGGGCCTAGCAGCCAATAAGCAGTGTTAAATGGTAGAGAAAATGGCATCCTGCTCTTCCTGATCATCAACCCTGGTGATTTCAGTGCTGGCTGCAATGGAGGAAGGAATGTGGAAGGGAGCAAAGCTAAGGTGAAACAAAAAGGTTGGTGGAGCCATTTGCAGAGATACTGTCACTTTGTCATGCATGTGAAATGTGACAGTGTCTCTTTAAAAAGAAATGGTAATGGTAATTACAATACCAATATTACATAAATCACTATTAACTAGCAATGCTCAAATCTGAAGTTGTTGTGAGCAAAACTGGGTATTATACAGCATACAGTACACAACTGTATAAAAATATCAGCTTTTTTCTGATTTGCCTATTTAGAAATAGATTTATATTCACAGCAGGACTCCACTGAATTATCCCACCTGAATATTCCATATGTAGCATACGTCTCTGAAAATACAGATGAGACTTTATCATTTGAAGAAAGTGTTTCTTCAACTTGTTTATGTACTCTTTCCTTGGTATGTCGTCCTTTAAATGGAAAGAGATTTATAGGAGATATATAATGTGAACATTTAGGTGCACCTTTAGAACTTATAATGTGCCTGTATTTCTCTAGTCTTAAACTAAAATTAGATAAAGGTAAACTAAATATGGTCATGACTTGATATTAATATATATATTTATGTCTAAGCATTGTTGAGTCAAATAGAATTCATGATAACTAAAGTATTTCTATTGAACTACATATATTCACCACACTCTGATGCGTCTCTATAGAACACTGCCGCATTAGAGTGATGTGCTTCTCTAATGGAGCAAGAAGAGTGTGACCATTTTTTACTCAGATCATGAAATGAAAAACATACTTCTATTTCCACTGATGCTCATCATCCACATTAAATTGTATTTTACTTCCTTATCCAGGCACATAGGAAAATGGGCATAGGGTAGCTGTTATTAATCCATTATTTGTTGTACCTGTACCCAATTAGAGACATAAACGTTATGTGTAGTTGGACTAAAATTGAAGTTGTGTCCATAAGAGTGATTTGTTGTAATAGAATGTGCTAAAACATGTACAGTATTTCAATAAGCAATACGTTATTAGTTGAAGCAGACTTAAAGTGTTACTGAACACACACTGTGTAACCTAAGGAGTTAATCCTCCAGATTGTGCAAACAGGCTGTTTGATCCTGTCTTCTCTGATCTTCCCCTTTTTCTACTGTCCCCAATACATATGCTGATGTAGGAGTGCACTAGGAGACACTCTGCTCATGATCAGTTTAGTGTATATGGCTAGAGAGTTTTTCTTCTTTGGGAGGGTGGATGTGATCAGCACAGGGCCAATCAGCAGTGCCCAGACAGAGGGTCAGGGGTTATGCAGCCTTATAGGACAGTCAGAGGAGAATGAAAACTCCTCCTACAAGCTTTAACCAGTGCTCAGCTGGACACTGATCGAAGTCACAAGACTGCTATATACTGATGAGAAAAGGTATTTAGCAGGTTATATTTACTAAAATAATTTCATTTCCTTGTTCTCTGCATTGTGGGAGACTGGATATAATGAATGCAATGTCATGGGTTTAGCAACACTTTAAAGCCATTTATCAAGTAACCCTGACTCTGCATTAGCTTTTGGTGCTGCCCATTAAAAACAGCAATTCAAGGTCTGAAATGGCAAGCAGCTCCATTTCTCTCTCTTTCCAGTAGCCCAGTCCTTCCTGGTAGCTTCCTGTTTATAGCAACAGAAAGTGACTGATTTGTGTGAGGCAGGGGCACTGAATAGGTGCCTAGGCTTCTCCGTCCCTTCTCAATACTTCCAAATCTACAAAAGCAAGCAACAGAAACACACACAGATCTAGAGCGCTGCTCAAGACTGGCCTTTCCTATACATAGACATCTTGGTTTCTGGCCACTGTAGTCCATCTTCACTCTCAATTAAGAATATGAAAAAAATATCAGCCTCACTCCACTTAGCCCATCTTGCAGTATTTTTTAATAACCAACGGACTGACTGCATAGAGTAATGTCTCCATCCAAAAACCAACCTTCCATGACATATATCACCACTATTGGCTTGCTCACAAGGATAGGGGAAGTTCCCTCCTTGACTTTCCATATCCTTGTGAGCAAGCCAGGAGTGGTGGTAGGTTGGTTTTTATGTGGAGACATTGCTGTGTGCAGTCAGTTCATTATTCAAAAATAATGGAGTGCAGCTGATATTTTTCACATATACAAAGCAAACAAGACACTTTTGTTATACTATGAAGAATGAACATATAAAGGGGCTTGCCAGTAGTTACATAAGTTCCATCTGGGGGTACACGGTTGTGGCTGAGAGACAATTGCAGCATTTAGCTGGAACTATCATTTTTTACAAGGGTTATCACATTTCTTATTCCTATTTATACAGCTTTCTTCCAACATGGAACTTTGTATTCAACATCAATAAAAAAATTATATGAAACGCATGGCTGGTGTCTTTCAATATCTATAAAGTATGCAATTGTTTCTGTTACAGCATAATAACAGTGGCTTGATTACTATGTCCAGTGTTCATTGGACAGCTTTTGTTGCTTGACATCTAAGCTTGATTGCTTGATCCAGCACTTATACAGCTCTTGTGGCTTGGCTGTCGATACAGTGTTTACTATACAGCTATTTTGGCTTGACATTTTTTTCATGCCTCTTGCACACCAGTTATCCTCTCTGTCCAAAATGTGCACCTCACTGTATTCAAATGAATGTCCCTTTTCCTTAAGGTGTATGAAAACTGCCTGTTCTGAGTCCTGATCTGTAGAATTTGCCCTCCACGGTTGGGCCATTAGTTTATCTAGAGGTTGTTTTGTCATCCTAATGTACAGTTCTTTGCATCCCTCACTACACTGCATTGCATAAATCAAGTTATTTTGTTTGTGCTTGGGTGTTCATTCTTTTGGATATTCAAGCTTCTGTCTTGGTGTATTTCAGGGCTTGAAAGACACAGGGATGCTGTGACAATAATGAGCATCTTTAATTCAGTTTATTTTACTGTTGCTAATGATCTGTTTTGCAATAGCTGTTCTGTAATTCATTTTTTGCACCATTGCATCTTTTCTTTTTATTAAAACAATATTTTAAATCAGCAAGCTAAGTCAATGAATGCACTAAATCAGAAGCAAAAAAACCCATTGCCTCTCTGAAGACTACCAAATTTTATAACTCATTTACATTCCTGTCTGGGTGTGACTGTAAATGTCACAGACATTTTCAGGTAAGAATTGCTACAGCAGATACTGTCACTGGTGTATGTTTCCATTAAAACACGTGGTGTGGCTACCATTTGTTTGCGTGTAAAAGGTTACCTGCAGTGTTAACCTGTCCACGTGGCATCCACTCCCAGTCTGTTGGCACTGGAAAACCTTTGTTCATGAGAGGCTGAGAGTATAATACATCACAGATTCATTGTTTGCTAAAGTTTCTTCTAAGTTCTTATAACACTAGAGTTAAATAAGTGAAAACTAAATTTTCTGTTTACCCTTCGTCTGCCTTCTGTTCCCTCCTTCTCTCTGCAGCTGGATCTTGCAATTTCTTTTTACATGATTGCAGCATTTCATTGCTCTCTGGTCTATGCACACTACAAGCCCTATAGTCCACAGCCTATCAGAGCTTTTTTTCAGCGGGAACGTGGTGGAACTCAGTTCCCGCACCTCCAGCACTTTATGTAATGGCAAGGGGTGCTGGGATGAGCTGGAAGGTCTATTGATGCTGGCTGCTGGGGGATTTATTGTAACTGGAGGGGATCTATTTTTGCATGGAGGTATGGCGGTCTATTGTTGATGGGGATGTATATTGTTGATGGTAGGGGATCTATTGTTGCTGGAAGGGATCTAGAAGTTGAGGGAGGGGTCTATTGTTGCTGGATGCTAGAGAGTCTAAAGAAGCTGGCTGCTGGAGAATCTGTTGTTGCTGCTGGGGGTCTACTGTTTCTGGGGTGGTATTTTGTTTCTGGGGTCCATTGTTGCTGGAGGAATCTATTGTTGCTATAAAGGGGGTCTTTTGCTGCTGGCTGCGGGGCATCTATTTTACTGCTTTTTTTGTTATCATTAACTAATTCCATACAAATTACTTAGCACCACAAAATTATACTTGGCTGTGTATTCTCTATAATGAACAGTACTGGGAGGTGGGTAGGAACCAAGGCACTGTACTTGGAGATGGGTAGGGAGCAGAGACAAGAAGCGATTCAGAAGGGGGGAGTTCCTGCACCTATTTTCTGAGAAAAAAATCCATGCAGTCTATAGTCCCTAGTTCATCTCGAGGGTTAGCAAGAGAGGGTGCCTATGTTCTTACTAGACATTTTGTTATGATTCATTTTAGGATGAAAATGACATTTTTGAAGATTTGGATGTATACGAATCTCTAAATGGACATAGTAACGAATGTCAACTAATCCAAAAAAAATTATAAAGAAATTAACCAATGCATTTGTTTCATTCAGATGACATCACATGATGCGATAGTAGCTCAGACTCATGGAGAAATGAATAAATATTTCAAATTTGTTTGTTAATTTGGATTCGGATAATGAATGGATCTGAATCTTATTCCACTCGTTAATTCATATGCTTATTATGTCAGTCATTCTTTTCCAATGAGCTCCTTCCATTTCTCTTGGTGGGTTGGACTAGCGTCTAAAAATGTTGAATCCTTCCCCTTCAAATCAATATGATTAGATAACATATCACATACAGTATACAGCAATGTTCCAGAAAAATCCACCTGGACCAATGAATATATGAAATGAATGCTGAAGATGCGAAAACAGATTGGTTCAACAATGAATATGATAAATCAAAATTCTTCAATGAACAAATGCAACTGTAATAAAAAAACAAAAACGTTTCTGGCGTGCGCATATCTACATACACTGGGACCATGGAAAACAAATGTAACCACCTTCTAACTGGAAGTTGGGTGACAGCAGCAAATATAAAGAATTTGGAGACTTGAAGGAGTTTGAGAACAATAGATTTAATTTTTTTGAGTCAGGGATACATACTTCAATAGAATTTTATTTTGAACCAGAGTTTAGTGCCACTTTAAAATTGTAGCATCTGTGCTATTCATAGGTACCGGTAGTTATGGTACATGGTTCCCCTTCCCGTTAAATGGTTCCCCTTCCCATTACACTGATCTTTGATCTGTTGAACAAAGAATGAGATTCAACAAATTATCTAGATTTGTCCCTTTACTTATCTGTACAACAAACTTGTTTTAATGTAGAACATACTCCTCTTTTTCCTGTATTTGAAAAGCTATGAGAACAGTAAAGCAGGCCTAAGACAAATATCTGCAGCCATGTTGTAACTATCATATAGCAATATAATTTATAACACTATAAATTGAGATGTTTAATTTTTCACACTTTAAATGAATTGCTCTTGCAGCTTTGTCTAAGTCACGCAGACCATTATTTGTCTCATTCATGATGCTTTAACAAAAAAAAAGAAATGATAAGTATGCCTGAAAATGACAACAGTGCACTAAGCTTTTACAGATATTGAAATGTTTTACATTAACCCTTGTTTACATGATGCTTTTGGCGAATGTAAGCCTTTTTCAGTAAATCACATGAGATCAGCTGTCTGGCCTGAAATAAAATATGCTTGCCAGTGATTCTGAGTGGAAAAAGAGGAGCTCTTTATCAAAAGCACATTAGCATATTCTGCCTCATTAATATCTTTGGTTTGGCATTAATTTGCTTAATTATCACATTAAGAATTCAATATGGCAGCTGATTAATTCAAAGCCCAAAAAAGGGAAGAAAGAGGAAGAAAAGAAACGTATTTGGAGCAGCAAGATGTATAAATATGAGCGTGGCTGAACATTTTCTTCATAGTGTTTTCTTTCCATTACGCAGTGGGCAGCGGTTTAAAATGAGACTGTGGTAACATAATGGGCCTAACACAAAATAGATATTGTTACCATTCTTGCCCATTCTGACTCAATTACAGCAGAGAACATTATTAAGAAAGCTGTGCGTTTATTTAATAAATAGATAATTGTGGTTTTAACGCCGGTGGGAGAATAGCTTATTTACTGTATATTTTGCCCTCAGGTGTGCTCATTTCTCAGCCTACTCTTTTTATAAATCCTCTAGACCTGGTGGTTTGAGCTGTGTTCATTTCATTGTGTTAGGAGGTTTTGAAATCAATCATTCTGCCAGGCCTTTCAAGCCTCTTTTGACTTTTTAAATGCACTAGCAGCTTTTCATTAAGTCTTTTTTTCCCCTGCAATGGGAACGCAGGTAGTGAACTCCAATGAATCAGCAGTAATATTGATTGATATAGAAAAGCAATAATTAACAATATTTCCTGGGTCTTAAAGTACTTATTCTCAGCACAGAAATAGAACGGAATGTCGTGAAACTAATTAGCTGAGGATATCAAGTTTGAAATAATGAAGGCCTGGGGTATTGATTATCGCATTTATACAGTATCAGGTGATTTCTTTTCAGGCCTGACACTGACATTAGAAACAAATTTACAAAATAGGTCAAGTACGTTTTTCAAGGCTGTGTTTTTGTCTCTCCCTTTACAAGTACTTTTGTTTTTCATTTTGATTCTTTTTTTTTGCTGAAACTAAAAGGAACTGCTTGAATAACATTTGTGAATTTGGCATTAACCTCCTTTTGGTGCTTTGTGTACTACATTATGAGGAATGCAACAATATTTTTTTTTTTGTAACTAGCCCTGTTCATGTAAATCATAATAAACCACTAAGCAACATATTCACTCCCAGGTTATCTCTCGCCTTGACTATTGTAACTCCCTTCTCATTGGCCTACCTCATCACAGGCTATCCCCTCTTCAGTCTATCATGAATGCTGCTGCCAGACTCATCCACCTTACCAACCGTTCCGTATTTGCCACCCCTCTCTGCCAATCCCTCCACTGGCTTCCCGTTGCCCAACGGATAAAATTCAAAACATTAACAATAACATATAAAGCCATTTTTAACTCTGTCCCAAATTACATCACCAATCTTGTCTACAAATATCACCAAAACCGTACTCTCTCGCTCCTCGCATAACCTCCTGCTCTCTAGCTCCCTTGTCTCCTCCTCCCATGCTCATCTCCAGGACTTCTCCAGAGCTTCCCCCATCCTCTGGAACTCTCTACCCTAATTTATCAGACTATCGCCTACTCTGCTCACTTTTAGGCAATCTCTGAAACCTATCTCTTCAGGGAAGCCTATCCTGCCCTCAGCTAACAACGGAATCTTCTATTCCTCCTACCAGTCCATCCCCCACAGTTATTACCTTTTGTACCACTAGCTTCACCCTCTTAGACTGTAAGCTCCAAGGAGCAGGGCCCTCCTAACCCTCTTGTATTGAACTGTATTGTTGCTGTATTGTCTCCCATTATATTATAAAGCGCTGAGTAAACTGTTGGCACTATACAAATCCTGTATAATAATAATAATTTGTCCTGTTTACCATTATCATTGAAAGTCAATGTGAAAGAAAATTTTCCAATTTTCCAAAATCCCAATTTTGAGTTGGCACCAGAAGTGTAATAAAGGGATTCCCTTTCTTTGAAGGGATTTCCTCTCACTTCCTGTTTTGGCTATGGGACAGGAAGTGAAGGAAAATCTTCTCAACAGTCTGGCAAAAAAACTGTAACCAAAAAAGCAAAAAAAGAGGGTGCACTGGCCTAGTACATTATCCTTAAAATATGATTTGATTTTTATAAAAATGGCAAGTATTATAGTCACAAAAGACGAGTAAGACAAAGGCTCATCATAAAACAACAGCACCATCCAGTCCACAATACATTACGTCCCATCTCAGGGTAAATTGACATCCAACAAGCTAACGCATTTCGAGGCGGACTGGATGGTGCTGTTGTTTTATGATGATCCTTTGTCTTACTCATTTTTGGGAGTATAATACTTACCATTTTTATAAATAATCATATTTTAAGGATAATGCACTAGGCCAATGCGCCCTCTTTTTTGCTTTTTTGGTTATAGTGTTCTCAGACTTTCCCAGTCCTTAGAGGGCAGCAAGGCGAGTGTCATCTATTAAAGGCTGGGTGGAGCCATAATCAGTTGTGACCCTTGAGCCCACTTCCAAGCAAAAGGGATTTTGTGTTTGTCATTGGAAAAAAAAACAACTGACATCCAAAATGTAAAAAGTAGTTCAACATTAGGTGGAGAAGGTATTTTTAAGTCTAGAAAGCTCCCATGGCACAGATGTGAGCATACTACACACGTGTACATGAAACTTGCATTTTCAACTTTCTTTGTACCTATGCTCAGGGAGAGAACTGGGAAATTTTGAACTAGGAGGAATGCACAACCAAATGGGTCTTTTTTTGGTAGGTATATGTTTATGCAGGTTTAAGAAAATGCACCATGGGGCCAGAATAAAGTCCATGGTCAAAGGAGGGAGCTGTCTTAGAGAACATGTAGCACTTCTTCTCGCTAAGTCTCAAAGGCATATGGGACCCCCAGGGACATAATGGGCGTAGTTGCTTTTAGATGCAAAAGTAGGAATATGTTGACTCTCACTCAAAACTCCCGAGAGAGAGAGTTTAACCACAGGGCACACCTGAAATAGGCAGACTCCAGGTAAAGGTGCAAAAATGGTACTTACAGCTTTCACAGAAAGAAAACCTTGAAGCCACTCTGGCACCCTTTGAATTCAGCTCCTGACTGTCAAGTATAAGTCCCTACTACCGAAACCTTGGAAAGAAGATACCATAATCCATGGAGATCTCAGCTTCAATCCAGCTCAATCCCCTCAAGACATATGGAGTTCCTCCATGGCACTTGGATTCCCATATTACACAAGCTAGGCCTCAGGCTCAGGCCTCTGTCCAGCCACTTGGTCACACCGCTCAGGTAGTCCTCTCCTGCATGAGCTAGACACATTGAAATAAATGTAAGATATATGTTGTACTTTCAATGTGTATTTGTGCCATAACACCTTGTTTTACTGAACAGATGCACACAAGCATTAATGAGCCCATTGTGACTGCCATACAGATTCAAAACACCTAGAAATGAGTGCTCAACCCATATTTACTGTTGTGATACTCCCCAAAAGCCCCACAAATTGTGACATTAAATATAAATAAGTCAACATCCATGATATGGATTCAGAAAAAGCATTCAGCACTCACTGTGTCTTTTGGCAGTGTTCTTCCAATGATTCAGTCCCTCTCCTAGTGAAGGGGTTAAGGCCACCAAGGGAAGCCATAGAATATAAGAGACAGCAGCAATGATTCCGCCATACTGCAATGCCCTGACCCAGCCACAAAGAATGAACTGAGCTGTTCAGCTCAATACATATTTTTAAAACTGAATTTACAAGGCACTTAGCAAGGAAACAAAATGGCCAGCTATGTGACTGCATAATGCCACAACTGTGATGGAGCTTTAAGCAGAAGGTTAGAATTTGTATCTGTATGTCAGGTTGAATAGCTTAGCTCAGCCTTTCTCAACCAGGGTGCCCAGGCAACCTGGGGTGCCTTCAGGCTTTTTCAGGGGTGCCTTGGCAATATGCTTAAAAGCTACCCAAAAATTGTTTACAAGGCAGCAGGTCGATCAAGTCTGCCTTTTAGTTACACAAACCCATAGGTTTTCATTGCGCACTTTTACAACCTGCCAGCTGAGCTGCCAGCATCCTAACAACCAATTACTTTATTAGTTGATAAGGAGGACATCAGGCGCCTTCACAGCATCCTTGTTTGCCCCAGACCCTGCCCCTCATTCGCAGCAGTGGGGTCACATTAGCTGAGTAAGTGAGAGAAACTAAGGGAGAAACATTGGAATACTAGTCAGTATCAGTTTGCAAAGGAATATTTGCTTTGGAAGAATAAATTCCCCCTACCGTTGGGTGTCCTATGTGTATGTACTGTATGTGGATGTTGCTACATTATGTAAAACTATTAGAATAGTTTTTAACATTTTAGAATGGTGTGCCTTGAGATTGTGCAGAATGTTAAACGGTGCCTTGAGATTGTCCATAATTTTAAAGTGTGCCTTGACTGAAAAAAGGTTGAGAAACACTGGCTTAGCTTGAATAGCTCCCCTTAAGGTATTCAGTCTCAAGACAATCAAAATCGTGTTCTATTTTTACCAATTTTTCTATGGAAAACCTCCAATATTAAGGTCCATTAGTAATTAGTAAGGAACCTGACATTAACCAGGATGTAAAATCTCATCATACATTGACTGCAGCTGTCAGTTCATGTACCTGTTGTCCAAATAGTTTTTGATTGCTGATTTGCCATGTAAAAGGTAAATGTCATTACTTGAGCTGTCCTTTTCCAAAACAACTTTTACCTATTAGACTGTAAACCGCAAAACTTTAACATATATGAACTTTCCAGTTTAACTCCCCAGGCAAGGAAGGTCATTTAACAAGGAAAGGTGCATTGGATTTAGAGAGCAATTTAAATTGCTGGAGGCTGCCTCCCTTAAAGCCGAGTTCCAGTGAAAATTAAAAAAAAATAAAAGTCAGCAGCTGCAAAAACTGTAGCTGCTGACTTTTAAAAAATGGACACTTATCTGTCCCTTGATCCTGGGTGCCCTCCCCCTGCAGTTTCACTGGCCGCCCTGTGTTCCCAGCCTGTGATGTATTTAGGTATTGTGCTGCCCTAGGAAACACAAAAATTGTCTTCCCCCACAGACACCGACCAACACCACCCCCTCCTGCGGAGAGAGCCTGACATTGGCCAACACTCCTGCACCCACCGGGGAGAGCCTTAGACTACCCCCCACTCATCTTCACAGCTCTGGACATCCCAGGGAACAAGAATCAAGCTCTACATACACCATCAAGCAGCCCACAGCCTCTCTCAGATCCCACCTGGTTCCCATGGTGCACGTGTCTCTTCTTTAATCCCTGCTTCTGGGGGAAGGTGCTGCCCCCCTGAAAAATGCCGCCCTAGGCAAGTGCCTTGTTTGCCTTGTGTCACATGTCCCAGAAGACTATGGGGAGGGTGGGGGGAGGACAACTTCCACTTTCATTCGCCTAGGTGATAGCAGCGGAAGTGGGAGGGAAGTGGGAGTGGGTACCTGTCAATTTTGGGTACCCGCTCCCCAAAGTTGTCAATCTTTAATGGGGAGCGGAGGACCAGTCCTTAAAGCGGAAATTCCCCTTCTGCTTTAAGATCACCATGAATGGCTTCTCTGAAAAGAAGAGTTTTCCAAAAAGGGGTGAGACCACTTCTGGACCCGAACTGTCCCTATTCAAGACAGGTTTCTGCCCTTATCTAAAACTTCTCATCAAGTGGGACCCTTATAAATCCTGTATAGGAGCAATAATAATAATGATGCAGCTCGTGCTATACATAGCACTTCTGCTTGCAAAAATGGCCTCAAAATTTCATAAGAACACAAAAGTAGACAGACTCTCCAAAGAGTGGACCCAGATCCCTTAGCAGAGGCCACATTAGTTCAATGCCGGACTCCCTTAGTGCCAGCATGAACATGGAAGTCACATGACCACCTCCTTGATGTTGCACACAAAAATAAAAGTGATTCAGTAGTCACCTAACTAATGTATCACCTCCAGCACTGCAACAATGGGCAGAAGCCATCCACTGCCAAGCAGTCACAGGGATGGGCAGTAGAAAAAGACGGGTGTCTAATTCCCTGTCTAAACCCTGCTTACAACCATGCAGTTAACAAATTGATCTTTACTCATATCTCATAAGGATCCATCCCTCAGGTAATCAGATCAGATAACCAAATGCATGAATCAAGCCTGCCTTACATGTTCTGTTATTGACACAATCTTCGTAAATTATTACTTCATACAAAGAAAAAAAAACAGCACGGAAATTTCATCTAACAACCTCAGAAGAGAGAGGGCTGAGCCATTAAGTCTGTAAATGTAAGCATAATTTGTATGAATTATGATTTTCTACTAAACCCAAAGCTATTTTTTCCTTTTGGTTGGATTAAACCGTTGACACAATAATGCGATAGAATTAACAAAATGAAGATGAGCCTTTTTATCTTTTTTTTATTTCCAAGAGTTCTTTTTTTCTGTACATATTACAGCCATGCTACTGTAAAATTCAAATGCAGACCTCAGAAGAGATTGGAAAATGGCTAATTACACATCATAATATGCTAATAAAGCAGATGAACAAAAGGAATAATAATGGTGCTCAATAGAATCACTCAGCACCAGCTCAGCAGAAAACTGCAAAGTGCTCAGATCAGCTTAGTAGCAAACACACAATCCTGATACCAAATATAGAATTCTCTAGTTTAGTACAGGAAGGTGACCAATGTAAGCAGTATTCATACAATAAAAGGATAGGCCAAGTGAAGTCAAGGAAGAAGCTAGGAAGAACTGTTTAAATATTATAAACGTGTTCCATTAAACATTGTGCAGTAAAATCATAATTGTTTAACCACTTGCCCTCCAGAGGATTTACCCCACTTCCTGACCAGGCCTTTTTTTGCGATATGGCACTGCGTTACTTTATCTGACAACTCTGTGCACAAATGAAATGTATGTCATTTTTTCCCCACAAATAGAGCTTTTTTGGTGGTATTTGATCACCACTGTGTTTTTTATTTTTTGCGCTTTAAGAAGAAAAAACCCGACAATTTTGAAAGTATTCGTAAGATATAAGAAAATATTAGCTCCTTGTTTTGTTTCTCCTTTATAGGTAAAGGAATTTTATAAGACAAAGAAAGAAGAGGCAGCATGTCCTAAATAATAAATGCAGTGCAATACACACCTTTAATGTAGAGCTGCCCCATGGACCACTGGAGGCTCCCATTGTGCAAGGCTGAATGACACCCAACATCATTTAAACCTGAAAGACAGAGGATATACAATGAATGCAGGGTGTTATGAGATATTCTTCTGAGAGGGCATCACCATGACACCCTTAACTGATAGTGTATTAATGCAAAGAGTGGCTCTAACAGCATCACATCAGGTCTGCGCTTTAATTCTTTAAACAACTGCCCAGTTAAGGGTAGCTGTGAAGAGGAAGAAGACCCAACACACAGGGCTGGTGCACCCTAGGCAATACTAGCACCCCCCCCCCCCCAAAAAAAAGAAACATTTTTTAAAAACAGTAGAAAATAATAAATGAACAAAATATGAAACTGGTAAATTTCATTTAATTTGCAAAAATAAGTGCCGTAAGATACCAACAGCACCAATATTAAAGACAAAATCAGTGTCAAGGACGGACTGTATCTGTGGCTGGCAGTGGCAGGGTGACAGCTGCAATAAGTGGAGGATGATGAATCCACACTCTGACAGATCCCAGGCTGGAATTCCCAAGGCAATGGGGGGAGATAAAACCCTGAAACAGCAGGCAGCCCAGCCCACACACACAGAGAACACCTGAATTAAGCGATCCCACACAGTGACAGATCTGATACAGCACACCACCATCAACACTGACACAGATCAGCAGGCACTAGAAGAGCCGGCTGTGGGACTGTGATGATGCCATCACTCACTAACACATTGCACATGTGATGGATGGCCGGCCAGATCATACTCACACAGACATGAGACACCAGAGTCAGACATTACCTTCCTCAGACATTACCTTGCTCTGCCTCCGCTGATGAATGGAAAGAGAAGGGCTGGAACTCCACAGTGATCAGCAGCCACCAGCTGGCTTGCAGTAAGGGACTGAGTCTGAGAAGAACACTGGAAGGAACGGCAGCTCAGCTGCTACACTGGACCACAGAAACCCGGCATCTTCCTTTGTACTTTCTTCCTCCCCTTCTGCCACCCCTCCGCTCAGCTGAAGGATCATTGGTGGTGGCGTTCCACAGAGAGAGAGTGCCGGCGTGTACTGCGCCCAGGTGCCCCTAGGTGGCTGTGCGCCCTAGGCGGCAGCCTAGTTTGCCTTTTGGAAGCAATGGCCCTGCCAGCACATCATGGTTAGCTTAAAGACACCCGAAAAAGGTAAGTATGAAACAAAATAAAGGTAAACATACATGCAGAAGTCCCTCCATGGGGTTAGTAGGGGTGATAAGGGAGCATGGGAGTTGAGCCCAGAGATGGGCTTTATGTTTTACCACCTTAGACCCTTTTATATCTGTCATTTCCACAAATATCATCCTGACAGCACCATTTTGGTTACAAGCATTTCTTACAGTAGCTTGATGTACGTTAATGAACAATAGTGGTCCTTTCGCTATCCACTTTATGACAGCCATCTCTAAACCACAACCGCATTCTAGTCATAATGATTTAAGCTCACAGTTTGATCTGCATCATAAAATGTGTTGTTTATAGAACAGTTTTCATTTTGAAAGTAAACCGCATGTAACATTAGCAATAATCAGAAAAGTATTTTTTATAGTAATGTTTCCGAGCACAGCAAGCAAGAAGAACAATCAGGAAGTCAAGGTAACATACAGGAACATCTTTTCTTTATTACATACAGTGTTTTTTTTCTTAATAATTATCCACTATACCATTTGTACAATAATCATTGTGCTGAAATATGTTACTGTTTCAAACAGAAGATTGTGCGGGTGTTGAAAAAAAGATTAGAAAATTTGTTCAAAGGGAACTTGTCACTAATATACACAAAACAAATTTGGGAGAGTGTCATTGAAGGCACCATAAGGTGCTGTTATAGGTAGTGAAAACTCACCCAACTACTGTAGAAGCTGGTGCCACCATTTTTCTGGCTTTGGACCAGAGGCAGTGACTTCTGTTACAGCACGTGGCAGGATTGGCAGGGTCAGGTTTACTGAGCTTTTAAAAGGATGTCTCTGGACCTGCTCTTCTTATGGCAGACACTTGAAAGTTGGCTTTATGCTTCTATCTCTGCAACTTGTATTCACATAATGTTGGAGCTTGTTGCCCACAAAACTGTTTAGAATTACTGCATGTCTCCCAGACTCCTGACAGCTTCACTTCTTTTAAAGTGGTTGTAAACTCTCAGGTGATATGCAGAGATTATACAAATCCTCCTGCAAAAGTTGTACCTGTTTATCTGTAGCAATTTATTCTCTACTGCTGTTTGAAGTCCATAATTTACACAGCTTTTCTGAGCTTCCAGTAACAGGCGGTAGGGATCTAGTGTCACCCACTGCACAGCTCAAAAAAGGAGAGCTAAGTGTAATCCGGGACCTGAGTGGAGAGAATGGACACCACACCTACAGGTTCATAGGGAACCATGTACAGCTGAAGCTGTCAATCACCGGTTGTGTACATGAGGCCCCCTTTCCTTCCCCCCTTGATCACTTAGCACAACCTGTCAGAAATGACTCATACAAAGAGTAGAGGAATGAGACAACAGATATAAATGACACTTGGTGCTTTGGATTGTGGCAAGTACACATTATAGAAGGATATGCTTTATTGATTTTTTTTAATGGTTTACAACCACTTACATCAGGAGTTAAATTAATTATACATTTTCTTACCACTCACTCAAAAATTTCAATTTACTTACCAAAATGTTTTCAATATTACCAAATATATAGTTTTACATATATACATAGCATGTATATACACACTGTACATATATATAATTACCTATGGACAGGTTTGGGCACTGTAGTTTCACGCTATATCATGAGCATATGCAATGTTAAGGCTTGACATATTTGGTATCTGTTTACACAATACAACCCTGCGTTTTGTATCTTACCAAAAACTGGGTATTATATTGTGTTTGTGTTCAGTAAAATTAATTTTAGTGCATTTATTTCGGAAAATATGCATTTGATAAACAGTTGCACAAAAATTGTGCAACATAAAAAAATTGTAACCTCCACCATTTTATTCTACAGGGCTTTGGCTTTCATAAAAGCATATAATTGTTTGGGGGTTTTTAGTAATTTTCTAGCAAAAAAATGCAGATTTTAATTTGTGTGTGAAAAATGTTAAAATTGCCCTGGCCGTCAGGTGGTAAATGTAATCACAACATGCCACACTGCACATAGCCACCTTTCTTTCTCTTTATAACGCTAACTTTATTCAGCTGCTGAATCAAAGAAAATATCCAATACTTTCATGTATGGAGGAACATGTGACTCACTTCATGCTGGTGCTTGATGGTTGGTCCAGACCAGACCTCAGACTGGAGTGACTTGGAGCTTTCACGGGACTTCCTTTCTTTGTTTCCAGTGGCTGAAATGAGTAGCAAAGGATCTAAGGAAATGTAAGTTGTCACTGTGCAGGGGGACAGTAAAGTTAACCTGTTGATTTGCACTGCATGAGTAAAGCACAAAATAAGAGAATTAAGAAAATTAAAAAACCTCATTTTCAATTGAAAAAATATAGCAAATGCCATGCGGTAATTAAAGTACCACATGCTTTAGTGAAATTACTCTTAAGTGGGTTAAGTGGGGTGGAGAGGCTCAAAGTACGGTACCATTCACTGTTTTTAAATAATGACTCTGCAAGTGAAGAATGATTGTACAGTATTAGCCTCACATGGTTTAATAAATTCTCTGTGCATGTATGCCAGTGCCTTTTCAGACGTTTTCCTTGGCCATTCCTAGGAGCACCCAAAGCAAGGGAGCATGCAATATTCTTTTTATTATTATTATTATTATTATTATTAATAGAAAGGATTTATATAGTGTAGCGCCAACAGTTTGTGCAGGGCTTTACAATATAAATAGAGACAATACAACAATGCAATTCAATAGAAGAGGGTTGTAATATGCAATTACAACTTTTTAGCAACTTTTTTTAGTTATACCTAAGGCATTCCCCTTGTTTTTTCTATTTCCTACTAGCTTAGTTTTACTATATAATTATATTTTCCTTACTCTGTTAAAATTTATTTTACAAAATTTTTATTGCTTTTTTTTGCACAAAAAAATACAACCATTGAAAACAGTGAAGGACGATTGGCATAGTCTTTGAGCAATAGACAAAGCAGCATAAGTAAAGTAATCCTAATGGTGTGACGAGATTAAAGATCACACATAGAAATATTGTACACCATATGAGTCCAGAGGGCCTCTAAGGCTAGGTTTAGACATAAGTGGTGTACATTTTGTCAATTTTCAGATGCGATTTAGTAAGCAGCTGCAGTGCGATTCAGCCTAAATCCCAATGCCTTTTTCATGTGATTTCTATACCAGTGTTTTTCAACCTTTTTTGTGCAAAGGCACACTTTTTTCATGAAAAAAATCACGAGGCACACCACCATTAGAAAATGTTAAAAAAATTTACCTCTGTGCCTATATTGACTATATATAAAGTAATTCTCTTGAATAGGAATCAAACACAAAGAAATTATTTTATAATTACTTTATTATGAAATAATAAAGTATTTTATAATTGGACCCGGGGGCCGGACCAAGAGTAGATGAATGATGTGTATGTGTCATCCATAGTAAGTATAGTAATATTCCCCCATAGTAAGCATAGTAATTAATCCCCCATATAGTAATTCATCCCCCATAGTAATTAATCCCCCATATAGTAATTCATCCCCCATAGTAATTCATCCTCCATATAGTAATTCATCCCCCATAGTAATTCATCCCCCATAGTAATTAATCCCCCATATAGTAATTCATCCCCCATAGTAATTCATCCCCCATAGTAATTAATCCCCCATAGTAATTAATCCCCCATATAGTAATTCATCCCCCATATAGTAATTCATCCCCCATAGTAATTCATCCCCCATATAGTAATTCATCCCCCATAGTGTAATTCATCCCCCATAGTGTAATTCATCCCCCATAGTAATTCATCCCCCATAGTAATTCATCCCCCATATAGTAATTCATCCCCCATATAGTAATTCATCCTCCATATAGTAATTCATCCCCCATAGTAATTCATCCCCCATATAGTAATTCATCCCCCATAGCAATTCATCCCCCGTATAGTATTTCATCCCTCGTATAGTATTTCATCCCCCGTATAGTATTTCATCCCCCGTATAGTATTTCATCCCCCATATAGTATTTCATCCCCCATATAGTATTTCATCCCTCATATAGTATTTCATCCCCCATATAGTAATTCATCCCTCATATAGTATTTCATCCCTCATATAGTATTTCATCCCCCCATATAGTATTTCATCCCTCATATAGTATTTCATCCCCCCATATAGTATTTCATCCCTCATATAGTATTTCATCCCTCATATAGTAATTCATCCCTCATATAGTATTTCATCCCCCCATATAGTAATTCATCCCTCATATAGTATTTCATCCCCCCATATAGTATTTCATCCCCCCATATAGTATTTCATCCCTCATATAGTAATTCATCCCTCATATAGTATTTCATCCCCCCATATAGTATTTCATCCCCCCATATAGTATTTCATCCCCCCATATAGTATTTCATCCCTCATATAGTAATTCATCCCTCATATAGTATTTCATCCCTCATATAGTATTTCATCCCTCATATAGTATTTCATCCCCCATATAGTATTTCATCCCCCCATATAGTATTTCATCCCCTCATATAGTATTTCATCCCTCATATAGTATTTCATCCCCCCATATAGTATTTCATCCCTCATACAGTAATTCATCCCTCATATAGTAATTCATCCCCCATATAGTATTTCATCCCTCATATAGTATTTCATCCCCCCATATAGTATTTCATCCCTCATATAGTAATTCATCCCCCCATATAGTATTTCATCCCCCCATATAGTATTTCATCCCCCCATATAGTATTTCATCCCTCATATAGTAATTCATCCCTGATATAGTAATTCATCCCCCATATAGTATTTCATCCCCCCATATAGTATTTCATCCCTCATAAAGTAATTCATCCCTCATATAGTATTTCATCCCCCACAGTACTATTCCCCCCCCCCCCTTCTAGTAAGCCAAGTCCCCCGTGTCAATTCACTTACCTTTTGCGTTCCTCTCGCTGTCTTCCCGCGCCGTTCGGGTCTTCAGGGCGGACTGTGAGAGGAGCCTAGCTCCCCTCCCCTCACGTTCGGCACGCTGCCCCGCCTACACACATCCTGACAGCCACATCCGCAAGCCGGATTAAAAGGTCCGCGCGGACTTTTGGGGCTGCCAACCGAGAGGAGGCAGGGGAGCGGCCGACCGAGAGGAGGGAGGGGAGCAGGCGCCCGGCACACAGAAGAGCCGCATTAGACTGGGTAAAGAGCCGCATGTGGCTCGCGAGCCGCGGCTTGCCGACCACTGAATCATTAGATTCTAATGATTGGTCTATTTGTGAGCCGAAGCCACATGTTACAGATGAAATTGGAATTTTTCCCACGGCACACCAGACAATATCTCACGGCACACTAGTGTGCCGCGGCACAGTGGTTGAAAAACGCTGTTCTATACAACTGTGATTTTGCTCTCTCCTCTGTAACACAAGCTAAACCTGTCAAAAAAAGCATTGGAATCGCATTGTATCTGAACATATAACAATTTCACACGAGCTTTTAATTCAAGTCTATAGAGCTCAAAAATGGATCGCACCTCTCCAAACAAGCCTACAACACTTTTTTCAAATCGCACTGCGGCTAAACTGCATATATGTGAACGCCTTCCATAGGAAAGCATTTTATTTCACATGTCATGCGAATCACTGCAGTGCAAAATGCATCCAAAAATGGATATGTGTGAACCAGGGTCAAGGGTACCAAGATATACAACAACAAAAATAGCTATGGCTTTCTCCTGAGTTGGTGTCTATAATAATAGCATAAAAATTATATGTGATGCTAGACCTTCTTTAACAAGATAATTAGTACCTTACACCAAGTTGCAGTTAAAACAAAGAATTTGGTTTTCAGTGGACTAACCTACAAATAATCCTTAATTAATATTATACCATATTGATGAATCAAGTTCATAGAGCATCACAAAATAACAGTATATTCCTAACTGTGGAATTTTTGGAAAACTTTTTAAAGAATAGTATATAGAAACATTTTCATCTGGCCTTCAGTAGTGTGCATTTTTAGTGAAACATTCTAAAAGATTAAGGGTCCATCCACACCACTTCCTTGCAGTAATGAGTGTGTTACTACAACACATGGTAAAGTAACACACATATATGTATTGGTCTGCTGCAGTGCCATTCATAGTGTAGCTATCACGTACCTGGTGACAGAGGCCAATGGAGAGAGGGCTTCCCTTGCGGCTAAGTTCCAGGCTCCCCTGAAGGTGGGACAGCAGGAGTCAGGCCCAGAGTAGCACAGGTCCCCTGTGTGAGTGCTTATTTGGTGGCCCACCCAGGAACACGGCTGATGTGCTGAGATGAGGTCTGCAGGCAGGAGGCGCCTGTGTGAGGTATGCAGGTCTTCCAGAGAACCACAGGATAACCAGTTCGAGCCAAGGTCGGGTGCCAGGTGGGGATCGGAGCAGACGTAGTCAAAAAGGATAGCCAAGGTCATACACAGAGAGCAGGAGAGAAGATCCGTTAGACAAGCTGGGGTTAGGTTGGGTTAAACAGAGCAGACAGGTCCAGGAGCAAGCCGAGTCGTTAACAGGAAATCACAAGTCAGGATAGCAAGGGAACAAAGGTACTAGGGAGCCAGAGATCAACCAGCACCAGAGAGTAGTGCAGGGCTTCCTTATAAAGGCCGTTTGGCGCCAAATTTGAGCCGATGTGAACTTCTGCAGCCATGCAAGGTACTGGAAGGGTTGCCAGGTCTGCTAACACCTCTGCCGAGGACAGAGCCCTGACAGTGCCCCCCCCCCCCCCCAAAGGGCAGCCTCCAGATGCCTACTTGGGTCACCTTGTCTGGGTATTTGGGATAGAACTCTTGGAGAAGTCTGGGGGCATGTACATTGTCCTTTGGTTCCCAAGAGCTTTCTTCAGGTAGATACCTCTTCCATTTAACCAGGAATTGGATTTGTCTTCCCCGTTTTCTGCAGTCCAGGATTGATTCTACCTTGCCTCCTCTCTAACTGTTATTGGCGGTGGAGGTGGTTCCATTCTTCCTGGAAATGGGTCATGAACAGCTGGCTTGAGCAGGGAGACATGGAAGACTGGATGAATCCTGTATGTTTTGGGAAGGGATAGTTCATATGCTACTGGGTTGATTTCTCACTTGATTTGGAAGGGGCCAATGTATCTTGGACCCAATTTTCCTGATGGGCAAGGAAGTTGTAAGTTGACTGTTGACAACCAAACCTTGTCTCTGACATTTAGAGCAGGATTTACCCTTCGTTTCTTGTCATAATATTTTTTATAGTCTGTTTGTGATCGTTGTATGGACTCTTGGAGAGCTCGATAGTTGTCCTGTATCCTCATAAGTCTGTCCTGTACTGCGGGTACTGAGGCTTCGAGTATGGTATCCGGAAAGCAGGAAGGGTGGAATACATAATTAGCACAGAATGGTGACTGATTCGTAGCAGAATGGATAGAATTGTTGTAGGCAAATTCTTCCAACGGGAGTAGGGACTTCCAGTCATCCTGGGAAACGGTGGAGAAACATCATAGATATTGTTCTAAAGTTTGGTTCGTCCGCTCTTTTTGGCCATTAGTTTGAGGGTGGTAAGCAGATGATAGGTAGAGTTCCACTTTCAGGGTTTTGCACAGGGCTCTCCAGAACCTGGAGGTAAATTGCACCCCTCTGTCAGAAACAATATTGCATAGTCCGTGTAGCCTCACAATCTCCTTGATAAAGGCATGTGCTGTCTCAGGCGCAGATGGGGTACCTATCATTGGCAGGAAGTGGGCTATTTTGAATAGGCGATCTATCACCACTAGGATGGTAGTAAACCCCTCAGAGGGTGGAAAGTCCACAATGAAGTCCATTGCAATCATTTCCCAGGGGCGATTAGGAATGGGCAGGGGTGTCAGTAGCCCCCATGCCTTGGTTTTGTCTCCCTTGCTGCGTAGGCACACTATGCAGGATTTTATATAGGCTCTGCAGCCACCAAAAGGACCGTTGGATTAGTTCCATAGTTTTATGGGCCCCGAAGTGTCCAGCAAGTTGATGGTCCTAGAATGTACTGAAAACCAGGGATCTTACCTCCTGGGGTACAAAGATCTTATCCTGGTGCCACAGAAAGCCATTCTGCCTCATTAACGAGTCTGGTTCAGGTTCGGTGTAGCGTGCCAAGGCCTGTTCAATCGATGATCTTAGACTGGGTTGAATTAGCAAAAAATTTGGAGCAGACAGGATGGTGTCGGGGGCGAAGGTTCAACTGATTCTGGGAACATATGGGATAGAGCGCCTGCCTTCCCATTCTTGGTTCCTGGGCGGTAGGTTATATGAAAATTGAATTTGAAGAAGTATAAGGCCCATCTATCTTGCCGGGGTCTGAGGCGTTTGGCGGATCTTAAATATTCTAGTTTCTTATGATCTGTGAAGATCATAATCAGGTGACTAGCTTCTTCCAAAAGGTACCTCCATTCTTCAAAGGCTGTTTTTATAGCCAGAAGTTCCCTATTGAATAAAAGTAAAGCGAGCGCTCAAAAATCAGCTGCTGGAACACTCCAAGAAATCACTGGACCTTATAACAAGAATAGTATGTATATATATAGTGCAGCGCTGTATTGTAATTATGATAAATAAAATAAATAAAATAGTTCATATAGTCCTTTCACAATAAAAGTGATCATAAACATGTGAAGGCCTCCTCCTCATTAGGTGACTGGAATCAAACAGAAAAAATGCGCACTCACCGACCGCGCATTTTAAATGCGCATGTATGCAATCTTATCCAGAAGACCAGCCAGGCATGCAGATCCATAGAACACATAGGTCATCCCTCTCAAATAATGACATCAGCCTTGGGTGCAGTGATATACCTCCAGGTCCAGAGAGCCCTCTCGCCCCAAGGGATAGGTAGATAGGGATCCCCCTCCTGGTTCCAGGTACCCCAGAAATTGGTTGATGCAGATCTGAAACCCTCCAGCAAGAGGGTCAAAGAAAAGGGGAACACCAATAGTGTAGTAGGTTCAAGAACTTTATTGGATCAATAGTAATTAAGCCAGGGTCACATGTGCACACAAATACCATCAGCCATCAAGCGGACTGGTAAGTATGAAAAGTAAATAAAGCATGTACTAACCCTGCAAAGGTAAGAGTAAGGGACCACCGGACCTCCTCGTGGTCCCAGTGGTCAGGAAGTCACACTTGCTACTGGCTCCTCCTAAAGGAGTTGTGCATTATGCTACCAAACACTTAGTAAACTACTTACCTCTAACCCCTGAATGGACAATCTTTGGTCTAATCAACATACCAGGTGTTAAAATCTCAAGAACAGCCTTTCTCAACCTTTTCAACACCGCAGAACTCTTGAAATTACTTTTTGGTCTTGGGGAACCCCTACTAAAAATTATTATACATCACATTTGATGGTCAGTGGGAAGAATGTTCCTTACACTTGTGGTAATTGAGAAGAATTACCCCCTATAGATAGATAAAAATATCAATGGTGTCAGTAAGGAACCTATCTGAGAGGCGGATATTGCTCATTGCCCAAGGAACCCCTAGCAACCTCTGGAGGAACCCTAGGGTTCCAGGGAACCCTGGTTGAGAAACCCTGCTCAAGAGGATGTAAACAACTCCTAATTGTCATATCCCTTGTAGCACAAAAAACATTTTACATAAGTGGATCTACCCAGAACCCCCACCATTGCTTTGTTTATAGGAAAACTCTCTTATGTATTCCACATGGAATTGGAGCAGGCCTTCTTGTATAATGAGCCACGGATCCAAACATTTTTTGATATCTGGGAATCTTTCATTCAAGCCTTGTCTACAGATACCGAATAATCAATAGTACTATGTTTTCAATATACACAATGGTTTCAAACCAGACTGTTAACCGATGACCCTCCAATTGATATCCTACCCTCCAGTTAAAATTAAAATATATTTTACTCTTTAACAGCTAAAGCCTCTCCTCTTTCAATCATCTGCTAGTTGTCAGACTGACCGCCATACATTTTTTTGTTTCTTAATGTCAATCCTTTGGCCCAGCACTGATATCTGGTTCTCAATCTATACCAACAAACTGTATGCTTTCAATTTGTATTGTTCTACTCGCCAAATGCTGTGGTTATTTGTTAACTGCATTCTCACATCAAAATAAATTTTAAAAAAACAAAAACACTGCAGTATTCTGAAAAACAGTGGCTAACAGAACTGAACTGCATTTACCTAGTAACAGTAGATAAAAGCAGTCCTAACTTACTATAACAGTCCCCATCTTGTCACAGTGGCCAGTGAATGATGAAAAAAAATGTTGGCTGGGAAAATTGGGGCCCTTGAAGAAAGCAAAACAGTTCCTAGCAGACAACAGATTAACTTGTGCAATGTTAGTCTCTTACCAGACACAGGGCATCCCCTTCTGTTTCTCTAGAAGAGCCTGCTCTGATTTAGTAATAGTGCAGTTCAAATCAGACAGGGATAGAAGTTGCAGTGATCTCTCTCTTTCAATCCCAATGAGACAGTCCCTCTTTTGCTTCCTTTGGGATTGCTCCCAAAACAAAGAGGAGCTAAGGTAACCCCACTGGGAGCAGAATCAGTGTCCAATATGCCTCTCATCACTGTAGGCACTCTCTGAACTCCAGGCATTTCCACATAGGTTTGCAAAATGGTCCTCCTTCACAAACTAACGTCCAAACGTAGTATCCAGTGGTTCTCTCCTGATGGGCATGGGTCTGCTGATGGTCACATTCACTCACTGCATCCAGCAAGTAAAACATTGATCCCCAGTGTGGACTCTCAGAATCAAGGGCTCTTCATATGTTGCATTGCACAGAGTATGATGGCAGCAACAGTCTCTGATCAGCACTCTTCTCCTTGGCAGCACTGCACCCTGGGCATCACTCTATCAAATTCTGGCCACACACCACTCTTCCCCCTTCACTGCCACCCTGTGGTGTGCTCTCTCAGCTGCTCAGCACAGGGAATGGTTGCAGCAGCACATGGTCCCCACAGTGGCTTCTTCCATGTATTCTGTTGGCTGGTGGCACAACAGATCTCCCTCTTTCCAGGCACCCAGTTCACTTTCTGCTTGCTCTGTTGCATCAGCCAATCACTCCAGACCCACCTGGATCCACACCCAACCAAGATGGCTGCCCTAGCATTGGAGACACTCTATAGACAAGCATTGCAAAGTGGTCTCCTTAAGCACTTGCCTGCCTATCATTTTTTTCACACAAATAGAGCTTTCTTTTGGTGCTATTTAATCACCACTGGGTTTTTTATTTTTTGCTAAACAAACAAAAAAAACACCAAATATTTTGAAAAAAAAAGTTTTCCTTAGTTTTTGTTATGAATTTTTCTCCTTCACTGATGTGCACTGATGAGGCTACACTGCTGGGCACTGATAGGCAGCTCTGATGACCACTGATAGGCAGCACAGAAGAGGCTGCATTGATAGGCAGCACTGATGAGGCACTGATGAGGCTGCACTGATAGGCGGCACTGATAAGCAGCACTGATGGGTACTAATAGGCAGCACTGAAGGGCACTAATAGGTATCACTGAAGGGCACTGATAAGCATCACTGAAGGGCACTGATAGGAAGCACTTATAGGAGGCACTGATGGGCACTAAATGGGCACTGATAGGTGGCACTGACTTTCAGCACTGATGGCCACTGTAGGAGGCACTGATAGGTGGCACTGACTGGCAGCACTGATGGCCACTGACTGGCAGCACTGATAGACACTGATTAGCAGCAGTGATGGACACTGCTAAGCACTGATGGACACTGTTAGGTCTGCACTGATAATCAGAACACTGATAATCAGTGCCTTGATTATCAGTGTAGATGTCCCCTTTCACACTTCTCGTTACCGACTCCCCTCTTGTCACGATGTGACAGTGTGAAGAAAGTACTGCCAATAACCGGTAACTGTGTTTACATTGTGATCAGCTGTGTCATTGGACACAGCTCATCACATGGTAATGGGTCGCTGTGATTGGACTTTCACCATGATCTGTGATCAGCTGTGTCCGAAGGACACGGCGATCACAGAGAGCACCTGGTACGTGTTGCAGCAGGATTCTGGGAGGACGTCAATAGATGCCCTCCCAGAACTGGATAACCGCCCTGTAGCCATCATTTGTCTATAGCGCAGTCAGCAAGTGGTTAAAGATGACTGCTGCACTTCTGCATTAATGAACATTCAGTTTAACCCTGTCCACACTGCAGAGAAATACAGCAGTAAGGAAGAAGTTCCACAGCAGTTATCAGCTACATTCCAGGTTACAATAGTAAATTATATCCCAAACTCATCTGTGTTGCATTTCACTGCAACACGTGGTACTTCACTATCATGCATTGCTGTGTACTGCCTTAACAAAAATGCACTGGGTTTAATATTTGGTCCATTGTAGTGCATGAGGCAAATCATTCATATAAATGATCTGTGCTAATGTGATACTTGACATAATGCACAACAATGTTTGTGAGCTAAATGCACAGACCATCCTTGTGTGAATGGGCCCTGTAAACAAAGCCTATTGCACATGACAGTGAAAAAAAGAACAACATACCATGAAATTCAGTGATGCATGGAAAACAATCAGATGTCACTGTATTGGAATCATATCAACTAGGAGATGATTTTTGGCTACTATGGGCTACTTGTAATGTAATGGTGAGCAGAGTGCAATATCTTTGAGCAGCCAATCTGAGCTTACCTTTAAAGCAGAAAGCTATTTTGGCCGTACTTCTGTGGATCACAGGAGTGCAGTTCATTCTGCACTCCTGTGACCCATTTTCAGCTGAAGCCCACTGTTGGCTGATGTCATTCAGCCGGTCCGGGCTGGGAAAAGATCCCGACTTTAAAGTCAGAATCCACCCAAGAATCTGGAGCGGCACCTACTCAGCCTCTCAGCGATCTGCCAGTCACTCCCTCCACAGCCCAGCGCTCCAGTGAGCGGTGAGAGGCAGAGACAGCAGTCTCAGCTCTTTGCTCACAGCGACGGTGAGAATTGAACTCACAAGGTCTCACACTTAAAACCAGCGTGGGACAGATGCAGCATCGGACCAATGGTGTATCCACCTACTGTAGGTAAGTATGATTTGGGGGAAAAAAAAAAAAACCCACACTTCTCTTCTACGTTTTTCAGATTGAATGATAACTGAAAATTAATTTATACATTTTATTTCTATGTATTATTGCTTTTTGAGCTTTGATTGTATAGTGTATACATATAAAACACAATTTAGTACTTTCTAAATACAATAGCAAGCTAACTTTTACCACAAAACAAAAAGGTAAATTTAGCTGAAGTTATCAGCAAACCCTCACAAGTGTTTTTCTATCACCAGTTATATTAGCGTTCTCTCTAAGAGATCGACACATTGTTCATTGCAGTTGTATGGAATTGAAAACTGGAATTTGTATGAGCATAAATGGTACAGATTTTATTGTGTTTCCTTTATTATGAGTTCTACCTCCCACAGTGCTCACATAATTGAAAGCGCTTCTGTTGGCTTTGCTGGAAACAGATACAGAATAACTATTTCTTCTTTATTTTCTTTCTTATTTTTACTCTATTTTCACTGATAATAATATTTTATTATAACATATTGGCAACTATATAAGAGGCATGGATCAATAAACAGAAATAAGTAGCAAAAAATTAATGATCTTTTTTGCCATGGTGTCATGGTAAAGACATACCAAGGTGCATGCCATTCCTGAAATATCTATTTTACCAGTTTTGTCAAAGGATAAGTTCACCTTTATACAAAAAATAAAAAATGCACTTTTTTGCAGGTAAAAAATGTGCTTTTGTTATTATTTAGTTTCAGGAGCCTGTAAAGTATTGCACCAGTGATCAGCAGATCACTGGTGCCATGCAGGTCTTCTGAAGATCTGTCAGTGTATCTGCTTACCCGTACAAAATGTACAGGCAAGCAGATATACTGACATGAAGACTCAATGATCTACCATGGAGCTCCACAGCATTGAGAACTACAAGTCGACAGCTACTAAGGCTATTGGGACTTGTAGTTTCTTATTCACAGAACACTGTTAATAAGTGATGTGGCCGGGCGGGCAGAGTGCCACACAGCCATGTTTTTTAAAAAAATTTGACAGATAGTGAGGTGGGAGAAGATCCCCCTCTAGGTGTCAAAGAGGGGAGCGGGGAGGAGCAGGGACCTGGTCTGATCATAATATGATGCATGTTACACCCTGAATATGGGTGTAACATGCTATGAAAGGTGAACTTATCATTTAACCATTGGGTAGTCTGTGAAGTGCACACTACAAAGTCACCCTAAGGAATCCACTAATGGAAAATTTCCAAGTTGTCAGGCTCTCTGCTACCAGTTGCCAATAAAGACAGGGCCTTCATTACACCTATCTACATATTATTGAGCCCCAAGGAAAATATGTTTTTGGTTTTTTATGGCCTCAGCTTTGTTGTTTTAAGGCCAGATTTCTGCACAGCCTTAGCCAGTGTAGACCAGGTCCAGGTTGTCAGAGTTGCCAGGATGAGTACACAACCACAAATTTATCATGTTGCTGTCAGTAACACAATTTTGTATAGAACAAAAGGATCTAGCATGGTTCCCTGTCTGGTGGGGTCTTCATCATTACACAGTTTAGTTATGTTTATTGTTGGCATAATGTACAGTTTTTCCAACTCTACATCCATACAGCAAAGCAGAGTGGGGTGACTGCTTGCCAGTCTCTAGTTCTAGAAATACTGGCATGGAATAGAAAAAAATTGTTTCTTTTAGCCTCTCCATTCCCAGCATACCTGATGGTTATCCCATCTAATTTTAGGATGGGGGCAGCACAGGACTGACATCCTTGGGGGCAGATAGAATTTTTCTGGCCCTGGTTGTTCAAAAACAGCAATATATGAAACAAATGTATTTATTTCACATTATTTGCCACATATTTTTCTGCCATGTAAAATTGTTTATGCCCAACACCACACATTTTTTCTTTAGTTTTAGACAAAGGGATAGGACTTCTTTTAGGTTTCTCTTTTTACTTTCTGTGTCCCCATTGGAAAGATTTCCTTCTACAGTGGTACCTCAGTTTATGAATTTAATGCGTTCTCCGGGACGTTTTGTATTGCGAAAAATTTGTAAAACGAAATGCAGTTTCCCATAGGAATGCCTTGAAAACCAATTAATCCGTTCCGGAGGTCAGAAAAAAGTTTAAAAAAAAGTATTTTTTCTGTTCAAAACTCTTTATAAAGTGCAATTTAAAGGCTTACATACTGTACATGGACATGATTAAAAAATTTCCAGAATGGCTCCTAAACTCGATGCAAAAACCGAACAAACACCTCCACACTCTACGCCACGTGCTACCCACAGAGTCCAGCATGCATGGGGACAATGTTATAAACCTCCCATGCGCAATACATCCTGGGGAAAATTTCTTTGTATTGCGAAAAAAAATTGTAAACCGAGGCATTATTTCCAATGGATTTTCATTTGCAAACCGAAAATTCGTAAACCGAGGTATCACTGTATTTTCTTATCCAACAGTACATCTCTCTAGTTGTAATACAGGCTGCAAGAAAACACTTTTTTTTTGTAAAATGAGAAAAGAGGGAAGCTTAGGGGTATCCACAACACAGTGACCCTTACAAGGGTAGCACTACAATCGCAATAGATGCCTGACAAAGGTTCTAAATCTTCTCCACTCTATATAAAAAAATCTTAGGCTTTCAAATCTGAAATTTTCTGTTAATTAGATTTCCATTTATTATGCTGTGGCACTAGCTCTAATTATGGTTTCTCAATGTCAGCATCGTTTTCTTGTAGACTTTATTTTGTGAAACTATATTGTGACATGTTTCTAGCCATTTTCTCTGTGTGATGCGGTGAAAACATTTACTAAAAAAACTAGAAGAAAATCTGTTTCCTGTAACAACCTAATGTATTCTAAACTGGGTAATACATAATGACAGTCATATCCTGCATTTTTCAGTGTTGTTTTTTTTATAAATAGAAAAGCTATCCATCTATCTATCTATCTATCTATCTATCTATCTATCTATCTATCGATCCAGGGCTTTTTTTCAGTGGTAATGTGAGGGAATGCAGTTCCAGCACCTCCAGTACTGAATATATGTAGTGGTAATTGGTACTGGAGTGTGCTGCAGGGTCTATTGATGCTGACTGCAGGGGGATCTATTGTTGCTGGAGGGGATCTATTTCTGTGGAGGTGTCTATTGCTGCCTGGTGGTCTATTGTTGGTGCTGGGTGTCTTTTGTTACTAGGGGTGGGTCTTATTTTGCTAGGGGGTCAATTGTTGATGGGAAGGACATGAGGGATCTACCGTTGAGGGAGGGACCTATTGCTGCTTGCTGCTGTAGGGTCCATTTATTCTGGCTGTGGGGAGATCTGTTGTTACTGGAGGGAGGGTAATTTGTTTTGCGTGGTACATTGTTGCTGAAGGATCTATTGTTGCTGCGGGTATCCATTTTACTGCTTTTCCTGCTATCATTAACAAATTCCATACAATTTACTTAGCACCACTAAATGATACTTGGTTCTGTATACTTTCAAAGGGACGGTACTGGCAGGTGGGTAGGGGGTGGAACCAAAGAATGGTGTTCAGAGGTGGGTAGAGGCAGAGATAAGGAGTGATGTGGAAAGGGGGAGTTCCTGCACCTATTCTCTGAGAAAAAAAAGCCCTCTATCTATCTATCTATCTATCTATCTATCTATCTATCTATCTATCTATCTGTCTGTCTGTCTGTCTGTCTGTCTGTCTGTCTGTCTGTCTGTCTGTCTGTCTATCTATCTATCTATCTCTACAGTATCTAACTCTTGCTATCTCTAGCTATCGTTCTCAGTTTTTCATTTCATCTCTCTTTTCCTTTCAACATCCTTCTCTCTTTCTATTTTCTCTTTCTTTCTTTCTTTCTTTCTTTCTTTTTCTTTCTTTCTTCTCATACAGTGTTGTATCCAGTTACAGCAATTGCACGATTTCATCGAGTCTCCTTTTGCTTTCACTTTTTCCGTATAATCCTCGTTGCACATATTCCCAGAAATAGGGGCTATACGTATATGAAGCCAACAATGGCCTTATCCAGAGGCCTGAGAGATATGCTGCTAGCATTCTCATCTGGCTTCTTGGCACTCTCCAATGGCAGCTGTACTAACAGCCTGGCTCTTGCCCTGGAGCGTGTCATGTGGTCATGTGTCTCACTGTTACTGGCTGATCAGCCTCTTTCCTCCTGGATACAGATTTCCTTTGATTCACCTTGAATGCAAGGAACATGTGTTCTGATCTTTAACTAAACATAATTTACTGAACAAATTACTGCCCATATAAATGGAATTCATCCTTGCATGTTCATGTTACCTTTATATTAAAAACAAGACACTTTTAGCATAATGTTAAAAGTCACTTTTTATGGTGACATAAATTTTGTACAGATTTGAAGATGCACTTTAATGTGCATGAGTAATATTGCTTTTTATATAAATTATTCATTCTGTCATTCTCTTTTCCATTTGTAGCGATTCTCTTGTAACAGACACTATCTTTTGCATTACATTTTCCCAGCCTGTGCATATAATGAGTCGATGCTCTATATTATTATGCTCGATGTAACATACAGCATTTGCAAAATTTTTTATCATCAAAACTAATATCTGCGTGACAGTAAATATATATATAAATTGCATGGGATCATAATAATAATTTCTCTAGAAGGCAGTCAGAAGTTGGCGGTGTATCAAGCCCTGAAAACAGATATCGAGATAAAGAAAACGAAACATTGAAATAAAATATTATTTTCCAATGAAACCAGGGCTTACATTATTCAAATTAACTTCTGTTTACTCTGTGTATTTACAAACGGTTTTATTACAAATGTTGCCCCTCGACATTAATAGGATTACAATTAACAGTACAATAATAGTAAGTTGAGCAGCACCAATAAAAGCAGTATTAAAGCCAGAACCAAAAATGCAAAATATTACAGCTTACCAACCATTAGATGTGGTGGCTGCATCAGTTTTCTTTTCTTTGACTGTTCTTCCCTCTAGCCAGTAACACACCTCCTGTATTAGGCTTGGTTCACATATATGCATTTTGCGTTTGATGCTTTCTTCAGTGCTTTTTGCAGTTCATTTTGTGTTTTTCTACACGTGTTTTTTTACATGTTTTTACCAAGTTCAGCTTTTTCTTTTGCTTGTTGAAGTGGAATTTTTTTTGTTGCTGGGTAAAATAAAAATGCAATCACAGCAAACATGCATTTCAGCAGCTTCTCCATTAAACTATATTGTAGCAAAAATGCTGCTTTTTGCTTTTAAAAAAGTCCCTGGCCCTGTCGAAAAATGCAGAAGCTCAAAAAAGCATAGATGTGAACGTGTTCCATAGGGAAACCATGTTAAATGGATTGTAGTGTGTTTCTGCAAAAAGCACTAAAAACGCATTGGTGTAAACGGAGCCTTAATGAGACAAAACTCTAGAGGAATGAGCACAGGAGGAACAGCAGACAGCAGCATTGTCAGTCTGGGGGGAGAAGACTGTTAAATATTTTAGCAGATTTTAATGCAAATAACAAAGCTGAAGACAAACTCCAGTTCACATTTTATAATCAGTTCAGCAAACAGTTTTTTTCTCCTTTTGGGATAAAAGTTACATGAATAAATAAATCATTATAAGCACCCCTGTCAGTGTTAAGTGGTTTGTCCCATCCACGTAAACTGATACATTCTTCTGGAGAGTTCGTGCTGTGAAAAACAACAGACTTACTGGTTGGATCACCAGAAGAAAAGCCTAAAAAAGGAAACCAATGCAGGCATCACATCTAAGAATTAGTAAGCTGCAATGTAATAAATGTTTGCTGTTGGGTTTATTACTGCTTTAAATGCCAAGTAGCACCAAAGGTAAATAAAATCTGGGGATTTAAAAAAGGTGATAAATCACTTGTAAGATCAGATCTAGAATATATCAAACAATTTTGGACAGCATATTGTAAAAAAGACATAGTAGTTCTTAACTGAGTAACTAGAAACTTATACAGACAGTGCCATTGGCACTGTGTGCTATTGGAAGACGAGGAACTAATTTTTTTAGGTATAGGGCATTATGTGTACATTATCACAGAAGTATTAGACACTGAATTTGGAAAAGAAAACTGCATGTAATAGGTATAAGGCACAATATAAGATATGTGGAATTGTATGTATTGGTTATGAGACACTCCATTAATCACTGCATCTAATTTAATGGTGTGAGGCACTGTTTGTAACACAGAGATGTGCAGCACTTGCACAATACAGGGGAATAAGGTACTTATAGAAAAATCTAAAATGTTTATGTAACAGAGAGATATAAGGCAGTGCATATAATAGAGAGCATGTAGAGTGCAAAATAGAGTGCATGTAATGTAATACAGTATTAGGGGCTGTGAGAAACAGAGATGTATGTAGCACTGTGTGTAATTGAGAGGTATGTGGCACTGTGTGTAATTGAAATGTATGTGGCAGTGAGCAGCTACCCCTTAAGCCAACCAGTACAAAGGGTGAGGAGTGCTCTGCCACACATGAGGACTAGAACTGCCAGTGGCAACATCTCTTTGTATAAGCTGGTATGTGCTACATTTTTGTAATACTTTCTTTTGCACCATACTATAAATTGGCTCTAATGCTTTCCTCTGTTAATTGAGTGCAGCTTATACAGTAATATTTAAATTGAGTGCCTCCGACTTCAATGCATTCTAATTTACTAATAAACTGCCAGTGAAAAATATATGGAATGACAGCCAAGCAGCTAGCATTTCCAGATGGAAAGGTCAAGATTGCTATACTCTAGTTCTCTCAGCACAGAATCCTTTTAGGGCCCATTCACACTTGCGCATTGTGGCAACGCATGCTAAATGACGTGATTCTGCAACACATGGCAGCCTAAATGCTTTGTGTGCTGTGTGGTCTGTGTTGCAGTGCTGTACAAGGGCGGACTGACAACTCATGGGGCCCCCGGGCAATAGGGGATCATGGGGCCCCTGTGTCCTTAGCCAAACTCAAAAAAGCCTATGAAAAAGGTACCAGGGGCATCTCATGGGGCCCCCTACTGACCCCGGGCCTTCGGGCAGTGCCCGAGTTTCCAAATGGTCAGTCCACCCCTGGTGCTGTACATTGTAAATGGCAATCCAACGCATTGTATGGTAGAGCTCAATGCACCACACAGTGCACTGCAATACATATGCCTTGCGTTGTGGTGCGCTGTGTTGCTAAAAAGGGTCATGCACGTATGTTTAACTGTTTTGATGCATTGGAAGCCCATTTCTGTGTTAGTAAGATCAACTGAGGTTGTGTCCACTCGTGCTTGGTAAGGCCAACTACATCCTAACATACAACATATGTGCACTTACCATAACAACTTGTACTCTGAGCTACACAAGCCAAGCTCAGTACAATCTCACCATGTCGTGGAATCTAGGACAAAGTAACTAACATGCACATACACTGGAGATACACTCAGCTGAGTTGGTCAATCAAGAAACTTAAAGACTCTGGACCAAGACTTGAGGATGCCAGTGGCAGTGATGGATTAATGAGGAAAACTGTGGATGTGCATCACTGGAGGGGGGCACTTTGGGACTTAAAGTGGTTTTAAAGACTGAAGGTTTTTTGCCTTCATGTATTCTATGCATGAAGGTAAAAAACCTTCAGTGTGCAGCTCCTCCTGCAGCCTTCCTAATATTTACCTGAGCCGAATCTCCATCCAGCCAGGTTCACGAGCAGTGGCTCTCCCTAGTCTCTCTCCTCATTGGCTGATACACAGCACTCAGCAGCACAGCACCAGGAGCCATTGACTCCCACTGCTGTCAATCACAGCCAGAAAGGTGGGAGCAGGGGGTGGAACTGAGCCACGCTCTGTGTGTCCCATAGACACACAGATCTGGCTCAGGAGCGAGCACACATGACTGCCCCCAGCAAGCAGATTGCTCTGGGGGCACTCGGCATGCGGGAGAAGCCAGAAGCACCAGTGGTGGACCCAAGAAGAGGAGGATTCGGGCTGAAAAACCATTCCACAGGGCAGGTAAGTATGATGTGTTTATTACTTTAAAGAAAAAATCTGAACCTTTTGAACCACTTTAAAGTGGCTGGAAAAGGGCTGAAAATTTTTTTTCCCCTTCATACTTTCTATGCATGAAGGTAAGAAATCTTCTGTGTTCTGTGTGCTGCTCCCCCCAAAACGTACCTGAGCCCTCTCTTGATCCAGCAATGTGCACACAAGCCTTGGCTGTCCTGCGTCTTTCTCTGTCCCCTTTATTGGCTGAGACATAGCAGCGGGAGACATTGGCTCCCTTCTCAATCACAGCCATTGAGCCAATGAGGAGAGAGCAGGAGATGGGGCTGAGCCGTGGCTCTATGTGTCTTATGGACACATAGAGCAGTGCTCAGGAGCGAGCATACACCAGTGCCCCCATAGCAAGCTGTTGACCCAGCTGTTCTTTTATGATGTGCTTTGACTTTATTGTCGTTTGTGAGTACAACACCTACTTTATTTCTTATTAAACATTTTTTATTGTAATGCACTAGGCCTGTGCGCCCTCTGTTTGTTCTTACCTATTTAGATCTATTGTAGCATCCTGAATTTGACTGCTACTCTCTGCCCCATTAAAAATGCAGCAAGTAACAAGAGCCCAGACTTTGGATGGTGGAACAGTGTTGAGGGGATTCTCATAATTTAAGTAAATTACCTGAGATGTTACCAGACATTGCATGCATGTTGGTAAACTGATAAGTACATTAATATTCCTACGCTGATGGCTGGCCTGACTTCCCCTTATTTTTACTGCAGGCCACAATATTCATTAAAATATTCCTGTAGTTTATTGTTTTATTTTGTAATATCTTTCACTTGATACTAACCAAAACTAGGGACAATTCAGCATGAAACAAGAACATTCAACATATACATCTCTGTGGTGCATAATATAATAGGCTTCATGCTCAGTCCTGGACAGAAATCCGATTATTATCTGTCTTCATTTTACTGCAGCACCTTCACATCTTGCTGTCATTAGAGCAATAATATGTGTGAATATATTTGACAGTCTTGCAGCCGCTCATTATCCCAATTACTTACATATACAAAACACGAAGGAAAGAAACAGGTTTCCTTAGAGATGGTATCAAGAAAGATAAGTTTGACATGAATGTTCCATGAAACTACATAATAATGAGTGTGCTTAGATGGTTTTAATAGATTATTTTAGACTATTTTAAATCATACAAAAGGTCATGATTCAGCTTTGTCTTCAGAGATGGTGACATGTTCAGATCCCATCTCATATTTTGCAACCATTCAGCCTCGTGCTTTCTTAGTATTTAATGCTCATAGATTTTTTTTCATTAGTATATCCTGATAAACCCATTGAACATTCCCCGGTAAAAATGTACCTATATTGTTGCCCAACCTGTCACAGTTTCCTTGTTGCTCTGCCTTGCTCTTTTAGTGCTTCTTCCCCAAATTTCCTGTTGGAGAGAGGGGTTGAACACAAGGAACTGAGCACCCTAGGCATCAGGGTTGTGTGTAACATACACAATGCAGGGACAGTCAGACAGGAGCATGAACACAAGGCAATCAAACGGCCTTAAAAAAGGAAGCCTGCAGCAGTGATCTTTGCAGCACTCATTTAAGCTTACTTTAAAACGTGTCTTTTTTTTTCTTTGGACCAGCCCTGAACAATTACCCCCCCCCCCCATTACCCCCATTTATGGGTGTCTCCTTTAGCTAAGTGTCTACTAAGGAGACACCACATGCACACAGCCCCAGCAAGTCTCGTCCCTGCTCTTACAACCAGGAAGTTTGGGGTGTGGCTCACATCCTTGACATGGACAGCAGCTAAGTGTTTCGGGACATGGGGGTGGAACATTTTTTATTTTATTAACCTCTGCATGCATTAAGGTAAAATACATTCAGTCTTTGGTACTATTTTAAAGCGGTATTAAACCCAAAACCAAAAATGTAATATATTGCAGCTTATCAGTCATTAGATGTGGTGGTTGCATTAGATTTCTTTTTTTAGACTTTATTACCCTCTGTTTTCACCTGGTGATCTGGCCAGTAACACACCTCCTGTATTAGAGTGCCTCCAAGCAATGATGTCAGTCTGGGTGGAGGGGAGTGTTATATGAATGAGTAGATTTAAATAAACTAACAAACTATATCCCTATTGGGATAAAGGTTTTACATAACTATATAAAAACTGATCATTGAAAGCACCCCGTCGGTGTTAAATGGGTTGTCTCATCCCTGTAGACTGATACATCTGAAATAGAGCTTGTTATTTTGAAAAACAACAGACTTACTGGATCAACAGATGAAAAAAGAAAAAAAGAAAACAAATGCAGCCATCACATCTAAGAAATGGTAAGCTGCAATATAATATATGTTTACTGTTACTAAACCCACAACAGTAAAATCAGTCTGTATATGCAGTAAAGCATGCTTAACCGCTTCCATACCGGTCAATTTTATCCCCTTTCCTGCCCAGGCCAATTTTCAGGTTTCAGTGCTCTCACACTTTGAATGACAATTGCGCGGTCATAAAACACTGTACTCAAACTAAAATTTTATCATTTTCTTCACACAAGTAGAGCTTTCTTTTGGTGGTATTTAATCACCACTGGGGTATTTATTTTTTGTTAAATTAACAAAAAAATACTGAAATTTGTTTTGAAAAAACATGTTTTTCTTTGTTTCTGTTATAAAAGTTTGCAAATAAATAATTGTTCTTCATAAATTTAGGCCGAGATGTATTCTACTACATGTCTTTGGTGAAAATAACCCAAATTAGGATGTATTTTTTAGTTTGTAGGAAAGTTCACAAACTATGGGATACCTTAGATTGTACGCCCCTTGAGGGTTAGGGACTGATGTGAATGTACAATATATATGGAAAGTGCTGCGTAAATTGACAGCGCTACATAAGTACCTGAAATAAATAAATAAATAATAAATATCTGAATATTGATCAATCCTGAAGTGCTGACAGCCAATCTAATTTCTTGAGGTCCAAGAGTGTCAGAACAGTACAGATATCCTCCAAATGACCCCTTTTTGTAGAGTAGATAGTCCGATGTACTTCATAAGAGGCATGGTGAGTTTTTTGAAGTTGTATTTTTTTTGTCAGAATTTTTTGGAAAATGAAAAAAGTTAAAACAATTATTTTCACTATATTTTTTACATACTTTCACCAGTGCAGTACATCGTCATCATATAACTGGCATGGCGGTGATCAGGGACAATGACTGGTGACAGTATGAAAAAAAAATTATATTTTTTTTTTATTTTAAATTTTTTATTACATTTTTCTTTTTTTTAAGATTTTTTTTTCATATTTCACTATGACCAAAGTAGTACAATGTTACCATAGTAACATTTTACTACTTTGGGGAAGTGATCAGTATTTTTTTTTTTACACAATTTGCTTATAGCAAAGAATTACTTTGCTATAAGCAAGCATTTACCTGAATGACATCGATTCATTCAGGGTTTCTTTTTTTTTTTGTGCTTAGCTGTGATTTGGCCACGGCTAATCACATGACACAGCTGGGCTGTGATTGGCCCAGCTTGTGCATGTGATCGCTGTGAGCATTCACAGCTAGACACACTAGTATACAATGGATGGCATGCATGAAGCCATCCATTGGTCACAGCAGGTCACATGGTACCGGCAACGGGGCAGGTACTCAGATCTGTCATCGGCTGTGTCCGAGGTACACGGCCGGTGACAGATCGCGCCGCTGCGCGGCTCTCCAGGCATGCAAACTGAGCATGCCCGAAAGGACGCCACATGGCGTCCGCCCAAAAGGACACCACATGGCATCCACCCGGAAAGGTGAGGGTTTTTGCCGGCCACTATTCGGCCATAGGCCGGGCAGGAAGAGGTTAGTATACTCACTCTGGAACTTAAGGAGTTAATCATTCACATTGTGTAAAAAGCATTTTTAATCCTGTCTCCTTTGATCCTCTCCTTCTTCTACTGTACCCAATCCATCTGCTAATACAACAGAGCCTTGGGGGCAAGCTGCACATGCTCAGTTTGGTGTTTATTGCTAGAGAGGTGTTTTTTTTTTTTTCTTGAGAGAGTACATGTGATCAGCACTGACCAGACAGAGGGCCAGCGGTTATGCAGCCACATAAGACAATCAGGGGAGAACAAAAACTCCTCCTACAAGCTTTAACTAGTACTCTGCTGGACACTGATAAAAGTCACAAGACTGCTCTAACTGCTGATGAGAAAAGGTATTTAGCATTTTAAATTTACTAAAATAATTGCATTACCATGTTTTGTGTACTATGGGGGATGAGTTTAGTAACACTTTAAGTGATAATGGCAGCTGCTGTAATAGTTAATAGAAATGTAGTATTTAATAGAATTGTATTAAAATAAATAAAGTAGGAATAATAAATAAAATAAATACAGTATGTACAGAAAAGGATCATAATAACAAACAATATAATAACAGTCCTAAAGTCCTTCAACTGAACCCTAAAGGGAAATTATTGAAGAACGTCAGTAATTGCTAAATTTTTTATATTTTACTTGCTTTATGGTCCATGTTTTTATTGCTGTAAGCCATGTACATATATTTAGGATGCTCTTTCCGTGGCCATCTGTTTGTTGAAAAGGGCCATCAGCATTCTTATTGAAGTACTGCTGTAAGAGCAACAAATATTAATCCCTGTACAAAGTGTATTGTTTTTAGTGAAAGTCTATTGACAAAGCACTCTCTATAGTAGGATGGTTCAATAATACCTCTAACCAGGGACATAACTGATTGTACACAGCTGTTTCTTATGTTCTGTTTCCTTTCAGCCAGCCCACAGTCTTTTGTAATATTATGTGTCCACAATTCTACAGGTTATCCATACACGCTGGTCCATAGATATGCAATGAGAAAATAGGACCATGAAGTCACTAAACTGTGCGCTGCTCACAAAAAAATAGTACAGATTGACTATATATAGAACAAATATAAATGATCTATGTTTTTAATTAAAAGTATATTTGGAACTATATGGGAGCTTTTTACACCAGCACTTTTCAAGTTAAAAGAGTACTAGCCGGGTGTAGGCTGTAGGGGCCAGGTCAGTGGACTGCAGCCCACCCAATGACACATATGAAGGCTTCCTGTCCTCCACTCTCCCTGCAGGGTGGTTGCAACAGCGCCACCTGTGGGGGGAGGTCAACCTACACCTGCCTACGTAAGACAAAATGGGGCACTTTGCACCCAAATGAGGAGATAACTGTAAAGAACCTTTCACTAAATACTGCGCAGTCCAGAAATCAGGCTGGTTTGCTTTTCTGAATTACCCTTCCTCTGCATTCTAATTAAAATTAAAAAGAGGAAAGAAGATATGTTAAGGACCTCCAAACTCATAAGGTACCAAAATAGGTAATAGAAACTATATGCAAAATTGGTGATTTCCAAATTCTTTGTTTCTGCTACTATAATCCGACTTCCTCTTATAGGAAGTCCTGAAATGTACTAGGGACTAGAGACAATAGGATTTGTAGTTTACATTGCTTCTTCCAAACAAATGGAAGTGAGGGGGAAAAGTCAAGGTTTGAGATCTGACTGAGAGCTATACAAGGAGGCAGAAACAATTTAATGACAAATAGATTATAGGGTTCCTATTATAAAGTCAATTAATCAAAATTCTTTATATTAGAAATAGGCATTGATGCTCCATCCCAAAACTTCCTGCAACAACAATCTCCTTTAAGTGGGCTGATAAAAGCATATCATACCTTGGAATGCAGCTAACTAAATCAACTAGAACCCTTTTTCAACTTAATTACCTATCCTTTCTTACTAAATTACAAAACCTCAACCAGTTAGCAAAATATGAATTATCTTGGGCTGGAAGATTGGCAGCTTTTAAAATGATGCACCTTCCTCATCTACTATACCTCTTTAGAATGCTACCCATCCCAATACAATCTAACTACTTCAAATCCCTCCAATCTATACTATCAAAATACATTTGGCAAGGTAAAAAACCATGAAGTGGCCACAAAACACTAATCAGGCATAGATCCGTAGGAGGAACTGACTATGTGGACTTCTATGACTATTACCTGGCTTCAATCCTAACACAGGCTAGAGAATGGTTCCTTCCATCACCCAACACCTTATGGGGAACTATAGAATCCTCCAACATCCCCACGCACTCCCTATCAAACTGGCTACTCAGTACCCATGTAGGCGTCCATGTTCCCACATATATCACCCCCCCCCATAGTAGCTACAGTACTAGCCTGGAAAAGACTGATCCAACAAGCTCAAGTATATCCCACCAATCATACCCTTAGAAATAGATTACAGGGCCACTAAGTTATGGGTGTTATGGATTCTTTTTGAAGAATAACAATATTGTTTAGTATCACTTTAAGCCATCCTGCTCCTTTGTGGTAATGCTTGTAGCACTCCTAAAAAAAACATCCAGTACATTTCTGAAATACACACATTTATTCTTGTTTTAAGTACAAAAAAAAATGTGTGACCTCTTCCCGTTGGACTACAGAAAACCAATTATCTACATAACATAAGGGGGAGGTGTTCTGTAGTCCAACATGGACGTACATAAGCAAAAGCAAGTATCTTTCTGTAACAGAAGCAATGTTGTCAGCTAAGTACAGGAAGCTAGAGTCTCGCTGGATGTCTGCAGACATTTTTCTATAATTGCAAAATTCTAACTAGACAAAACTTAGATAAATATGCTTGTATTGAGGTTGAATAAGCATTTTGTTTGCCCAGACATACACTTAAACCTGACCCTCTACATTACATTCTGATTGGACATTTCCTTTAGATTCATTATCAGCTATATAGCATCAAAGCCTACTTAGCTGACTATAAATGAAATGGATTGTTTAGGTAAGAGATTGTACAATCATAATATAATTTACACTATGTGGCAAATTTAGAGCCTTGGAAATCAGATCCAATCCTTTCTGCTATGCGTAGTTGAAAAGTTAGATCTGCACAAGTGGTGCAGAGATCCAGTCTGAAAAAAGGCATTTGATAAAATGATGTGACCTCTACATAGCTCAGTGATGAATTCATTAATTAGAAGTATGCTTATCAGGCAGTTTTGAGCTCAGTCCTGTTAAACTCTTAATCTGTCAAGCCAAGAAAGAAAAACTATCTAGAATTCTTTACACGGGAAAACTGTTTATGGTGCCTAATGTTAGTCTTTGGAAGATAGGTTTATCAGTAAAATAAAATGTTCTCATTTTGTTGATACATACATGGGGAAAGTTGTACCCACTTTGCAGATAGCTAGTAGAAAGTGGAACCTCAATATCAGGGTTTTTTCAGTGGGAACATGGGGGAATGCAGTTGCTGCACCTCCAGCACAGAATGCATGTAATAGCAAAGAGGGCTGGGGTGTGCTGGAGGGTCTGCTGATGCTGAGTTCTAGGAATCTATTGTAGCTGGGGGGATAAAGTGTAGCTTGGGAGTAGTGCTGCTGGGGGATATATTGTTGCTGGTGGGGGATTTATTGTTGCTCTGGGGTTCTTATGTTTTGGAGGGATCTACTGTTGAGAGGAGAGGGTCTATTGATGCTGGCTGCTGTGGGATCTATTGTTGCCAGCAGGGGTCCATTGTTGCCAGCAGGGGTCCATTGTTGCTGGAGCTGATTTATTGTTGCTAGAGGGCGGGTATTTTGTTCCTGGGGGAGAGTCTATTGCTGCTAGAAAGAATCTATAACTACTGGGAGGGTCTATTATCCTCAACCAATTCCATACAAAATGATACTTGGCTGTGTATTCTCTAAAAAGGAGCAGCACTAGGAGGTGGATATGGGGTAGAGACAAGGGGCAATGCTTAGAAGTAGGTCAGCGGCTTAGACAAGGGGTGACTCAGGGGAGACTGGAGTACCTGTACCTATTCTCTGAGAAAAAAACCCTGTTCAAGGTGCTTTCACACTGCACCATTGAAAAAATGCGGTAAAAATGCATTTTGCCCAGGTTTTTGCTGCGATTTCTGGACTCCTGCTTGTGAAACCTGGACATAGTGTGCTTTCTATAGAAATCAATGGGAGGTGCATTTATGGTGCACTTTTAAAAAGGGCATAAAAGATGCAGCATGCAGGAATTTTAAAAATGCACCGCACCCTCAGCTCACTGGTGTGAAGAGTTTTATAGGATTTAAAGGGATACATTTCTTGTGCAATTGTCTTCCAATTTTTTTTTACCCCAAAACACATAAAAAATGTATCACTGTGAAAGGGCACTTTAGCAATCTACCAATATTACAAGTATAGTGGTAAAACAATACATTTTCATTTTATAAACAAACATCATTTAAAACCATATTACGCTTACCAAAATTTTAAAAATATGTTCAGTTTTTGGCATCCACAATTGGTGTCATCTTGCTGAAAAAAACTATGTGGTTTTGTAATTTTGCTGAGAAAATGTAGTAGTTTATGCAGGGGCGGACTGACAACTCATGGGCCCCCGGGCAATAGGGAATTATGGGGCCCCTGTGTCCTTGCCCAAACTCAAAAAAGCCTATGAAAAAGGTACCAGGGGCATCTCATGGGGCCCCCTACTGACCCCAGGCCCTCGGGCAGTGCCCGAGTTTCCAAATGGTCAGTCCGCCCCTGAGTTTAAGTACCCTTGGCATTTGGTATAGCCAGATCCTGGGAGACCACACAGTATTTAGACAATCCAGCCTGGTCCATGACTCACCCCAGCCTATAATTGAACAATAAATGAGCACCAGTTCATTGATAAGATAATCCTTATGCTCTACAAATGTAAGCTTGTTCCCTATAAGCCATCAGTACTGATCTTCTTTCTTCCATTACTATAAGCTGCACATTTCTTTTTATTTATCATGACATAAAATAACTAAAGGAGTTAAAATGACTTGTATATCCTAGTGTATAAAGCCAAGTATGTCATGCCACATAAACATTCGACATAACATTGAGACAACAAATGACCTACCAACAGCACATTATAATGTGTAATGCCATTACAGCAAATTATGTAACGGTTGCAAGAACATATCACACTGTAATAGTGTACTAAATCAACCAGCAGCAGAAAATTAAGCCACACAACAACAAGAATATCATACAACTCAACATTAACATATCAAACTATCATCTATAATATGTTGCAAAAGCAACATACAGTATGTTAACTAGCAACATTAAATTATCAAAATGCAACAGTGCAATAAATGACCTACAGTAGCAGCTTGTCACTTTCCCCATTACCCCCTTATATTTTGCCATGGCTAAGTTCCTTAGGTGTAGTCCCTTTAGACCTTCGTAGTGTATACCCCTCCACATTCATTTCCCATCAGACTCCCTAATGTGGAGCCCCTTCATATTCAGACACCAATAGCCCCCTAATATTCAGCCATCACCGGCACACCTAATGCAAAGTCCCCTCATTTTTAGCCACCACCAGCCCACCTAATGTGAAGCCTGATGTCCTCAGTCACCACCTGCTCCACAATTGAGTGGCTCCCACATATTTAGTCACCATCAGCCTCCTCAAGTCAAGTCACATTGGGGTTTATTTACTAAACCTGGTTGACTCAGAATCTTGTCCACTTCTGCATAAAAACCAATCAGCTTCCAGGTTTTATTGCTGAAGCTTAACTGAACATGCTGAGGTTAGAAGCTGATTGGCTACCATGCACAGGTGCCCAAGATTCTGAGTCAACCAGTTTTAGTAAATCTCCTATATTGTGTTTAGCAAATAAATTTAGCCATCCCCTCTGTGCATTGGTGTTCAGAGTAAATACACTGCTACTCGACGTAGATCCCCAGTTAAATTAGTGGTGTGTGTAGAATCCACTTACATTGGTGGTGCATCAGAATGGCCCCATTACATTGGTAGTCAATGTACAGTGGTTTCACAAGATGTTTATAAATGTGACAGTAAAGTAAGACGTACACTATATTGCCAAAAGTATTGGGACGCCTGCCTTTACACGCACATGAACTTTAATGGCATCCCAGTCTTAGTCCATAGGGTTCAATATTGAGTTAGCCCACCCTTTGCAGCTATAACAGCTTCAACTCTTCTGGGAAGGCTGTCCACAAGGTTTAGGAGTGTGTCTATGGGAATGTTTGATCATTCTTCCAGAATTGCATTTGTGAGGTCAGGCACTGATGTTGGACGAGAAGGTCTGGCTCGCAGTCTCTGCTCTAATTCATCCCAAAGGTGTTCTGTCAGGTTGAGGTCAGGACTCTGTGCAGGCCAGTCAAGTTCCTCCACCCCAAACTCGCTCATCCATGTCTTTAAGGACCTTGCTTTGTACACTGGAGCACAGTCATGTTGGAACAGGAAGGGGCCACCCCCAAACTGTTCCCACAAAGTTGGGAGCATTAAATTGTCCAAAATAGCTTGGTACACTGATGCCTTAAGAGTTCCCTTCACTGGAACTAAGTTTTTGATTTTATACACCTGTGGCCATGGAGGTGATTGGAACACCTAAATCCAATGATTTGGAGGGGTGTCCCAATACTTTTGGCAGTATAGTGTATACTGTATGTTGGGCCTGTATTAGAGAACTATTGTGAATGATTATTTATGATATGATTATGAGATTACAAGAACAATTACGATTACAAGAACAAATTATTATTATTTTGCCTAGTATTTAAAGGCTGTCTAAAGGCAAATCTCTCCTGATCCCTTCCCTCACCCCCTCACACCCATTCATCAGCTTTTAGAGAAAAAAAAATGACCTTCTAAAGCTCGTATTTACTCCCCTTATCCTGTCTTCCGTATTCTGCCCCAATGTAACATCTGGCAGTGCACAATGGTGATCTAGTGCTTCAGTCTGACCGGTCACTTGTTCGTGATGCCATCTTTCTGTGGAGGCTATGAGGAAACCACTATTAGACAGTCAATAGGAAGTGTCCCCTTCACCCAGGCAGTGATGTGGACACATGAAGGCTTCCTCCTCTGAAGAGAAGATAAACGACTCAGGACTCTACCTGTCACATGTCCATGGATTCAGCTAAATAAAATGGTATTTTAGCTTTGTGTTTTATTTTAAACATAGCAAATTAGCTGGCAGAACTCATCTTAAAGCAGTATAAAACCCAAAAGCAAACATTTATTATATTGCAGCTTGCCACTTCTTAGATGTGATGGCTGCATTATCATTTTCAACAGAACAAACTCTCTTGCACATGTAGCAGTTAGAGGGATGAGACAAACCATTTGCCACTGACAGGGGTGCTTACTCTGGCCAGTTTTTGTTTATTCATGTAAAATGTTTCTCTCAAAAGAAAATATAAACTGTGTCCATAACTGCTTGTGTAACTGCAAAGTTAACTGGAGTACTGCTAGTACATCTAACACTCCCCTCTCCCTTGACTGATAATGGTGCTGTCCAAAGGTGCCTCCTGTGCTCCTTCATCCAGAGTGGAGGCACCCTAAGGGTTCACGCATGCTAGCTTAAAAAAACGCTGCTTCTTCTGGAGTTTTGTGTTTTGCCTGTAGAAGCAATTCAAAGTTATTATATGTGTCCATGTACATTAGGATGTGTAGAGGTATATTTTAAGCTCAGCGTTTAGAGGCAGAAAAAAAAACGTTTGTTTTGTATTATTGATTGGAGTTTTCTGGCAGAAAAAATACTAAGCACACCTAACCGTTCCTAAACATGTATGCGAAAAAGCTTTTTTTTTTTCTGCCAAGGAAACTGGCGTTTTTTTAAGCCATGGAGCCTAATAGAGTTGGTGTGTTACTGGCCAGATCACCAGGTGTGAACAGAAAAAAAAAGCCTAAAAAAGAGAACTAATGCAGCCACCACATCTAGCTGCAATATATTACAGTTTTGGTTTTAAAACTGCTTTAAACTTTGCCATCAGAAAATTGTCCTTTTCTATCCTTTGCCTCATGTCGTGAAAGTTTGTGCAGTTGATCAGATATAACCTTTCAGTATCAGTTTACTGCAGATGACAGGATGTCTTCCTTTCATGAAGCAAATAATAAATAATATTATCTTTTTTTCAGAAATGTGAATGTTACCTCTATTGTTTATCTTTATTACAATGTAACCACAGTCTCTTTTCTCAATATTTCTTCTGTCTCTAATCATGCATTGTTTGATTGTAAACATTTATTTTCTTAAGCAAAGAAGAATTGGAATGATAAATCATTCTTTTGTTCTTCCAGATATTCATGTCCCATGATATATTCTCTGAGCCACTTTTCAATGTTTTCAATTAATGCTGCTACTCCCTAATTGTTCTGATCAGGTCTGTTTGTGCCAAATGAAAAGACAATAAATGTTTGCAGACAGCACACAATGCTGGTCTGCGTTGTGGATGTATTCCCAGAAAAAGGTGCAAAATCATTTCTTTTCCAGGTACTTGTGATCTGTTTATTTTCTGTTACTGAAATACCCACATGGAAGAGAAATATATTTCCAATATATTTAGATAAAAAATTATATATGTGACATATATTGGCCTATGCTAATATATTTAACCATTTCAATACCAGATACTTTTACCCCTTCCTGCCCAGGCCATTTTTCATGTTTCAGCGCTCTCACACATTGAATGACAATTGCGCGGTCATACAACATTGTACCCAAACTAAAATTTTATCATTTTCTTCGCACAACTAGAGCTTTCTTTTGGTGGTATTTAATCACCACTGGGATTTTTATTTTTTGCTAAATTAACAAAAAAAGACCAAAAATTTTGAAAAAAAAACACGTTTTTCTTTGTTTCTGTTATAAAAGTTTGCAAATAAATAATTGTTCTTCATAAATTTAGGCCGAGATGTATTCTGCTACATGTCTTTGGTGAAATTAACCCAAATTAGGATGTATTTTTTAGTTTGTAGGAAAGTTCACAAACTATGGTATAGATCTGAAAATTTATCAATCATGAAGTACTGACAGCCAATCTAATTTCTTGAGGTCCAAGAATGTCAGAACAGTACAGATATCCCTCAAATGACCCCTTTTTGCAATGTAGACAGTCCGACGTACTTCATAAGAGGCATGGCAAGTTTTTTGAAGTTGTATTTTTTTGTCATAATTTTTCGGAAAATTAAAAAATTAAAAAAATTATTTTCACTATTTCTTTTTACATACTGTCACCAGTGCAGTACAGCATCATCATATAACTGGCATGGTGGTGATCAGGGACACTGACAGTATGAAAAAAAAATATATAATTTTTTTTAATTTATTTTTTTTTATTAATTTTAAATTTTTATTATATTTTTTCTTTTTAAGATTTTTTTTCATATTTCACTATGACCAAAGTAGTACAATGTTACCATAGTAACATTGTACTACTTTGGGGAAGTGATCAGTATTTTTTTTTTTTTACACAATTTGCTAATAGCAAAGAATTACTTTGCTATAAGCAAGCATTTACCTGAATGACATCAATTCATTCAGGGTTTTTTTTTTTTTTTTTTTTTGCACTTAGCTGTGATTTGGCCACAGCTAATCACATGACATGTGCATGTGATCGCTGTGACCATTCACAGCTAGACACTAATATACAATGGATGGCATGAATGAAGCCATCCATTGTATACAACTGTCATGTGACTTGCTGTGATTGGTCACATGACAGCAGGTCACATGGTACCGGCAACGGGGGCGGTACTCAGATCTGTCATCGGCCGTGTCCGAGGTACATGGCCGGTGACAGATTGCACCGCTGCACGGCTCTGCAAGCGCGCAAACTGTGCATGCCCGGGAGTACGCCATATGCCGTCCACCCGGAAATCGAATGTATTTTTCTGGCCGCCAAATGGCTATTGGCCGGGCGTCTATTGGTTAACATGTATTATAAGAAATGTAAATTTAAATATATTTTCCAAAGGCATATATTTAAAAATATATTATTTTTAAATATATTCTTCAGATTTTTTTAACATATAAAAAAGTAGTTTTAATATATATTTTACATATATTTGTAAATGCATTCCAAAAATGTAGATTAAATGTATTTTGAAAGCCATATATTTGAAAATCTATTTTTAAAAATATTTTTCATATATTTTTTAATATATAAAAACACATTTCAACATACAGTAAATATATATATTGAAATATATTTTTGAAATATATTGAATATGGCCAAAATTGTAGTATTTCAATGTATGTCAATATATTTGGGAAGAATATTTTTAAAATATATTTAAGATATATTTTTTTCCACATGGGTAGTAACACGTTAATTAGCATTTCTTTAAAGTGATTGTAAATCTCAGACATAAAATATGAAAAAAGCATACTGCTCTATAGTGTGTGTTTGTCTCAATCCAGAGCACTAAGTGTCATTTCTGTCTGCTATAAGCAGGGCTGGGACAAGGGGTGGGCAGGAGGAGCAGCTGTCCTGGGCCCAAAGAAGCAAGGGGAAAAAAAATTGATGCAGGGTGGTACATCCATTGTACGGCATGTATTAACAGTGGGGGAGGGGAGGTGCAATTCTGGATCCTTGCCCTGGGCTCTGGATGACCCTGTCCCAGTACTGGCTATAAGCATGAGTCATTTTTGGCACATTTTCCTGATACCAAGAGATAAATGGTGGTGGGGAGGGAGCTCCAGCTCCCTTCCCTCCAATCAGCTCTCAGAGCTCTCCTCACAGAATGTACCTTCAGCTCCCTGCCCCCTGTTTTTCAGAGCTGAGAGATCCTGTGTAAATTCTGCACTTTAAATGGATGTAAGGGAAGATGGCTGCAGACAGGTTCAACTTATGTAGTTTGATTTGTTTGATCTCTGTGTATCACCTGAGGCCAGTCACTTTACTGGGTGTATGTAAGGGTTTACAACCACTTGAATTTTGTGCTTTAAATGATAGGTTCAACCTGGTCAACTTCCATATGTGAATATGTTGCCTATTATGGAACACCTTAGCACACTTAGCAGTGCATTTACATCCTCCACTGAGATAGTAGGGAACAAGCAAAAGAGGTGTACCTATAATCACCCTAATGAGCTAGTAAAAATGGTTCTCAGTACCTGACTACAACCAATGGACAGTGATCCAGCAAGAAAACTGTGTTTGTGTTAACTAATGTATTCATGTTATAAATTACCATTAGTCCATATCACCTGCATCCAGTAATTTTATTACAATGCATCCCACATGGAAGAAAAATATATTTGAAATATATTTTTAAAATATTCTTCCCATATATATATATATATATATATATATATATATATATATATATATATACTGCATGTTGACATGCGTTTTTTATATATTATGAAATATATGAAAAATATTTTTAAAAATATATATTTTTTAAATATATTCTTCAGATTTTTTTTAACATATAAAAAAGTCATTTCAACATATATTTTTACATATATTTTTAAATGCATTCCAAAATTGTAGATTTGTATTTCTTAAAGGCATACAGTATATTTGAAATGTATTTTTAAAAATATTTTTCATATATTTTTTATTAAAAACACATTTCAGCATGCAGTATATATATATATATATTTATATTTATTTATTGAAATATATTTTTAAAAATATTAAATATGGCCAAAATTGTAGTATTTAAAATATAGGTCAATATATTTGGGAAGAATATTTTAAAAATATATTTAAAATATATTTTTCTTCCATATGGGATTAAAAATAGCAGTACAAAAAAAAAAAAGACTTGATTCCCCTATCCACATATCATCTTCCCCACTGAGCCTTTGTGTTCTGACAGTGGGGAGACTTCACTGTTGTCAGAATACACTAATCATCATTGCAGGCTATAACAGGGAGAATCCAACAGGGTGGTTGTACAACAGTCAGTTGGTAGATCAACTTCTGTACAACTAGCCTGCCCATACATGGATTAAAATTCGGCCGATCCCTGCTGAACCGGCCGAGTCTCGATTCATGTATGGCCAGCTTAAGTAATGTTTTGAGCCACAATGGCCACTTTCTCAAGCCAGGAGTAACTGTCCTGGCTTGGGAAAAAGTGCACTCAAAACATGCCATTGGAAAGCTATACTATCTGTACTGTGGTTTTTAAAGTTGAAGTTTAGCTAAAAATTATATTTATCCCTGCAGTTTTGTTGACTTATCTTAGATGTAAAGAAATATAATTCAGGCAGCTGGATCTTGTACAAATCTTCCCTGCAGAGATGTCTGTCCTCTTCCTGTCTCTGAACTTCCATTGTGCAGGGGGTTAATAACTTTGGTCGTCCAGAGTGAATTCAGTCGAATAAGTATCCGCCATGGACCTGCCCCTTCTTCGCTCCTAGTCCACCATTGAGAAAAGGGAAGGGAAATGCAAGAGAAGGGAAATGGAGATGTTACAAGAGAAAGGGAAGAGGAGTGATATTACAGAAAGACAAAGTAAAGGGAATAAAAGGAAAGGGGAAGTGAAATGGAGATAATAGAAGGAAAATAGTAAAATACAGCAGGTAAGTTAATGGGATGCAACAGGATGAGAAGAGAAGGGAAATTGAAGAGAGGACAGAAAAGTAAGGGAACGGGAGAGAAGAATGGGAAGAAAATTGGAAGAGCAAGGAGGCAGAAAAGGGAATTGGAAAGGGTACAGAAAGGCATAGTAAAGGTACAATAAGTAAAGAAAACTATGAAAGTAATTCTGAAATAAAATACATTCAGACTTACATGCTTTTAAGCATATTATGACACCACAAAACAACTGATCCACACCTTGGTTTTATCCCGCATTGATTACTGCAACTCCCTCCTCACTTGTCTACCGTTGCACAGGTTACCCCTCCTTCAGTCTATTATGAATGCTGCTGCTAGATTCATACACCTTACCAACCGATGTAGGTAAGGTGTATGACTGCTGCCCCTCTCTGCTAATCCCTTCACTGGCTTCCACTAACCCAACGTATAAAATTCAAAATACTAACCACAGCATACAAAGCCATTCACAACACTTCCCTTAGCTACATCACCAACCTCATCCACAGATACCGCCCAAATCGCCCACTCCGCTCCTCTCAAGACATCTTGCTCTCTAGCTCCCTTGTCACCTCCTCCCACACACGCCTCCAGGACTTCTCCAGAGCCTCTCCCATCCCGTAGAACTTCCTACAGCAGTATGTCCGGTCAGCCCCCACCCTGTCTGTCTTAAGGCGATCTTTGAAAATTCACTTATTCAGGGAAGCCTACCCCACCTCTACCTAATAACTGTACTTGAGCCATCTCCATCAGAACTTCGCCTACAGCTATCACCTTTTGCACCACCTCCCCCTTCCTTTAGATTGTAAGTTCCAGAAGCAGGGCCCTACTATTCCTTCTGTACTGAAATCTAATTGTACTGTCTCCCTTTATATTGTAGAGCTCATGTACACGGGGCGTTTGGAAAAATCTTCTGAATGATGGAAACTGACTGCTGGAAAACGTAGGTTAAAAACCGTCAGTTTAGCCTCATTTGTATACTGCGTTTATGCACATTTATACGTGTTTATGTGAATTCTCGTTTAGAAGCTTTTTTAAAAGATAACCTCAGGAGACCCCCCCAAATGCCCAGAATGCACTGAAAAATAGTAAATAATTAAACTATTTCAGACATTTTGATAGCAATAGAGAGAGCAGAAGCAGAGAGGTCAGTATGTGTTGAGATGACCTGTCTTTTCTGATTGTATTCACTATGGAGCCCATCATGAGCAAAATGCAGCACGTTCTACCATTTTCTCCTTCACATGAAACCTGGAACTTACTGCGCTGGTGTACCGGGTCCATTTGAATACATGGAAAATGCTTTGCATGCATTTCTGATGATGGAAAAAGGCTCTGGACAGCATCTGGACATGGAACAGTTAAAAAACACTTCTAAACGCAAACGCTTATAAACGCAGTTAACCACGTTTACAAGCATTTGGCATATGAAACACCAGTAAAATCTACTCCTGAAGGCAAGTTTGGTGCGTTCAAAAAAACAACTGTAAACTCAACTACCTGTAAACGACTGTAAATGACTGTGCATACATGGACACATTGGAAAACATTAGGGAGAGTTCAGGGGCTGCTGAAAAAAACTCTGAACAGCTCCTGAACATCAGTTTAGGAGCTGCAGTATACATGAGCCCTAAAGCAATGCGCAAACTGTTGGCAATATATAAATCCTGTATAATAATAATGATGTCCTTGAACATTCAGTGGTCATGAGTAAACAATGTTGGGCAAATGTAAATGAACCTCTATGGCATCCTGATAGCCCTGTGTTCACTTCTACAAATTCAGTATAAAGTTGCCTGACATTCAGCAAAGCCAATTCCAGATACTGTTCACTATTGACCTCCAAAACTCTATATCTGATAGCAACATTACAGTATTGAAGCATTTGCAGGAAATGCTCTTTTAACCTAATTTCACCTGATATTCTGGAAATTCTGATGAACAATACCTTACCTGTCAGCTTTATTGTTCCGGTGTTACAGAGTATTACTTTTACCTAGGGAATTGAAGGAGATAAACTCAGAGGGTAAATGATTTAGAAAGTATATTGCTTTTGTTTTGCTAGCATTATCATGTTTTATATACAGATGAAAAATTGTTTTCTTGCTTTACATTTCCTTTAGGAAACAGAACGGAGGTAATCAGTGATACATGATGGATAGGACCTGCAAAGAATCCGTATAACTATTTGTTTAATGATTCCACAATTTACAAGAGCCTCTCTGGCAATGCAGCCTCCTTATTATTCCTGTTTTAGGGTGCCGGTGTTTGGTATATAGAGAGTGCAGAGAAGCAACTGCATGAATCAGATTGAGGGCGATTAGGAGGCTGATTACTTTCGTGGGGAAAATAATGTGTCTACCATTCTCCTTGAGTAGTAAACCAATCCTTACTGTAAATCAGTTTTATTGTGCTAACGTGTAAAGCATCAAACAATAACTCACAGTAGCACAAGAATGAGAACATGATTAGCAATTATAATTAAACAATATATTAGACAAACCTGTGTCACTAGAATGAAAAGAAGCAAGTAAGTATGCATTTTGCATTGTTTTCACAAAACACTTTCATGGAGACATACAAGGGTTGATTTACTAAAAGCAGAGAGTGCAAAATCTGGTGCAGTTCTGCACAGAAACCAATCAGCTTCCAGGTTTTATTGTCAAAGCCTAATTGAACAAGCTGAAGTTAGAAGCTGATTGGCTGCCATGCACAGCTGCACCAGATTTTGCACTCTTCAGCTTTAGTAAATCAGCTCCACAGTGTCTCAAACTATAAACTCCTAACAATGCCAGGTGATCCTTCCAAAAAATATTGATGTTATTTTAAAGGGAATCTATAATTCCTGACATGCAAATGAGAAATGAGTAGTCTACTTATTATAATTACACTGCTCAAAAAAATTAAAGAAACACTTTTTAATTAGAGTATAGCATCAAGTCAGCTAATCTCCTGGGATATTGATCTGGTCAGTTAAGTAGCAGAGGGGGTTGTTAATCAGTTTCAGCTGCTTTGATGTTAATGAAATTAACAACAGCTGCACTAGATGGGCAAAAATGAGATGAACCCCAACGCAGGAATGCTTTTACAGGTTGAGGCCACTGCCATTTTTTTCCCCTACTCATCTTTTCTGACTGTTTTTCACTAGTTTTGCATTTGGCTAGGGTCAGTGTCACTACTGGTAGCAGATAAAGGCGATACCTGGACCCTACAGAGGTTGCACAGGCAGTCCAACTCCTCAATATGTGCCATTGCCAGAAGGTTTGCTGTGTCTCCCAGCACATTCTCAAGAGCATGTAGGAGATTCCAGGAGACAGGCAGTTATTCTAGGAGAAGTGGACAGGGTCGTAGAAGGTCCTTAACCCATCAGCAGGGCCAGTATCTGCTCTTTTGTGCAAGGAGGAACAGGATGAGCACTGCCAGAGCCCTACAAAATGACCTCCAGCAGGCCACTGGTATGAATGTCTCTGAACAATCAGAAACAGACTTCATGACGGTGGCCAGGGGGCCTGACATCCTCTAGTGGGCCCTGTGCTCACTGCTGGGCACCATAGAGCTCGACTGGCATTTGCCATTGAACATCAGAATTGGCAGGTCCACCACTGGCACCCTGTGCTTTTCACAGATGAGAGCAGGTTCACCCTCAGCACATGTGACAGACGTGAAAGGGACTGAAGAAGCCATGGAGAATGTTATGCTGCCTGTAACATCGTTCAGCATAATTGTTTTGGTGGTGGGTCAGTGATGGTTATTGTCAGACCCTACGCTGGTGTAGTGGGTCCTGGGTTCCTCCTGGTGCACAACAATGCTGGCCTCATGTCTCAAAAGTATGCAGCCAGTTCCTGGAGGATGAAGGGATTGATACCATTGAATGGCCCCCATGCTTGCCTGACCTCAATCCAATAGAACACCTCTGGGATATCATGTTTCGGTCCATCCGACGATGCCAGGTTGCACCTCAGACTGTCCAGGAGCTCAGTGATACCCTGGTCCAAATTTGGGAGGAAATACCCCAGGGCACCATCCGTCATCTCATTAAGAGCATGCCCCAACATTGTCAGGCATGCATACAAGCATGTGGGGGCCATACAAACTACTGAGTACCATTTTGAGTTGCTGCAATGAATTTTCAGCAAAATGGACTAGCCTGCTGCATCATTTTTTCACTTTGATTCTCAAGGTGTCTTTGAATTCAGTCCTCTGTAGGTTGATAATTTTCATTTCCTGCAAATGATGGGGAATCCTTACGTTCCTAACACATTACCCAGTCCATATCAGTATAGATATCCAGCATGATATTTTTCTCCATACATGAGATCTGATGTATTTTTAAAGTGTTCCTTTAATTGTTTTAAGCAGTGTAATTTTTTCAATGCCTGTTCTTGTTTTTAAAACATTCTTTCCATGTATTTATTATTATATAGGCAATGAGAACAGCCATATTTGTCTATTACATATGCGTACTCTACTTCTTGCTCCTTAACAGTACATGGTAGTACATGTTTATCAGCTGAAGTAGTGAACACATAAAGTTTGAGTTGCATTCCAAAGGAATTCCAGTAAAAGTAATGCTTATTGAAGTCTTCATATAAAAGCATGAATCACAACTTAAAACACCGGACAAAAGGCAGTTAACGCGTTTCACACAAAGACTTACTTATTCATAACTAACACTTACCAACGAAAAAACAGCTTACATGGAAAAAACACAGCTGTCTTCCATCAGCAATTAGAATGCTAGCATTAAGCAAACTTGCAGACATTGGGAAACCACCATGAATAGTGACCCAATAAACTATATAACAGATCACACAGACACTCTCTCAGAATCCCCATAAAAATCATTCAAATTGAAGAAATAAATAAATAGATGGATCAAGTTTTTAATCAAACCCAAATAAAGGAGGGAAATAAAATTTAAATTCACTAATTGTAAATCCATAATTACTCTTAATATTAAACCCTCCTAAGGAATAAACAAGAAAAGAAAAGGAAACAAAAAATGTATGGATAATATTTATATACACCTGCAAGATATCTTGTAATGTTAGGGGGAGGAGTCACATATACCAATCAGGAATGCTAAACTAATACAAATAATAATCATAGAAAACAAACAAGAGCAAAAATGAACAAAAATAAACAAAATAATCATTATTCAAAAATGTGTGATATCCCACTCATGGTTTAAACTCCAAAAAACTAAAAAAAAATCAGTTCTGCAGAACAAACGAAACACATCACCTCCATGAGCTGGAGTCTGCACCTTTTCTATCACCTGTACATTAACCGCTGATAAATCTCCTGCATGCATGAAAGTGAAGTGTTTAGCTACAGTATATTGGTGGAGCGATTGTTCCAAATAAATGACTCAAAATGTTTACAGTGTTCTCACCAATAATACCCTACAGCACGTGTCAAACATAAGGCCTGATAGCCAAATCCATTCCCCCAGGCCATTTCATGTGGCCCTCACACCTCTCTTGTAGCTGCGACACCCCTCTCTTCTGTGCCCCCACCTTGTCTCAGCAGCGAGGAGGACAGAACTCCTCTGCCAGATCCTGAGCTTCTCTGTGCAGCCGCAGAGAGGTTCATCTATGCCCCCCTGTCTCAGCAGTCGGCAGCAGAGAGGAGGGCAGAACTCCTACAGAACCTGTGCCTTCCTGTGCAGCCTCAGCACCAGGGGCGGACTGACAACTCATGGGGCCCCTGGGTAATAGGAGATCATGGGGCCCCTGTGTCCTTGCCCACACTCAAAAAAGCCTATGAAAAAGGTACCAGGGGCATCTCATAGGGCCCCCTTCTGACCCCGGGCCCTCGGGCAGTGTCCAAGTTTCCAAATGGTCAGTCTGCCCCTGCTCAGCACCATATCATCTTCACCTGCCCTGGTCTCAGCATTCAGCAGACTCCAGCAGCTGACTCCACTCCTCCTCTGGTCCTCCTCCTCCTCCAGATCCTGCATTTTCAAGCACAAGTTAAAGGAGGTGAACTGTGATGTAAGGGAGGGTGGTGAATAATTGATTATTTGACATATACAGACTAGTTGGTGTTTCAAGAGTCACTGGAATTTTAACCACCGTAGTAGAAAAGTCAGCTTATTTATTGCCATCATTGGACAAGCCTATGAAGTATGTACACGATAAGTAAAGAGGCACCTCATAGTCCCTATCCTGTCAATGCATTTCACTCACAATGTTAATGTTAAAATATATACTGTACCTTGTAATAAAAAAGAACATTTAAAAAAAAATCTCAAACTAGAATCGTCATTAAAGAAAAAAGCATTATTGATTTTATGCCTTAATAAAAAAAAATGTTTTATTAGGTTTATTTGCATTTCTACACAAGTGTTTCTCTTCTCCCACTACTTATGTGCAGTATCTTGCTGTCCAATATAGGAAGACTTTAAAGTGGACGTGTCTGTCCTATTTGAGTGCAAATCATTTGACTGTTCAGTTTTCACTAAAAACTGTGTGAGTGATGCTGACCATTTGCATGACCTTTCCAGATTGTGTTAGGTACAGACTGGAACACAGCACTCTAATGATTTGCCCTTTACTGGATATTTCATTTCTCTATCAACAAGCAAATTGCACTGTCTGACATGTATTGTGGGTAGATACTGTATGCCCTACACAATAAGTATATAGAATATTCTCATGAAAGGTACAACATATATGTAAATATTTTACTAAACATTGCTTTAACAATAAAAACTGATGCCAAGAAACTTTATATGCAATACCAAAATTCTGCATAGGCCACAAAGACAAGTGACTTTGGGTATCAGACCACCGGTATCAGCAAATAGATGCCTACACGTTATTATTCAGATATTCAGTAATGCATTCTGCTGTATAATAAAAGGTTCCAGACCACCAAAGTGTCTGTCACTACCTGAGGTAGTAGGTCATTGCTGCTACCCATGTTCAACCTGTGTTGCTTTGTTGGTGGAATAGCAAACTGCGTACTGTGTTCTTTGGTGCAATCCTGAGGCATAATTGCCACTTTGAACAATAGATATTCCTTGCCAAAATGTTGAAGAATATCAATCAGTATCTGGGCAGCAGCAATAGAGCAACATCTTGCTGGCTTGGTCATCAAAGGAGAGATGCTATAGGAAAAAGTTAGCATTTCTACAAATGGTGAATTGTCCATGGCATCAAAAGTTGCCAGTGTGACATAGTCCTTACAGTTCATCCATTCTGGTACACACTCACTGTGGACACAGAGACCACTTCTCTTCTAAGGGGTCAGTTCTAACTAAGTGTACAAATGCATGTGGAGAGGTGCAGTGTGGTACGGGCAGTGAATACACAGAGTCTGGTTGCAATAAGACTTTGTACTTGTTTTAAACAGAATGACAATGTTACAAACACCCTGGCAGGAGAGCTCCACTAGGGAAATAACTCAGTTTAATGTAGTCAGAAGAGGTGGATGGGAGGAGCCAACGGAGTCTGTTTCAGAGAATGATGTGCAGCTTGGCTGGTCTGGTTCCAAGAGGGAAAGCTCCTTTCAAGGATAGCAAGTCCCTAGCCTGTCCCTCCTCATCAGGAACCTTTCCTTACTGCTAGTTACATTCCCTAACAAGTGTGGTCTCTCTCTCTACACTAGCCACACACAAGAAGCACACCAAAACCCAGGGGCAGGAACTTAAATAGACCCTGCTGACCAAAGATGGCTGCTGAGGGTCACATGGCCACAGCATAGCAACCTGTACGCTCCATCAACCAGAGAACCATAGAGAAATGATGTTTCACTCAGACTTCCTCTCCAGGATGTGATACCACTCGGATTGAGTACCACCTTCAGTGGAAAAAACAGACCGCATATGCCTACATGCATAGTTGCTGATCTGTCTCCTTACCCCAGGTCTGGTGTGGCCATTGCATGGTACCTTGTTAATGTGATACTAAGAAGGTAGTTAGCCTAGGAAGACTGAACTATAAATCTGACCCTGCCTGGAATGAAATTCCTGCATCAGCCTAGAGAGAAAATCTTCAAAGCAACAGAGTGACTCTAGTTATTGCAAACCATAACTACTGTTGTAGCAATATACCTGCCAATTGGCATGGGGGGAAGGGTAGCCAAAGCAGATTTCCTAGTAGTTTAGGCATTAATCTAGCACCAATAGATTATTTAAAGTTAGCCTTATTCAAACAGAGTTCTTAATTCTAAAGTGCTAAACTGTTAAGTCTAGCCATAGTAAGCAAAGTGCAAGTCTGGCTTTTGTTGGCTCTGCGCTTAAGAACTGACACTTGAGAATCAAGAAATCTCTATTGCATAAGGCTAATTATGTGTAAAAGTTTATCATGTATTTGTAAAATATACATCATGAAATATATTCTACAAAAAAATTTCACTATGCATTATGAGTAGAGATGAGCGAATTATTAAAAAATTTGATTCGGCTGATTCGGCGAATTCGCGGAATAAATTCGATTCGAGTCGAATATATTCGCTGCGAATTTAACTTATAAAAAGGGTGTTTCTAGGCTTCAGAGAGCCTTTATATTAGTGCAGAACACTGTACCTTTAATTTAAATGCCCTTGGAGTCTGCTGGGGAAGAGAAATAATACTGTCAGTCAGTATGACATGCAGATGAGTGCCGTCGATCTTAGAATCACCGCACACTTCACTCATTTGGGCAGTCACGGGGCCAAAACCAGAGTGTGGAGCCACAGTGTGGCGGTGGAGGCAGCAGCAATGAGAGGCCATACAGCACCCTATGAAAAAATGGAACCCACCAGCAGTGTGAGGAGACCTGAAAGTGGCACATGGCAGAGTGTGGCGATGGAGACAGCAGCAATGGGAGGCCATACAGGGACCCATGACACACTCTGGACCTGGCAGCAGCATGAGGAGGCGGTACAGGGGCCCATGACAGATTACGGGCCTGGCAGCAACATGAGGAGTCGGTACGGGGGCCCATGGCAGATTACGGGCCTGGCAGCAGCAATGGGAGGCCATACAGCACCCTATGACAAAATGGAACCCACCAGCAGTGTGAGGAGACCTGAAAGTGGCACATGGCAGAGTGTGGCGATGGAGACAGCAGCAATGGGAGGCCGTACAGGGACCCATGACACACTCTGGACCTGGCAGCAGCATGAGGAGGCGGTACAGGGGCCCATGACAGATTACGGGCCTGGCAGCAGCATGAGGAGTCGGTACGGGGGCCCATGGCAGATTACGGGCCTGGCAGCAGCAATGGGAGGCCCGTAATCTGCCAGCACCCTATGACAAAATGGAACCCACCAGCAGTGTGAGGAGACCTGAAAGTGGCACATGGCAGAGTGTGGCGATGGAGACAGCAGCAATGGGAGGCCGTACAGGGACCCATGACACACTCTGGACCTGGCAGCAGCATGAAGAGGCGGTACAGGGGCCCATGACAGATTACGGGCCTGGCAGCAGCATGAGGAGTCGGTACGGGGGCCCATGGCAGATTACGGGCCTGGCAGCAGCAATGGGAGGCCCGTAATCTGCCAGCACCCTATGACAAAATGGAACCCACCAGCAGTATGAGGAGACCTGAAAGTGGAACATGGCAGAGTGTGGCGATGGAGACAGCAGCAATGGGAGGCCGTACAGGGACCCATGACACACTCTGGACCTGGCAGCAGCATGAGGAGGCGGTACAGGGGCCCATGACAGATTACGGGCCTGGCAGCAGCATGAGGAGTCGGTACGGGGGCCCATGGCAGATTACGGGCCTGGCAGCAGCAATGGGAGGCCATACAGCACCCTATGACAAAATGGAACCCACCAGCAGTGTGAGGAGACCTGAAAGTGGCACATGGCAGAGTGTGGCGATGGAGACAGCAGCAATGAGAGGCCGTACAGGGACCCATGACACACTCTGGACCTGGCAGCAGCATGAGGAGGCGGTACAGGGGCCCATGACAGATTACGGGCCTGGCAGCAGCATGAGGAGTCGGTACGGGGGCCCATGGCAGATTACGGGCCTGGCAGCAGCAATGGGAGGCCCGTAATCTGCCAGCACCCTATGACAAAATGGAACCCACCAGCAGTGTGAGGAGACCTGAAAGTGGCACATGGCAGAGTGTGGCGATGGAGACATCAGCAATGGGAGGCCGTACAGGGACCCATGACACACTCTGGACCTGGCAGCAGCATGAGGAGGCGGTACAGGGGCCCATGACAGATTACGGGCCTGGCAGCAGCATGAGGAGTCGGTACGGGGGCCCATGGCAGATTACGGGCCTGGCAGCAGCAATGGGAGGCCGTACAGGGACCCATGACACACTCTGGACCTGGCAGCAGCATGAGGAGGTGGTACAGGGGCCCATGACAGATTACGGGCCTGGCAGCAGCATGAGGAGTCGGTACGGGGGCCCATGGCAGATTACGGGCCTGGCAGCAGCAATGGGAGGCCGTACAGGGACCCATGACACACTCTGGACCTGGCAGCAGCATGAGGAGGCGGTACAGGGGCCCATGACAGATTACGGGCCTGGCAGCAGCATGAGGAGGCGGTACGGGGGCCCATGGCAGATTACGGGCCTGGCAGCAGCAATGGGAGGCCCGTAATCTGCCAGCACCCTATGACAAAATGGAACCCACCAGCAGTGTGAGGAGACCTGAAAGTGGCACATGGCAGAGTGTGGCGATGGAGACAGCAGCAATGGGAGGCCGTACAGGGACCCATGACACACTCTGGACCTGGCAGCAGCATGAGGAGGCGGTACAGGGGCCCATGACAGATTACGGGCCTGGCAGCAGCATGAGGAGTCGGTACGGGGGCCCATGGCAGATTACGGGCCTGGCAGCAGCAATGGGAGGCCCGTAATCTGCCAGCACCCTATGACAAAATGGAACCCACCAGCAGTGTGAGGAGACCTGAAAGTGGCACATGGCAGAGTGTGGCGATGGAGACAGCAGCAATGGGAGGCCGTACAGGGACCCATGACACACTCTGGACCTGGCAGCAGCAAGAGGAGGCGGTACAGGGGCCCATGGCAGAGTGGCGAAGCGTAAGCAGCTTAAATTGAAGGCCATACAGAGGCCTATGTTAAAAATAATAACATGTTTGGGGCATGATTCATGGCAGATTTAGTCAGTTGTGTCAGGAACTGGTGGTTTGAAATCCAGACAAATCCACGCCTGATTCATTTTCACAAACGTGAGTCTCTCCACACTTTGGGTGGACAGTCGTGTCCTCCGCGGAGTTACAATACCTCCTGCCGCACTAAACACGCGCTCCGATGCCACGCTACTGGCCGGGCATGACAGCCTTTCAAGGGCAAATTCAGCTAGTTGGGGCCAAAGGTCAAGTTTCGTTGCCCAGTAGTCAAGGGGATTGTCTATCTTGGTTGGCAGGTTGCTGTCCAAGTAGGCCCAAGCCTGTTGTTTGAGGTCCTGCTCCAGGTCCACCTGATGCTGCTGCTGCTGTGGCTGGTTAGTAGTTTCCTCACTGCGCTGGTGAAGAAAGCTACTCATCATCGACTGCAGACTGAGGCAGCCGCTGCTGGTGGAGCTGCCACTGCTCCTACCACCCCACCCCTCCCCTGCTGCCATGGCAGCGGAACGCGAGCGCACAGGGCCCACAGTGTCTGAGGATGGACGTTGGCGCACAAAGGCAGAGACCAACTGACTACATAGGTGGTTTTTATAGTACTTTATTTTGGCCTCCCTCTCAGCAGGTGTGAAAAAGGCCACCATTTTTGAACGGTAGCGAGGGTCCAACAAGGTGGACAGCCAAAAGTCATCCCTCTGTCTGATGGTTATTATTCGGCTGTCGCTAGGCAAGCAACCGAGCATGCTATGGGCCATTTGTGCCAAGGAATGCGAGGGACTCCCTGCCTCCATCTCCACAGCATACTGCCACGGTGCGTCTGGGTCCTCTGTCTCCTCCTCCTCCTCCTCTACCAGATGCTCCTGCTCCTCCACTCCTGTCCGCTGAGTGGAAAAACCACCCATTTCACTCAATAATTCCTGAGCACCAATGTCCTCCTCTACCTCCTCCTCTTCTTCCTGTCCTGCCCCCACAGGGGTCATGTGGCGTTGAGATCTGTGCGCCACGTCTACCGCACCCTGACCAGCCTTTGTTAACAGCATTTGTTCCAGGACGTGCAACAGAGGAGTGACGTCGTTCATCCCATTGTCCTGCCGACTCACGAATAGCGTGGCCTCCTCAAAGGGCCTGAGCAAGCGGCAGGTGTCACGCATGAGCTGCCAATGGCTGACATCTAAGTTACACAGGGGAGTACCTTTATCCGCTTGTAACATCAGGAAATCGGTGATGGCCTTTCGCTGTTCGTAAAGGCGGTCTAACATATGTAGGGTTGAATTCCACCTTGTTGCAACGTCACAGCATGAGGAGTCGGTACGGGGGCCCATGGCAGATTACGGGCCTGGCAGCAGCAATGGGAGGCCCGTAATCTGCCAGCACCCTATGACAAAATGGAACCCACCAGCAGTGTGAGGAGACCTGAAAGTGGCACATGGCAGAGTGTGGCGATGGAGACAGCAGCAATGGGAGGCCGTACAGGGACCCATGACACACTCTGGACCTGGCAGCAGCATGAGGAGGCGGTACAGGGGCCCATGACAGATTACGGGCCTGGCAGCAGCATGAGGAGGCGGTACGGGGGCCCATGGCAGATTACGGGCCTGGCAGCAGCAATGGGAGGCCATACAGCACCCTATGACAAAATGGAACCCACCAGCAGTGTGAGGAGACCTGAAAGTGGCACATGGCAGAGTGTGGCGATGGAGACAGCAGCAATGAGAGGCCGTACAGGGACCCATGACACACTCTGGACCTGAAAGCAGCATGAGGAGGCGGTACAGGGGCCCATGACAGATTACGGGCCTGGCAGCAGCAATGGGAGGCCCGTAATCTGCCAGCACCCTATGACAAAATGGAACCCACCAGCAGTGTGAGGAGACCTGAAAGTGGCACATGGCAGAGTGTGGCGATGGAGACAGCAGCAATGGGAGGCCGTACAGGGACCCATGACACACTCTGGACCTGGCAGCAGCATGAGGAGGCGGTACAGGGGCCCATGACAGATTACGGGCCTGGCAGCAGCATGAGGAGTCGGTACAGGGGCCCATGGCAGATTACGGGCCTGGCAGCAGCTATGGGAGGCCCGTAATCTGCCAGCACCCTATGACAAAATGGAACCCACCAGCAGTGTGAGGAGACCTGAAAGTGGCACATGGCAGAGTGTGGCGATGGAGACAGCAGCAATGGGAGGCCGTACAGGGACCCATGACACACTCTGGACCTGGCAGCAGCATGAGGAGGCGGTACAGGGGCCCATGACAGATTACGGGCCTGGCAGCAGCATGAGGAGTCGGTACAGGGGCCCATGGCAGATTACGGGCCTGGCAGCAGCTATGGGAGGCCCGTAATCTGCCAGCACCCTATGACAAAATGGAACCCACCAGCAGTGTGAGGAGACCTGAAAGTGGAACATGGCAGAGTGTGGCGATGGAGACAGCAGCAATGGGAGGCCGTACAGGGACCCATGACACACTCTGGACCTGGCAGCAGCATGAGGAGGCGGTACAGGGGCCCATGGCAGATTACGGGCCTGGCAGCAGCAATGGGAGGCCCGTAATCTGCCAGCACCCTATGACAAAATGGAACCCACCAGCAGTGTGAGGAGACCTGAAAGTGGCACATGGCAGAGTGTGGCGATGGAGACAGCAGCAATGGGAGGCTGTACAGGGACCCATGACACACTCTGGACCTGGCAGCAGCATGAGGAGGCGGTACAGGGGCCCATGACAGATTACGGGCCTGGCAGCAGCAATGGGAGGCCCGTAATCTGCCAGCACCCTATGACAAAATGGAACCCACCAGCAGTGTGAGGAGACCTGAAAGTGGCACATGGCAGAGTGTGGCGATGGAGACAGCAGCAATGGGAGGCCGTACAGGGACCCATGACACACTCTGGACCTGGCAGCAGCATGAGGAGGCGGTACAGGGGCCCATGGCAGATTACGGGCCTGGCAGCAGCAATGGGAGGCCCGTAATCTGCCAGCACCCTATGACAAAATGGAACCCACCAGCAGTGTGAGGAGACCTGAAAGTGGCACATGGCAGAGTGTGGCGATGGAGACAGCAGCAATGGGAGGCCGTACAGGGACCCATGACACACTCTGGACCTGGCAGCAGCATGAGGAGGCGGTACAGGGGCCCATGACAGATTACGGGCCTGGCAGCAGCAATGGGAGGCCCGTAATCTGCCAGCACCCTATGACAAAATGGAACCCACCAGCAGTGTGAGGAGACCTGAAAGTGGCACATGGCAGAGTGTGGCGATGGAGACAGCAGCAATGGGAGGCCGTACAGGGACCCATGACACACTCTGGACCTGGCAGCAGCATGAGGAGGCGGTACAGGGGCCCATGACAGATTACGGGCCTGGCAGCAGCATGAGGAGTCGGTACGGGGGCCCATGGAAGATTACGGGCCTGGCAGCAGCAATGGGAGGCCCGTAATCTGCCAGCACCCTATGACAAAATGGAACCCACCAGCAGTGTGAGGAGACCTGAAAGTGGCACATGGCAGAGTGTGGCGATGGAGACAGCAGCAATGGGAGGCCGTACAGGGACCCATGACACACTCTGGACCTGGCAGCAGCATGAGGAGGCGGTACAGGGGCCCATGACAGATTACGGGCCTGGCAGCAGCATGAGGAGTCAGTACGGGGGCCCATGGCAGATTACGGGCCTGGCAGGTGACGACGAGGCTGCCAAGTGCGATCAGCCTCATCATCATCAATTAGTGTCTCCGCCTCACTACTAACCCCCTCGGCTGCGTGTGGGTCAGGAGACAGACCTGTCTCTAGACCGGCTACCTCGCCACTCTCCTCGCCACTACTTCTTCGCCTGGCTGCTGAAGAGGCGGATGTCTCCCCCCAATCCTGACCGCCCTCTGTTAGCTCTTCCTCACTCTACAGTGGGGCTGAGCCCACAGCATGCGATACTTCGCTTGGTGAGGGAACACCAAAGGACAGGGGCAGGTAGAGGACACGTGATTTCAGTGGGCTTGCTCCCGGGCCATGCCAACTAACGGTTGTGTCTGACGTATCCACCAACCGTTGGCTGTAGGTGTCAGAGGTGACCTGGGAAGAGGAAGACGACCGAGCCAACCAATCGATGACGGCAGGGTTGTCGGTGGAGACACGACCGCTGGATGACACCGGGAGCACTGGCCTCTGGCTGCGACTAGTGCTGCCTCGACCCCTTCCTCTGCTGCCACGTCTGCTCGCTCCTGAAACATTGCCTCCTCTGCCACTCCTCTGCGTGTTGTCTGACATACTCTTTAATTCAACGATTCTGTGTCCCTGAGTAACAATTCTGTGTCCCTGAGTAACGATTCTGTGTCCCTGAGTAACGATTCTGTGTCCCTGAGTAACGATTCTGTGTCCCTCAGTAACAATTCTGTGTCCCTGAGTAACAATTCTGTGTCCCTGAGTAACGATTCTGTGTCCCTCAGTAACGATTCTGTGTCCCTGAGTAACAATTCTGTGTCCCTGAGTAACAATTCTGTGTCTGTCCCTGAGTAACTATTCTGTGTCCCTGAGTAACAATTCTGTGTCCCTGAGTAACAATTCTGTGTCCCTGAGTAACAATTCTGTGTCCCTCAGTAACGATTCTGTTTCCCTCAGTAACGATTCTGTGTCCCTGAGTAACAATTCTGTGTCCCTGAGTAACAATTCTGTGTCCCTGAGTAACAATTCTGTGTCTGTCCCTGAGTAACAATTCTGTGTCCCTGAGTAACAATTCTGTGTCCCTCAGTAACGATTCTGTGTCCCTCAGTAACAATTCTGTGTCCCTGAGTAACAATTCTGTGTCCCTGAGTAACAATTCTGTGTCTGTCCCTGAGTAACAATTCTGTGTCCCTGAGTAACAATTCTGTGTCCCTCAGTAACGATTCTGTGTCCCTCAGTAACAATTCTGTGTCCCTGAGTAACAATTCTGTGTCTGTCCCTGAGTAACAATTCTGTTTCCCTGAGTAACAATTCTGTGTCCCTGAGTAACAATTCTGTGTCCCTCGGTAACGATTCTGTGTCCCTGAGTAACAATTCTGTGTCCCTGAGTAACAATTCTGTGTCTGTCCCTGAGTAACAATTCTGTGTCCCTGAGTAACAATTCTGTGTCCCTGAGTAACGATTCTGTGTCCCTCAGTAACAGTTCTGTGTCCCTGAGTAACAATTCTGTGTCTGTCCCTGAGTAACAATTCTGTGTCCCTGAGTAACAATTCTGTGTCCCTCAGTAACGATTCTGTGTCCCTCAGTAACAATTCTGTGTCCCTGAGTAACAATTCTGTGTCCCTGAGTAACAATTCTGTGTATGTCCCTGAGTAACAATTCTGTGTCCCTGAGTAACAATTCTGTGTCCCTCAGTAACGATTCTGTGTCCCTCAGTAACAATTCTGTGTCCCTGAGTAACAATTCTGTGTCTGTCCCTGAGTAACAATTCTGTGTCCCTGAGTAACAATTCTGTGTCCCTGAGTAACAATTCTGTGTCCCTCGGTAACGATTCTGTGTCCCTGAGTAACAATTCTGTGTCCCTGAGTAACAATTCTGTGTCTGTCCCTGAGTAACAATTCTGTGTCCCTGAGTAACAATTCTGTGTCCCTGAGTAACGATTCTGTGTCCCTCAGTAACAATTCTGTGTCCCTGAGTAACAATTCTGTGTCTGTCCCTGAGTAACAATTCTGTGTCCCTGAGTAACAATTCTGTGTCCCTCAGTAACGATTCTGTGTCCCTCAGTAACAATTCTGTGTCCCTGAGTAACAATTCTGTGTCCCTGAGTAACAATTCTGTGTCTGTCCCTGAGTAACAATTCTGTGTCCCTGAGTAACAATTCTGTGTCCCTCAGTAACGATTCTGTGTCCCTGAGTAACGATTCTGTGTCCCTGAGTAACGATTCTGTGTCCCTCAGTAACAATTCTGTGTCCCTGAGTAACAATTCTGTGTCCCTGAGTAACAATTCTGTGTCCCTGATTAACGATTCTGTGTCCCTCAGTAACAATTCTGTGTCCCTGAGTAACAATTCTGTGTCCCTGAGTAACAATTCTGTGTCCCTGAGTAACAATAATGTGTCCCTGAGTAACGATTCTGTATCCCTCAGTAACAATTCTGTGTCCTTGAGTAACAATTCTGTGTCCCTGAGTAACAATTCTGTGTCTGTCCCTGAGTAACAATTCTGTGTCCCTGAGTAACAATTCTGTGTCCCTCAGTAACAATTCTGTGTCCCTGAGTAACAATTCTGTGTCCCTGAGTAACAATTATGTGTCTGTCCCTGAGTAACAATTCTGTGTCCCTGAGTAACAATTCTGTGTCCCTCAGTAACGATTCTGTGTCCCTCAGTAACAATTCTGTGTCCCCGAGTAACAATTCTGTGTCCCTGAGTAACAATTCTGTGTCTGTCCCTGAGTAACAATTCTGTGTCCCTGAGTAACAATTCTGTGTCCCTGAGTAACGATTCTGTGTCCCTCAGTAACAATTCTGTGTCGCTGAGTAACAATTCTGTGTCTGTCCCTGAGTAACATTTCTGTGTCCCTGAGTAACAATTCTGTGTCCCTCAGTAACGATTCTGTGTCCCTCAGTAACAATTCTGTGTCCCTGAGTAACAATTCTGTGTCCCTGAGTAACAATTCTGTGTCTGTCCCTGAGTAACAATTCTGTGTCCCTGAGTAACAATTCTGTGTCCCTGAGTAACAATTCTGTGTCCCTCAGTAACGATTCTGTGTCCCTGAGTAACGATTCTGTGTCCCTGAGTAACGATTCTGTGTCCCTCAGTAACAATTCTGTGTCCCTGAGTAACAATTCTGTGTCCCTGAGTAACAATTCTGTGTCCCTGATTAACGATTCTGTGTCCCTCAGTAACAATTCTGTGTCCCTGAGTAACAATTCTGTGTCCCTGAGTAACAATAATGTGTCCCTGAGTAACGATTCTGTATCCCTCAGTAACAATTCTGTGTCCTTGAGTAACAATTCTGTGTCCCTGAGTAACAATTCTGTGTCTGTCCCTGAGTAACAATTCTGTGTCCCTGAGTAACAATTCTGTGTCCCTCAGTAACAATTCTGTGTCCCTGAGTAACAATTCTGTGTCCCTGAGTAACAATTATGTGTCTGTCCCTGAGTAACAATTGTGTGTCCCTGAGTAACAATTCTGTGTCCCTGAGTAACAATTCTGTGTCCCTCAGTAACTATTCTGTGTCCCTCAGTAACAATTCTGTGTCCCCGAGTAACAATTCTGTGTCCCTGAGTAACAATTCTGTGTCTGTCCCTGAGTAACAATTCTGTGTCCCTGAGTAACAATTCTGTGTCCCTGAGTAACGATTCTGTGTCCCTAAGTAACGATTCTGTGTCCCTAAGTAACGATTCTGTGGCCCTAAAGTCTCTCTGGCCCTAACTCTGTCCCTAATACAGACAGGTCTGTCTCTCTTGAATGACCGGAGGCTAATGGAGAATTGTAAGATGGCCGCAATTTATAGCTCCACCATTACACAGTGCTGGCTGGCTGGCTGCTGATTGGCTAATGCGATCACATGTCATTAATGAATGCACAATTCTGTGTCCCTGAGTAACAATTCTGTGTCTGTCCCTGAGTAACAATTCTGTGTCCCTGAGTAACAATTCTGTGTCCCTCAGTAACGATTCTGTGTCCCTCAGTAACCATTCTGTGTCCCTGAGTAACAATTCTGTGTCCCTGAGTAACAATTCTGTGTCCCTGAGTAACAATTCTGTGTCTGTCCCTGAGTAACAATTCTGTGTCCCTGAGTAACAATTCTGTGTCCCTGAGTAACAATTCTGTGTCCCTCAGTAACGATTCTGTGTCCTTGAGTAACGATTCTGTGTCCCTGAGTAACGATTCTGTGTCCCTCAGTAACAATTCTGTGTCCCTGAGTAACAATTCTGTGTCCCTGAGTAACAATAATGTGTTCCTGAGTAACGATTCTGTATCCCTCAGTAACAATTCTGTGTCCCTGAGTAACAATTCTGTGTCCCTGAGTAACAATTCTGTGTCTGTCCCTGAGTAACAATTCTGTGTCCCTGAGTAACAATTCTGTGTCCCTCAGTAACAATTCTGTGTCCCTGAGTAACAATTCTGTGTCCCTGAGTAACAATTATGTGTCTGTCCCTGAGTAACAATTCTGTGTCCCTGAGTAACAATTCTGTGTCCCTCAGTAACGATTCTGTGTCCCTCAGTAACAATTCTGTGTCCCCGAGTAACAATTCTGTGTCCCTGAGTAACAATTCTGTGTCTGTCCCTGAGTAACAATTCTGTGTCCCTGAGTAACAATTCTGTGTCCCTGAGTAACGATTCTGTGTCCCTAAGTAACGATTCTGTGGCCCTAAAGTCTCTCTGGCCCTAACTCTGTCCCTAATACAGACAGGTCTGTCTCTCTTGAATGACCGGAGGCTAATGGAGAATTGTAAGATGGCCGCAATTTATAGCTCCACCATTACACAGTGCTGGCTGGCTGGCTGCTGATTGGCTAATGCGATCACATGTCATGAATGAATGCATTATGGGTCAGCGCGCCTTGTCTGCGCGCCTTCCCAGAGATCCCCGCTCCGTCGCCACACATGTCGCCGCCATTTTTGGGAAAATTCGATTCGTGCATCCGAAGTTTGCTAATTTTCGGATTCGGCGCGAATCAAATTTTTCCTGAACTTCGAAACGAATTCCACTTCGCCATGTTCGATTCGCTCATCTCTAATTATGAGTTTGAAAAAAAATAAATACATTGCATCAAACATCACACTTTTTTGTTTACTTACTGTATGTTAGATATACATCATCATTTCTCAGTAATGTGATCCAAACCAATACATCTTATTTGGAATATTTCTGTTCTCTATGTTAATAGCACAGTATGTTCTGCATGTTAATTCATGATATTGTTATAGAATGCCTGCAATGTTAGTAGCCAAAGTCAAGCTTTTGATTCATAAATAAAAAGAGAGAAAATTAAAGTCTTCCGGAAATGTAAATTACAGCTTCAGAGGGGCCACACTGGGCTTGGAATGGTACAGATGTGGGAAACAATGGTTATTTGTAGTAGGAGTTAGTATTAAGAGAATAGTGATTAGCTGGGAAAGTAGTGGATTAAATCTTAATTATGCTGTTATGGTTTGGGTAAAATTAAAACTTAATATGTAAATACAAAGTTAAAAATATATATAATTAGGTATAAAAGTAAAAGAAAGTGTGATGTATTTTAAAAATGGTGTGATAGTTTAAAACAAAGAAAATAATTTAGCTTGGCTGAAATGTCTGCAATTTTCATATTTCTTATAACAGCCATCCGATCCTTCTTATTATTTACTGTAGAATGAAAGAAAGACTATAAACCGGTTTGATCAAAGCACATACCTAATAAAAAAAAAGAGACCAAATATTTATTTCTCCTGCCGCCCACACTGCTTACCGCTGCAGACAACTTGTCCCCAAAGTCCACAGGGAAACCAACACTTCATGGAACTCACAGGTGAACTTTCACATTCCAATTTCAATTCTAATGAAGGGTTCAGCTTTTTTTAGAATACAAGCGAAAAACACTGCCAAGTAAAGATTGGCAGACTGACTTACAGTGGTCATCTTTAGAAGGCAAGGCTTTATGACGCAATGCTTACTGTGTATAATGACCAACAAGTTGCTTCAGTTGTCAGATGGGGGTTTATTTACTAAAGCTGGAGAGTCCAAAATCAGACTCCCTTCTGCATAGAAACCAATCAGCTTCTAACCTCAGCTTGTTCAATGAAGCTTTGGCAATGAAACCTGGAAGCTGATTGGTTTCTATGCAGAAGTGAGTCTGATTTTGGACTCTCCAGCTTTAGTAAATAAACCCCATGGGGTTTAGATTTTTAATCTGTTGAGAGCTTCTCTTTTCCCAAATCATTGATAGGAACCATAGTGCTGCTAACTCTACATTGTTAGTTGTACACTACAGGTGAGTTTTAATATATATATTACAAATGAGTTACCCACAGAGGTTCTACATTTTTAAAATGGATTGTTGTTTCATTTCTCTAAGACCACAATTTTAGTTTTAGTTTTAGCGCTTGGTTATGATGTGGGTATCAAACATACTCATGTTAATGAGACTGCCCAGTGTATTAATCTGGAATCTCCAAAATAGGACTGTGGAATTCCATGTGGGTTCAACCTTACACCCAATACAGAGAAGCCAAAATGCACAAGCCATATAGGATATCTTTTTAGAGAAACTACAACTGCTTTTTCAGTATAATCACTTCCACTTTCTTTAAGGCACATATGTTAAAATAAAAGTTATACAGTTTAATTTATGTCAATAAACTAGACCCTGAAAACATGAATCCACTTTAGATGTGTCATGGTAAGTAAACGCTCTGTGTCACAGATCTGCCAGATGCCCCAAATCGTAACCACGGGGTGTCAGTGCTTCACCATAGCTTGTTCTGAAGTGGATGTTATGCTGCTAAAGCCCCAGGGTTCAGCCCTTTGGGGGCTTAGCAGTGACAGTCAACTAGCAGCCAACAAAACTGGAAGAATGTATCATGTTCAGGAAGACAAGTTGTGGAGGCAGGAGGAAGAGAGAAGCATGATCAGACAGGGAAATGGTTGAGGCAAGTGGCAGATGGAAGCAGGATCCAAAATACAGGGTGAGCTTGAATAACCATATAGTGTAGCCAGGCAGAAGCAAACAGAAGCTATGGGCTTTTCATTACAATGGGCTTCACATTCATAAACAGTGATTGCCAAAGTAATTGGTAATGTAATAGTGTAATGTAAGAGTCAATGTAGAGTTATACCCAGTTTTATTATGCAATGTGCAGACATTGGCTTGTGATCTAGACACAATAATCTCCTCCGGGTTTTGGTGGAGCAGTGACCTAGAAAAATATTACCAATTTGAATACACAACAGTAACTATACAGATCTTCACATCAGCTGTAAAATAATAATGTTTTCTTGGTGTTCAACTCCCCTTAGCAAGAAATAGTGGCCAAGTTCACAGCCAGTGACTTTCAATGAAGACTTCACCAAAGATATAGAGTATAACAGTGAATCCAAGGGCTAGTTTGTTAAGCTAGATCACAGACCAGGCACCAATCTCATTTTTGCAGGGCAGGAGCTGTAATGCTCAACCCTATCCCACCAGCTCTATTTAACCTACAGGCTCCGGCACATCTTTGACCATTAGACCTGATCATGACCTGCACCATGTCTTAGGACCTCATAGTGGTGGCTCAGATGTCCTAGTGAGGGCATCCAGAAGAATCTGCCCAACCACTCCACTCCACTATTGAATCCACTGTCTCCAAACACTCCTGACCTGAATTGGCTGCTAATACTCCCCCAGGTTAATCACAAGACCTCAGATTGCTTTGCTTTGCAAGATTTCCTTCTAAATCCATTTATAGGAACTGGTCTCCCAAAGGCTACCAGAGGCCACTGCAGAGAACAATTCAGTGCTCCAGTTGTCACATGACTGCTCTGTTCTCTATACAATGAATAATTTCTGGGACCCGGACTTCCTAATACCACTCTGCAGTTTATTGTTCTCCTTCCCTCCTCCTGGTGTGATACCAGTCCACTCCAGCCTGCAATGTACACTCCTTTAATTGCCCTGTCTATCAGGTCTGTGCATGCCTCCTGAAGACTTGATCGGCAGTTTAGTGGCCATCTGAAGGAGCATGTATGGCTGCAACGACATGGCTGCTATTTACAAGGGAAGTGCTTAGCGTTGTCAACCTGAAACCAGAAGAGCTTTAACTGACAGTATGTCCAAGCAAGAAACATTTCAACAAATTAATAAAAATTCTTTGCTTAAGAATATTGTGCATAGTGAGGCATGATAAAAGCATAAAATAAAATAGGTTTTGAGTTCATATACACTTCAAAGAGTAAGGAACGTTCCCACAAAGATTTCTTACCCTCCCCCCACCCCTCTGAACAGGCATAGCCCACCCACCCCAAATTGCTATACTTATCTAGATCTTTCTAGGAGGCTCAAGGTATTGTTTCAATTCCTCCATTATACCTGCTTAGAGGGTAAGAGGCTAAAGGTTAAGGAAACTTTGTGGGAAACTTACCGTACTCTTTAAGGTGTCTATCTGTAAATAGAATTTTCTTTTAATTCTGTTTTAAAACTATAAGGCTGGATTATGTACATTGGTGTGCAGTGTTGTCATTCATTCTGCATGGCACCCAGGGGCAGACTGACCATTAGGAAACTAGGGCAATGCCTGAGGGCCCGGGGTCAGTAGGGGGCCCCATGAGATGCCCCTGGTACCTTTTTCATAGGCTTTTTTTAGTTTGGGCAAGGACACAGGGACCCCATGATCCCCTATTACCCAGGAGCCCTATGAATTGTCAGTCCGCCCCTGATGGCACCCCAACACGCCTACGTTGCAGTGCCATTCTCACGTTTTGTGGTTCATTGTCACTAAAAATGGTGCATGTACTTTTTTTTTTTTGTATGTGTTTAGAGTGTAAAGCAGCTTTTCAGATTAATGGGGTGCTCTAACACAATGCAAATAAATGTGCCTGCATTAATGCACCACACAGATGTAAATGAGCCATGGATTAAACATTCCTTTGTTTACTTTCTGAGATCCCATTAGGTTTGTGAAAATGAGGAACGCTCAAGCATTAATTAAAGGATAAAATGATAGCTTAACTTGTAGGCTCAACTTTACAAAAAAAAACACACTATGCTGTCCTTTATGGGTACAGCAGTATAGTGTGCTAAATCTTCCTACCATCCAGGGCTCACCTTCTGTTAAAAAAAATTTAAGCCCACCACCACATCTAGAAGAAACTTCTTGAAATCCTCTGCAGCCTGCAATGGCTCCATCCTGAGTTACTGTAGGGACAGAGCAACCGTTGGGAACAGGGCCCCCTAGTGCAATAGAAAGAAGTGTCGTTCTGTTCTTTTGGGCCACACATGCACAGTCTATACTCTTCCTTGCTGCCACTGCTAAGATCATCATAGCAATACACAGGGGATTTTTTCAGCGGGAACTCGTGGGAACTAACTGTATGTAATGGCAAGAAGTGGTAGGGTATACTGCAGGGTCCATTGATGCTGGCTGCTTGAGGATCTATTGTCACTGGAGGGGATTTATTTTTGCACCGGAGAGGAGGGTGTCTATTGATGCTGGGGAGGTCTACTGTTGATGGGGGGATCTATTGTTACTGTGGGTGGGTCTTATGTTGCTGTGTGGTCAGTTGTTGCTGGGAGGTATCTGCTGTTGAGGGAGGGGTCTATTGTTGCCAACTGCTAGAGGGTACATTGATGCTGGATCTGGGGAGGTCTGTTGTTGTCGCCAGGGGGTCTATTGTTGCTGGGGGGCATTTTGTTTCAGGTAGTACATTGTTGCTGGGGGGGGGCTCTATCGCTGCTGGGAATCTATTTTACTGCTTTTCTTGTTATCATTAACAAATTCCATACAAATTCATACTTGGTTCTGTATTCTCTGGAAGGGCGGTACTGGGATATAGGCAAGAGGTGGAACCAAGGCACGGTGACGGTGTGGGACAGAGACAAGGGGTGACGAGAGAGAGAGTTTCTGCACCTATTCTCTGAGAACAAAAGCCATGGCAATACATATATGCTTTTAGACTTTATTGGGAGCCCTTGCTGGTAGGTAGGTTTAGCACACTATGCTCCTACAGTTGTGTTCAAAATAATAGCAGTCAGACATCACTAACCTGATCAATCACTGTTTTTATTTATTTATTTATTTATTTCAGGTACTTATATAGCGCCGTCAATTTACGCAGCGCTTTACATATATATTGTACATTCACATCAGTCCCTAACCCTCAAGGGGTGTACAATCTAAGGTCCCTAACTTACATTCATACATACACATACTAGGGCCAATTTAGAGAGGATCCAATTAACCTACCAGCATGTCTTTGGAGTGTGGGAGGAAACGAGAGCACCCAGAGGAATCCCACACAGGCACAGGGAGAACATGCAAACTCCAGGCAGGTGGTGCCGTGGTTGGGATTCGAACCAACGACCCTAGTACTGCCAGGCGGAAGTGCTAACCATTTAGTAGAAATTTTGGTAGAAATTATATTTCTACATGGCAAATAATTTACTATCAGGTGTAGCAGAGTAATAGAAATCCAACAGACCCAACAGTCATGACATGCATGCTGCTGATTCTGTGTAATTGAATCACTAATTGAAAGGGGCATGTTCAAAATAATAGCAGTGTGGAGTTCTATTAGTGAGGTCATTCATTCTTTGAAAAACAGGTGGAAATTATTGCCCTTATTTAAGGAAGGAAGGCAGCAAATGTTGTACATGCTGGTTACAGTACATTTCTCTCTGAAATTCTGAGGAAAATGGGTTGTTCCAGACATTGTTCAGAAGCAGGGGCGGACTGACCATTTGGAAACTCGGGCACTGCCCGAGGGCCCGGGGTCAGTAGGGGGCCCCATGAGATGTCCTTTGATACCTTTTTCATAGGCTTTTTTGAGTTTGGGCTAGGAAATAGGGGCCCCATGATCCCCTATTGCCCGGGGGCCCCATGAGTTGTCAGTCCGCCCCTGTTCAGAAGAACAGCGTACCTTGATAAAAAGTTGATTGGAGAGGGGAAAACATATAAAGAAGTGCAGAAAATGATAGGCTGCTCAGCTAAAATGATCGCAAACGCTTTAAAATGGCAACCAAAACATGAAAGACGTGGAAGAAAGCGAAAAACTACCATTCGAATGGATAGAAGAATAGCCAAAATGGCAAGGACTCAGCCAACAATCAGCTCCAGGAAGATCAAAGAAGGTCTAAAGTTACCTGTGAGTGCTGTTACAATTAGAAGACGCCTATGTGAAGCCAAGCTATCTGCAAGAAGCCCCCGCAAAGTCCCACTGTTGAAAAAAAGACATGTGCTGAAGAGGTTACAATTTGCCAAAGAGCACATTGACTGGCCTAAAGAGAAATCGCGCAAAATTTTGTGGACTGATGAAAGTAAGATTGTTCTTTTTGGGTCTAGTGGCCGGAGACAGTTTGTCAGACGACCCCCAAACACTGAATTCAAGCCACAGTACACTGTGAAGACAGTGAAACATGGTAGCGCAAGCATCATGATATGGGGATGTTTCATACTACGGTGTTGGGCCTATTTATCACATACCAGGGATCATGGATTAGTTTGAATACATCAGAATACTTGAAGAGGTCATGCTGCCTTATGCTGAAGAGGAAATGCCCTTGAAATGGGTTTTCCAACAAGACAACGACCCCAAACACACCAGTAAACGTGCAACATCTTGGTTCCAGACCAACAAGATTGATGTTATGGAGTGGCCAGCCCAATCCCCGGATCTTATTCCAATAGAAAACTTGTAGGGTGACATCAAAAATGCATTTTCTGAGGCAAAACCAAGAAATGGAGAAGAACTGTGGAATGTAGTCCAATCATCCTGGGCTGGAATACCTGTTCACAGGTGCCAGAAGTTGGTTGACTCCATGCAACACAGATGTACAGCAGTTCTCAGAAACAGTGCTTATACAACTAAATATTAATTAAGTGATTCAAAGGAAAGCAAAATCTTCAAACATTTTTCAGTTTATATAGTGAATGTTTGAGTTTGTAAAGAAGAATACAAACACTGCTATTTTTTTGAACAGTCTAATATTCACTTTTCTTCAATTTGTTTAGAGGAACAACACAAATTTGATCTATTTTTCTTCATGTTTTGATTTGGAATAGAATGTGTAGTGTTCCCAATGCATTTTGTGTATAGAAATAAAAGCTATTAGAAGGATTTTGAGCTTTATTCACTTTTTTCAACACACTGCTATTATTTTGAACACAACTGTATATGCATATGGGACAGCATAGTGCGCTATGTAGTAAAGCTGAACTTACAGTGTACGTCCGTATTCTCCTCCCCTTTACACCATTCACATAGCCACAGAATCAATAACATAAAGTGAGACTATTCTACAATACTGGGGTGCCACAGATATCTGTAAATGAGACTGGAATGAAAGCCCTAAAAATACATAAAAATATAAATTCTGACTTAATATGTGTACATTTTAATACTAGCCATATTTTTCTCAAATGAAAACAATTAGAAGAAAAAAAGTGGACAACATGTGTTAGACATGCAAATTCTTTTTGAGTCCTTCATCTAATCCTTTCTACCAGCAGATGCATATTGTAAATCGTCCCTTAGTTTCTTTGTCTTTGAATAAATATGGTAACAGACAAAGGTTTCCAACAACGGCATATTCATCTCAAGCATACATCGCCACCAACTGATTTAATTCTGTTTCTGTGAGTGCAGCATATATTTATTAAAGTGAAAACACAGTCATCCCTCCATTGCACAGTTTGTTTATGAGATGAAATAAGCTATTGTCTGGTTCCTGGGAAATGGAAAGAAGCATGCAGCGGTGCAGCACACGCAGCCTCCTGCAAGCAGCAGCTGATTATCCACACAGTCTGTGCAAGATGTGTTATTTATCAGTAGACTGAATTAGAATACTGGCATGCCACGCTTGTAATTGACATTGTTTAAAGTTTTTGATGGGATTAAGCCATTTGTAGTGTTTCTTTGCTCGTTTCCATGTGGGATACCAAACAGCTAATACAGGGTTTACGTGCTGGAGATTGTTGATGTTGTTGGGAGTTTGGAGTTCAATAAGACAGCTAATCCTTTAACATCATGCCTTCCACTACTAGCAGCAGAAAGATAAATACTACTCAGGGAGAATGCAAGACGCATTATTTCCCCACAAAAGCAATCAGCCTCCTAATCTCCATCAGTCTGATTTATGCCTCTGGGTATGCCTTCTCTGTACACATCAGCTATCACTAGACGCACCAAATCTGATGTATTAGACTTGTATAATACACTGAATGAAAATCTCCTGAGTTATAAATGACTTTGCTTCACTGAGAACGGAAAGGTGTATTTATAAACTGTAATTATTTGGAGATATTTATGCTCTTGGCTAAATTTTTTGTATGAAAACAAAGACTGATGGAAAGTTTTTAAAGAAGAACTCTCACTTCGATTTTTTTCTAGGTTCCTTCCACCAGGGGATAAAGAACATGTAGTATTTTGTCCATGTTCCTATGTGCTTTGTTAGCCTAACTACAAGGTCAGACAGGGGGCTCCCCATGGCAGTCTGGCAACATAGATAGCAAGGAGATGACTGCTTGATACTGGTGCTTGTCTTGGCGTCAAGTACTTTCCTGAGACAAACAATAGCAAGAGAAATGCAGAGGGGTGAGAGACTGACATGCCCCTCCTACCTCTGCATTCCTCTTGATGTAGCTTGTCTTGGCTGGTTCTTGGAGCCATGACAAGTGCGGCTCCCAATGTAGCCATCTCCTTGCTAGTTACGTTGAGTGGGGTGGAAGGTAGGCACACCTTGTCCAGCCTTATAACTTTGCCTACAAAGCACCTAGGAACATGGGTGCTACATGTAGAGGGACAGAACAAAAAAGCTGAACTTTTTTAATGCTCTGTTAAATAAATGACTTTATCCATGTGTGCATTAAGCAGAGCTAAAGGGGACATTTAGAGCCACCCAACTTGAATCATGCTCCCCAAATGTGCATGTTGAAATAGACATTTTCTTTTGAATGCACCAGGGTAAAAGTGAAGTCCTTCCTTCTTCCAGTTCTAAGCCCCACTCCTATCATGTCATTCAACTGTCAAATGGAAGAATCTCAGTGGTCAGTAGAGGCTCTGGCAATTGACAATTCAATGTCAAAAATGGGGGGAGGGATTAGCACAGAGACAATGTGAAGCTTAAAGGACTACTATCGACAAATTATTTACAGCTTGGAACACACTAAGTACTTCCCTGTGGCCTATAAAAGCATGTATGTGGTGAGAAGAAGACTACTGGCAGTAACAGAGGAAAGAGGGAAGGGGGTGGGGGAGGTAGACTGGGTTCTGTTTTGTGATTATTGTGAAATATTTTCTCAAGAGCCAATTGTTGCCCATACATTGTACCAATTGCCTGTTTGTTGGCCATATATTGTGCTCCTTTGTTTTTCAGGTATTGCAGCAGTTGCCTGTTTGTTGCCCACTTGTTATCTTGACTGGATGTGTTGTCCATATCTGTTGCCAATCCACTTTCAGGTTTGTTCCTATAATTGGCCAAATATTTTTACAACTGACGCAATATTGCCAGCATATTACCCCATATTACCCATGTATTACTACAGCTTTGTGTTATCGTATATTGTGTGTGACCAATTCTGTCATGTTTGTTTTGAGGATCATATAATATATACTATAATATAATTGTAGCACTACCCCCACAGGAGTTGCTGAGTTTTGGGTCCCCCTATTGTCCTGCACAACCAGACAACACACATTTTCCATACACAGACTTGCATCCAGGAGACAGTAACCAGTCCTTGAGCTTGGTTTTGTGGATTTTATTAGGGGAATCGAACTTGGATGGGATAAGGGATGCATGGGATGCCCAAAGGGAATGGCAACTGGAGACAATCTCCCTGACACTATATGCAAGTCTCTTTAGACAGTAGAAATTCTCTTCTGGAGAGCTAGCCAGCATCTTCTGTTGTACTACCCCAGACCCCAGATAAATCCTCTCCTCATCCAGCTGTACTGGGTGAATCCCTTGGCAAGGGATCCAGTGCTTGTCATATTAAAGGGTAAGACAGTCCCGGGCAGTAGGTAATCCAGTTTCCCACTTCTTCTTCCCAGTTCTTCTTCCCCTTTCTGGCCCAAGGGGGTGTGGATCTACTCACTCAGTCCTCTGTCTGTGAGCTGATGGGTTGGTGGCTGCTCTCAGGCTTTTTGCTGGGCTGCTCTTTCCCTGCTCCACAGATGGTCCTCGCTCTGGGAGCCAATGAGGTCCTGAGATTTCCTCCTTTCCAGCTTCCCTGTCTGTAGGTGAGCTACCTTCCAGGCTCCTGCTCTCCAGGCTCTCACTTCATCTTCCACACTAACTCTCCTGCTGCTGAACAAACTCTGTCACATTTGAAGGCTGCTCTGGCCTCATTCCAAGCCTCCTGCTTAGGGATTGGCCAAGGTCCTCCAAGTGTGCAGACCAGTCCCTCCTCACCCCAACGCATTGCTTCTAGAATCTTCTCCAAGATCTCTAGAGCAGGGGGAGTTATCAGGAAACTGACCTACAGTGCCTCTCAGCCCTGACCTGAATTTAACCTCCCTCTGACTATCACCACAACCTACCTCTGACTAACAGTTAACCACTAGCTCCTCCTAGCTATCTATTAGGGTGCTACATAATATATAATATACAGCATATAATATATCATTTACACACACACACACACACAATCACAAAGCTCTGAAGAAGGGGGCATGTCTCCCAAAATGCTTAGGCCTACCAATCTGTATCTGCTTGCCGCAGGTAACACTGCCTCACAGCTCATAACTTTGTGATTTATCATGCTTGCCTTTATCTGTGTTTGTGAGTATGTTTTTGGCTTATGGCTATTTAAAATAAGTGGATGTAGTAATGCACTAGCCATTTGCCCCCTCCTGTATGTGTTTTCACCATAAAGTGTATTTATATCCAAGAACAAGAATGGTATATATTGCAGTTTTCCAGCCCTTATATGTAGTGGTTGCATACCTATTCTGGCTTTTTCACCTTGTGATCCTGCCAGTAACACACTTCCTGTCCCAGGGTGACAACACTTACACACTGTACTGTATCTAAGGAGGAGCAGTGTTGTCACCCTAGACCACTGGCTACTAATTTGGACTGTAAAACACCCCTCCCCCCCCAGTATTGATGTAAGTGAAAATGTTCTGTAGTTTGCAGAGGAGAACTGGGCATCACTGATATAACTTTTTGGGATTTCAATGGAACCGAGGCACTGTGCTATCAGGAAGTTATGAGCTCACTTGATTTTTGACAGGACCATTAGGTATGTTTTGCACATATCAATAAAATATAACATATAAGTAAATATTTAGCATAGTAAAATAGAGCAAATAAGAGAACTTAATTGTTAGGGTTTGCGTATAAACTTTTAGCCAACGTACCATCACATAACATAACATAATATAACATAACATCTGGTAAAATATGTAGCTCATTATCAGTACCTGAAAAGCAAAGCAAAGTGTCATATTCAAATGTGATCAGATTAAAATAAAGATGCAGACTACAGGTAAAGTAAAGAAATTCTCTTTACTTGGTTGCATTTTCTATACCCAGAGATAATTTGCACTTTAACACCTCAATACCCAGAATGCAAAGCAAAAACATTTAATTGCATTTAACTTCTAAATATAAATGTGCCTAAATAGGAGACAATCTGTTGCTTTGATTCATAAAAAGAAAATTTAATATTTAAAGGTGCCCTAGGTAGAGTATGATACCATAATAGAGGTTAAGCATTTCTTCACGCTCTGTGGATCTGTGCTTTTCATATAATTAAGGTGTGACATTTTCACTACGTTAACAGATGTTAATAGTGAAAGATGGGTACCTGTGTATATTAAGGATAACAACAAGGTGGTCAGGTTACCTGCTGTAGAAATAAAGAAAATAAGCAAGAATATCTAGAAATGCCATTCACTTTAAATTGCTGTATTCATCTCTAAATGTAATACAAGAATAAGAACATATCATAGTCACACTCTCTCCTGATTGCCTGGTCCACCAATGACCATTGCAGTCCAACTAATTAAACTCTGTCAAATTAGGATTGATATATTTTTGGCTGCTGATGAGTCTCATAATGAATGTGCTGTTGTAGCTTTCCACAATTCTCTCCAGAATGTCTATTGGGTCATCTGTATTTACTCAGAAATGGTGAGTTAGAGTACAGCAAAAATAAAGATCCTCAATTCAGATTTGCAACTGGAATTAGTAAACCGCTAATGTTACCAAGACAACAACGCAGTCGTGCTAAAGTCAGAAAGATCATAACGCGTGCCTCATAGATATGTATAGCACGTTATATAAGTTTATAAGGTCTTATTCTGCAAGCACACTTGAGGAGGCTCAAAACAGAATAAAATAGATCAGCAAGACCAGAGAGAGTGATTTGATCAACCTTTATGAGATGCCACATTTATCCATGTCAACCACTACAGCCAGATTCCCCTCAAATGGGTGAATGGGTTAGCTTCCTTAAGCCTATGCAGTGGAACATATTCCCCCCCCCAAATTCAAAGCCCCTCCCCCTCCAAATAAAATGTACTGACATTTTCTAGCTGGTCCTATGACATTACTGGTCCTCCCTTTTTTTACTTCACGGTGGGCCTTCCTCCTAGAATGAGCAGCGCTCACATAATTACTGTTTGATTCTTCCAGTTTCCGATGTATGCAGCTAAGTCCTGTGTTGAGCCAACAATGCTCTATTGCTTTAAAGTATAACTAAAGGAAAAACTTTTTTTACATTTTGGATAGAGTGGGGATGGATTAGAACCCCTGTCAGTTTTTATTGCTGTTTATGCCCCCTTTAGGAAGATTCACCCTCTCTATTTGTCCTATTTACCATTGTCATTGAAAGTGAAAGTAAAAAAAAAACAAATTTTGGTTTGTCCACAGAAAAGTAATAGAGGTGAAATCCTCCAATGGGGATACTAGTTTTGGTGACCTAGAGGTCTCCAAGGCATTCCCTTAATTTTTAGAGATTTTCTCACTTCCTGGCTATGGGACTGGAAGTGAAAGGAAATCTCCCCAATGGGACACAGATGGAAAAAAAAATGAATATGGTCATCTAAAATGTAAAAAAAATGTTCTGCCTATAGTTCTACTTTAATTGAATTTTGTAGTGCCTCAGTATTGTTGGAAACTGGAAGTTCCTCCATCAAATTAATTATTTGTGATGTCTGTGGCAGTCGGATGCTTCCTGTGATGCACTTGCATACATTCTTGAGGAAGCTCCAGCCCCTGCAGTTCCTTCTCTACTCCCTATTATGTTGGACTTGCTAATAGTCTCCATCCACTACCCACGCCCACAACTAAACACATACCATGTGATATTATAAGAAATTACTAAATGTATAACTAAAGGCAAACATTTTTTTTTTATAGAGTGGATATGAATTAGAACACCTGTCAGTTTTTATCGCTGTCTGTGCCCCCATTATGGAGATTCACCCTCTCTATTTTGTCCTGATTACAATTATCATTGAAAGTGAAAGTAAAAGAAAATCCCAAATTTTGTGTTATCCCCAGAAAAGAATAGAGAGGAAATATTCCAATGGAGACACTGGTTCTGGTGATCCTGGGTAACCAAAGAAATTAAAAGATTAATAATTGTAAATGTAATTTGTGCAAAAGTGAATAATATTTTACAGGTTGCTGCTGCTCTTAAAAGCTTTATGATCCCATATACCTCTATACTACATGAAATATTAAGTGGTAGAGTTGCACTTACCCCAGAATCATTGTGATAAAATATATATATATATACAGTGGGGCAAACAAGTATTTAGTCAACCACCAATTGTGCAAGTTCTCCCACTTAAAAAGATGAGAGAGGCCTGTAATTGGCATCATAGGTAGACAAAATAAGAAAAAAAATCCAGACAATCATATTGGCTGATTTGGAAAGAATTTATTTGCAAATTATGCTTTTTCAAATATTCCCATAGACACACTCCTAAACCTTGTGGAAAGCCTTCCCAGAAGAGTTGAAGCTGTTATAGCTCCAAAGGGTGGGCCAACTCAATACTGAACCTTACAGACTAAGCCTATGATGCCATTAAAGTTCATGTGCGTGTAAAGGTAGGCATCCCAATACTTTTGGCAATATAGTGTGTTTGTGTATATATATATATATATATATATATATATATATTGTGGGAACTCGCTACAAAATGGTAGAGCTATTCTTGTTAAAGCACACAGCAACTTGCTTCTTTAAGGGCCTTTTTGCCCAATTTTATTTAAAAGAAAAAAGTTCAACAAAGTTCCCACGCAGGAGTATCCACCAGCAAACAAATTAAACAGAATTCAGCCTTCTGGCTTGTACATGCAATTTTCCACTAGCCTTCCACTTCAGGCTTATGTCCGTTTCCTGCAGACTCTTTCCAAAATATAGCTCTCACACACAGTTGGCCACTAGCACAGCTAGTCTGGCTTCCACCTCTCCTTAGTGAAGCCCTCCTGACTCCACGGCAGAGACCTTCTGTCTGCCAGGGTGGAGCCCTCCTGACTCCTGTCTGCTGGGGTGGAGCCCAGAACCATGGTTAGACCTCTATGAAAAGGCCTGCACCCACCTGTACAATCAATGTCCTGGCCATTCCCAAAACCTGGTCCCAGGATTGGAGATTTCATCCCTCACAGATCTCTTTGAAATCTCCAGGCTCCAGATCCCAAAACGAACTTAATGAATTAATGAGGAAACCGAAAAGCCAGTTTCCTCTGCAATACATCAACCCTCTGGAGCCCCTCAACCTGCCTGGTTGAGAATCCAGGGTTATCAGCTTGATTTTGACCGTGGCAGGACACCGCACTGCCACAATATATATATATATATATATATATATATATATACACACACACACAAAATTTAAACATGAATCTTGCAAATATATAAAATTATCAGCAAAGTGCAATCACAGGCAAAAGTACATTCATAAAGCAATTAATTGCATGAATAGTCCAACCAAATGTGCAAAAGGCCAAAAAAAAAGTGCCTGTGCACTCTGATTACACAAGGGTAAATGCCTTTAAGTGAAGGTGCTCTTGTGCATATAGGACCCCTCCACAGCAATCCACCATTTGTGCCCCCACCAGGGATTTCACTCATTCGATGGAGTTGACCCCCAGAGTATACACTAAGGTGGGTCACCCATACTTTATACTGCTGTTTCTCATATATGGTGTCACCATCCAGGGACTCTTCTTACACCACAGGAAATTCAGGAAAAAGGAACCATGGGAAACATCATACCATATCACCAGTTTTTGTTAAAAACTTAGATCCAGTAAAAGTATCCACTCACAAACATTCTGCACTCTAATGCTTTATGTATGCACTTTTGCCAATGATTGTGTGTTACTGATAATTGTTTATATTTGCAATATTCATGCTGGATTTTTTGGATATATTTATTTCATTATAAATATAAATTATATAATATATATATATTTATTTTTTTTATTGTTTTTTTTTCCTATTTATTTATTTTTTTATCATAGTGATTCTAGGGTAAGCGCAGCTTTATCACTTAACATTTAACCCAAGAAATGCCCTTAATTTGCAGGTATTTCCTCTCACTTCCTGTTTGGCTATGGGACAGGAAGTGAAGGGAAATCTCTGCAATGGGATGCAGAGGGCAGAAAAATTAATATTGAAAGTGAACTTATCAAAGTAAGAAGATCATGTTCATAAACATTAATGCAAGCAAAGTACAACCTACAATCAGCAATCCTGCAGCAGTCCCATATACATTATATATGTGTGTTGCACTACACCTGGGTGTATACAGTCAGGTCCATATATATTTGGACACAGGCACAATTTTCATACTTTTGGCTCTGTATGCCACCAGAATAAATTAAAACTAAACAGTCCAAATTAATTTGAAGTGCAGACTTTTAGCTTTAATTCAAGGGGTTGAACATAAATATCAAGTACAAATATTAGGAACTGCAACCATTTTTATACACAGTCCCTCAGGGGCTCAAATGTAATTGGACAAATGAATATAATCATAAATAAAATGTTCATTTTTAATATTTTGTTGGGAATCCTTTACTGGCAATGACTGCCTGAAGTCTGGAACCCATGGACATTGCCAAAGACTGAGTTTCCTCCTTTCTGATGCTTTGCCAGGCTCTAACTGCAGCTGTCTTCTGTTGTTCTTTGTTTGTGGGTCTCTCTGCCTTTAGTTTTGCCTTCAGCAAGTGAAATGCATGCTCGATTGGGTTAAGGTCAGGTGATTGACTCGGCCATTGCAGAATATTCCACTTCTTTTCATTTAAAAGCTCCTGGGTTGCTTTTGCAGTGTGTTTTGGATCATTGTCCATCTGTACTGTGAAGTGCCGTCCAATCAACTTTGCTTCATTTGGCTGAATCTGGGCTGACAGTATATCTCTAAACAGTGCATAATTCATCCGGCTGCGTCTGTCTTCTGTTACATCATCAATAAACACCAATGACCCAGTGCCACTGGAAGTCCTGCATACTCTTAATAGCTGTAATTCCTAAACCCTTCCTTCAATTTGGATGTACATACCCTCAAATTATACCTGAGAGTATGCACTTTCAGCCCATATCCATTATAGAACTATAGCTTGAATATGTTTTGGTAAATACCGGAAAAATCTAAAATTGTGCCTGTGTCCGAATATATATGGTTCTAACTGTATATGATTAAAGAAGATACTCCTCACCAATACAGAGTTGCTGGGGCCCCTTGTGATGCAAATGTCTGTTACAGGTCTCTGATAACACTAGTATGTACAGTAGCGGGTAACATCTGGGGAGTGGAAGCATTTTTTTTTAGTTGTTTATTACAGTTATTTAAGTAATACCAACAATAAATCCCTGCCCTCTAGGTTACTATCTAAGGTCCCTACAATACATGTCACACATACATACGCATGCTAGGGGCAGTTTAGACAGGAGCCCTTTAACTTACCAGCATGTCTTTAGAGTGTGGGAGGAAACTGGAATACCTGGAGTAAACCCACACAAGCACAGGGAGAACATGCGAACTCCATACAGATAGTGTTGTGGTTGGCATTTCAATCGGTGTCCTTAGTGCTTCAAGGCAGAAATACTAACCATTAAGCCATTATGCTGCCAACAGCACATGAAAGTTATGAATGCAACAAACTGTTACTTTTTAGTAGTTTTTATCACAGCAGCCAAAAAGAATAGTAACCCTTGAAGGTTATTCAATTTCTTTTCCTAACAGTAAGTTAAATTTAATAACATACATGCAGTAAGTTCAGATTAAAAGTCGTCAGTTCATACAGTAATGAGACAAGTGAAGCATAAGTAGCACTACCCCGAAGGAGCCATTTGATTGTTTGGGTCCTCCTGTCCTGCACTAGTGATGAACCACCCTGTACCTGGATAGTGACTACTGACACACCTGGAACCTTTCTATGGGCTTTATTAAAGAACACAAAAGCCCTGCAAAGGAAATGGATGGGTTAGACAATAGTTTTAATGTCAATACAGGTTTAATACCACAATTGTAGGTGCAACCCAACTGTTCCTTCCCTATAACCTCTTGTGAATTGCACACTAGGTGGAAGTGAGGGAATAACATTGGCACAATAAGCAAACATAACTTTCCTCCAGACCAGTGATGGCAAACCTTTTAGAGACCGAGTGCCCAAACTGCAACCCAAAACCCACTTATTTATCGCAAAGTGCCAACACTGCAATAAAGCTGATTACTGAGGTTTTAGTTTAGAAAAAACAACCCATACATTAACATCTTTTGTCTTAAAAGAAAAACACAAGTTTCACTGACCAGCAGCACAAGGAGGCAAAGTTCCACTGACCAGCAGCACAAGAAGGCAAAGTTCCACTGACCAGCAGCACAAGGAGGCAAAGTTCCACTGACCACCAGCACAAGGGGGCAAAGTTCCACTGACCAGCAGCACAAGAAGGCAAAGTTCCACTGACCACCAGCACAAAGAGGCAAGGTTCCACTGACCAGCAGCACAAGGGGGCAAAGTTCCACTGACCAGCAGCACAAGGAGGCAAAGTTCTACTGACCACCAGCACAAGGAGGCAAAGTTCCACTGACCAGCAGCACAAGGGGGCTAAGTTCCACTGACCACCAGCACAAGGAGGCAAAGTTCCACTGACCACCAGCACAAAGAGGCAAAGTTCCACTGACCAGCAGCACAAAGGGGCAAAGTTCCACTGACCAGCAGCACAAGGGGGCTAAGTTCCACTGACCACCAGCACAAGGAGGCAAAGTTCCACTGACCACCAGCACAAAGAGGCAAAGTTCCACTGACCAGCAGCACAAAGGGGCAAAGTTCCACTGACCACCAGCACATGGGGGGAAAGTTCAACTGACTACCAGCACAAGCTAAAATCTTGTGTTAATAAAAATGAATGTATTAAAACTCAAAGCAGGTTCTTTATATATATCCTTGGCAGTGCACTGACCGACCATGCGAAAGCTCGAATGAGTCATGGCTAATGAGCCGCAGCTCGTGACATCATCGACTGGTGCCACTACTCCTTTCCAAGCATGTGCTTGGCCCCTATGTATGCTGTTATCCGATGCTCGGCTGCTGGGGAGATGCTGGGGCAACTTGGCTCACGTGTCTACAGAGAGGGCTCTGCATGCCGCCTGCGGCACGCATGCCATAGGTTCGCCACCATTGCTCTAAACTGTCCAACAACACACCAATAAGGTTACTAATGGCAATAGAGATACCTGACACCTGAAAACTTGACAGGTGTACTATTTTCTCCCCACTCTATCTAAAACTAAAAAAATATGCTTCCAGTTATATTTTAAGTCTCAGTGCTGGAACAGGGTGAATGGATAAAGATGTTTCAGAGAATGCTGCAGCCTACACATATGACCCATACTTTATTAGTGGGGTTTTTTTACAGTGCACATGTCCAATTGTCCAATGCTTTTGGACAAATTTGATCCAAGTAACCTTTTCAAATTTATTTCAAACTCTAAACCTAAATGTGCATACTAATTAACCAAAAGTTAAATAATTACCAATGAGAATGCAACTGTAATGTAGCTGTATATTAATGTCTCTTTCTGTTGCTGAAATGTACCAAGTCTGCTGAATTATGGTTCAGTTTGCTTTTCAGGGTGAGAATCTATAAATTGTATTTAGTACAGAATTGAAGAATTATGACAATATTTTCCTTACATTGTGCTTCCAAGACTGTGACAACCTCTGAGCCCTGTGTCCACTGTCTGCCCTTTTGCTTTGCTGTTTGCCATTTATTTTCCTCCCATTTGTCACAGCATGCTACCCCCACCTTTTTATTTCCTTTTAAAACCATTTTCTAATACTCAACCTCTTTGCTCTTAGACCTCTTGCACACTGCTGCCTGAAAATGCTCAGTTATCAAGCATACAGCAATTCTTTTTACTGATCTAAAATGCAGCCCATTGTTTTCATTGTACCTGTGCACACAGTCGTATAAACAAGCGATGTGTATTAATCAGTGAAAAAAATTGAAAAACCTAGGTTGCCAGTCAGTGTTTTGCCACCCATATAAGTAAATACACGCACACAAATACACCCAACATAAATGCCTGAAATTACATCCAGAAATGCTGATGTTCAAACATCAGTACCATGTGCAAGAGACCTTAATCTTTACTATAGTCCTCCCAAACAGCTCTGTCCTCTTGCCTTCTTTCTTACGATTTCCTAGCTCTCATGAAGCAGGCTTTTTCTTTTTCTTTCAGCTTCTTCTGGTCTTTCACTTATGATTTTCTGAGCTTCTGATCACTAGAAATACTCAGAAACCCAACAGGCATATCACACTCATGCCTTAAATAAGATATTCCAATAGCCCTTCCTTCCAGTCTACGACTACCCTTGGAGGCCAAAACAATATGGACCACCTGGCTAGTGGAACATATACTGTATGCTTTCAACAACAAGGGGCATATACTATTTGAAGCTGACTTTCACCAAATATTCCCTGGTGATGAATCAATTATTGTCATTTAGAATGCATGCCCCAGGAAGATTCACATGTGGTGACTGTTAGGTGAATGTCAGGTTGGCTGCTTTATAAGTACAGTATGTCCCTTTCTGATAATGCATGCACACTTCAAGACAGAAACCTCTGAGCTCTCAAAGAGGCTGGAATTGTGCACCTGCCATCTCAGATCTTTCTGCTGCCACTCTGCATGTCAGCAAACATAAAGGGGATCAAGTCCCTCATCAATGCAAATTATAATATATATATAATATATATATATATATATATATATATATATATACACCTTTGTACACTTTGTTACTAACCTTTTTAATTTATACACACCCCAAGTAACTTAATATCTGGCAGCTTTATGTACATTTTACTGACCTAAAATATCAGTATGAGGAGTTAAAATCTTCCTCCTGTCAGGAGAGGTTCTCTATCAGCAGCTGCAGTAGCTTAGAAGTAACAGTTCGGTATCTCTGAGGAATTGCAAGTATGTGCTGATTGCAAAGCCTGGGAGAGATAAAACAATTTGCATTTTTATAGTTGCTTTCATCTAAACAGGTCTCTAAGGTGCATTATAATGATATTTTGGAGTTGGAGAGTGGCCACCTCTGCAGAGGTGTATGAGCTGTGTACGGTAAAGCTCATTTGGTAGAATATCCCCAGCACAGGATCTGCTGGGTACTATACCTCTGCCGAGACATGTCACTCATTTCATTTGAAATAATGCCAGAGGGGATTTTTTTTTTCTCTAAATAATGGTACTATTTCTGTAGATGGATGACTTTTAAATATAGACCCCTACTGCACTCATTATAGAATATTCCAAAGTGTGAGAAATCATATTTTAGAATATTTAACCCATCAGTACCATAGTAATTTAGGGTTCATGCACATAGACAACGAGTCCTGCTTTGTCATACTGGCTGTTCATTTATGAGTGTTTTCCAGTATTGCTACCCATTGGAAGGAACATGGGGTGTACAGTGTTCTTTTATTATGTTCCAGACTAAAGATTTATTTTTATTTATTTTTAATCAGATAAATATGAAATATTGTATATAAAATTACATATTTACCACAAACTGCTAACAAGCGGAGCTCTAGAGACTGCTGACTGCAGTTTTTTACCTCTGTGCTGTTAAAGCGGTTGTAAAGGTTATTTTTTTAATAAATATATTAAATAAGGTATACTTACCTGCTCTGTGAAATGGTATTCTCACAGAGCAACCTGAAACCTTATTTTCTGGGGTCCTTTGCCAGGGCTCTTACCTCTTCCACTTCTCCGTGTGCCACCATAAGAAGCCACTTCCTGTGGTGTCACATCTGCTGGCTCGCTCCCAAGCCAGGCTGTGTGCATCCATTGAAATACACAGCATGGCTTGGCCCCGCCTCCCACTGGCTGCTCACAGAGTTTGATTGACAGCAGCAGGAGCCAATGGTTCTTACTGCTGTCTTTGAGGCTATGGGGAGAGAGAGCAAGAGAGACCAGTGCTGCTGCAGATGCACACAGCACTGGATTGATATAGGACTCAGGTAAGTATAGGGGGAGGTGAGGGGGTGATACAACTGGTGGAATTTTTTTTTACATAATGCATTAATGAAAACTCTCGAGCCTTTAGAACCAATTTAAGAAAGTATAAATTACTTTCCTGTTGTTCAGCTCTATACAGAACACCCACACAGCAGACTTAAAGAAGGGACCCCCGCCCCACACACACACATTTTTAAGTTGGCCATACACCCGTAGATTTCTTTAATTCAACTTGCAGGCTAATCTGATTGGATGAAGGTGCTGCTCAGCCAACAATATTTTGCCTGACTCTGTTGATTTTTAAATATGAGGTAGAATGGTGCCAACAGGGCCATCCACTGATCAAATTTAAACATTTGCTCAGTTTATGTTCTGCTTAGTAGCTAAGCTGCCAGGGGCGGACTGACCATTTGGAAACTCGGGCACTGCCCGAGGGCCTGGGGTCAGTAGGGGGCCCCATGAGATGCCCCTGGTACCTTTTTCATAGACCTTTTTGAGTTTGGGCAAGGACACAGGGGCCCCAATTGCCCGGGGGCCCCATGAGTTGTCAGTCCGCCCCTGTAAGCTGCAAAGGGGATTTGAATCTTTCGCTACATACAGATTTGACCATATGCTAGTAGTACCTTTTATAGGTTAGAACTATACAGGAGATTTTAAGTAGATCAGCCATCCTACTAAAATTACTTATAATTAAAGCATATGTGCAAAATAAAAAAAACATATGCAGTTCATCTGCCCAATACATACACATTTTCCTATGTTTTATCGCTTTGAAGATATAGCAAGTACAGAAAAATGTCTGTTGATTTGCCATAAATGCATTTCACTCTTAAGATCCTTTTTAAAATGTCACTACATGCCTTTTAGTTGATGGGAATTGCAATAATTGGTGGGAACCCTGCCCTGTTGTCTGTGTTTAAACTGAATCCATCATATTCTCCTGATCTTGATAACATGCACATATAGATTTTTTCTGCTCAGTCTGTAGGCTGAATGGAAAAAATCTAAAAGATTCATTTGGATAAATCTGTTGCTTCTATTGAATTTCAACAGCCGGTCCCATCAGCTGTCAAAATACAAGAGCATTCCCTGCATCTGAGTGGTATATTTAAAGTGATATTAACAAACATTACAAGTGGTAATAACAAACATGTCACACTTACATACAGCACCAATTTTCTTCTTCTCCAGTCCCCTTCCTGGCTCCTCCCCTTGACCAGTGCCCCCAAAAGTAAGCCGCTTGCTATGGGGGCATTGGTGCGTGCTCGCTCCCAAACCCAGCTCAATGCTTCCATAAGACACATAGAGCTATGGCTCAGCCCCTACCCTAGCTCTCTCCTTATCGGCTCACTGGCTATGATTGACAGCCAATGAGGAGAGCTTGAGACCTGGGACAGCCGAGGCACCCCTGCACATCGCTTGATAGAGCGGGGGCTCAAGTGAATATTTGGGGGGGCACAAAAGGTTTTTTACCTTCATGCATAGAATGCATAGCCTTTACAACCACTTTAACAGTCCATGGAGAAGCAAAAAACATTGTTAGGGTTTACTTACACTTTAATAGATAGGAGTGGTAAATAGAGCAAATGGTTCCATGGAGTAAGCTACACAAGCATCATCAGCATGTAGTAGAATGTACTTACCACTGGGTTTGTCTAAATCCAGTGAACCAACCATAATAAGGTGTGACTGATCATTACAATATGCTACTGAATGCTGCCTGCATATCTTGCACCACAGGGTAATTTTATTAGTACAATTACATTTGTAAAAGTTTGCATAGCTCTAGTCAGATAGTTATCAGAGAGTGGTTAAGGACTCCTTCACATCTGTGTGGTCCAACGTGGTGTATTACCAGGGCCATATTTACCACAAGGCAAACAAGGCATTTGCCTAGGGCTGCGTTTTTCAGGGGGGCAGCACTGCCCCCCCGAAATAAGCGGCACGTGTGGCATGGGGACTAGGTGGATCCAAGAGAGGCTGCAGGCTGCATGGCAGTGTATGCAGAGCCTCAACTCTCATTCCCGGGGATGTCCAGAGCTGTGCAGATCAGTATCTTTCTCCCTCTGCGCAGAGAAAAGAGGGGGGGTTCTCTCGGGTGGGGGGGCAGGGGTGTGGTAAATGTCAGACTCTCTCTGAGGGAGGGGGAGAGAGGGGGGTGGTGTTTGTTGGTGTCAGGCTCTCTCTGGGGGGGGGACACCGATTTTTGTGTTTTTCCTAGGGCAGCACAAAACTTAGCTACACCACTGGTATAATAACTGAACTAATAACACGTTATGAAGCATGTTAATGCACATTTCAATAAGGCAGCCAGCTTATATAATAGTGGTTACCTAAAAATAAAATCATCAACGTCCCACCATATAGAGATACATACTGTAAGTATCAGAAGGATTCACTGGTAATCATGAACATGTAAAAATACTATAAAAACCTTGGTTAAGACTCAACTCCTGGGCATAAATCTGATAAAAAGAAACCTTTTCTGTATATTTAAATGGGTTGTCAATACCCAAGAACAGATCTTAAATTGGACCTGCGCTGTTTTTTTTATTTTCAGTGCCTCATAGCACAACCAGGGGTGGACTGACAACTCATAGGGCCCCGGGCAATAGGGGATCATAGGGCCCCTGTGTCCTTGCCCAAACTCAAAAAGCCTATGAAAAAGGTACCAGGGGCATCTCATGGGGCCCCCTACTGACCCGGGCCCTCAGGCAGTGCCCGAGTTTCCAAATGGTCAGTCTGCCCCTGAGCAAAACACATGGCAGTTCGTTACCATGTGTTGTGGTGCACAACAACACAGGTACAATGAAGGTGCATTGAATTACAGTAATGGCACCATAATGCACCCCCCTTGCGTGAAGTCAGCCTTAATCTCTCTGTAAATTCAGTTTTTAGTTTATACAGCTCTGCATTGAGTATCTATGAAAGAATGAGAGACAGCCCCAAAATGAGCAGCTAATGCTGGGATTTCCTATTAGAAAACCTAGTATACTGTGTGAACAGAGGTTCACAGAAGCACCCTACAATAATGGTTTATTCATAAAATGAAGGTTTTATACAAGTAAAAAAACAACATAAGCCCCGGTTCACACAGGTACGACTTGACAAATAAAAAAGTTGCATGACAACTCACACCCTATTTGCTGCTATGGGACCATTCAAAACACAGTGACTTGAAAAAGGTTCCTGCACTATTTTTGTGCAATTTCATGTGCGGCTTGCATTGACATCTGCGTACTGTAAATTAAGTTGCACAGATGTCGGCAAGCTGCACTTGAAGTCACATTGATCGGCAGCTTTGAAATCGTGCTGAAGTAGTGTGACTTCAAAGCTGCACCGGTGTGAACTGGATGTATAAGCTCATTTTAATGTAAACATTATTTTTTCCTAATAAAACAAACAGAAACCATTGTAGTTTTCCTAAGTAAACCTAAACAAATGGTTCTTTAGACCTGCATGGTGTATGAAGGCCATTCATGACAGAACGGCAGTATAGAATAACCACTCTTCTCATGTGTGGACCTCTCTAGTCCAATGCTTCATACCTGCAATCCATCACATACATATAAATGATGACACCCTTTTCTAAAGTCCCCCATATTTTATTTATATGTATAATAAAACTCATATGTGCTACTGGCAGAGGCATAATGCATATTTGATAGACTGGACTGCGCAGGTATGGCCACAAAACCATTTTACTGTATATGAGTTCATTATACTACAGTGTATACATTATAAATTATACTAGCAATATGAATTACATAGTTACAAAGTTAGTCTGGCTGAAAAAAGTCCATCTAGTTCAACCATAAAAAAAAATAAATAAAAAATAATCCTATACACCACAGTTGATCCAGAGGAAGGCAAAAAATCTCCAGCAGAGCCTGATACAATTTGCTCCTGCAGGGGAAAACATTCCTTCCTGATCCCTCGAGAGACAATCAGATATTCCCTGAATAAACTGACATCATAAAACAGCCACCCCTTATTTACTGTAGTGTTCATGCAAATTTGTGGACATTAATGGTTAGTTTCCAGATTACATTAGTTATGTCCAATCCACATATTCATATAACAATACATATCCTAGGTGAAACAACAACAATTCTGTACACTTGACTGTAAGAACTGAACATTTCTATCACTTGGTTTCTTAAGTGCTGCTTTGTATTCTCAAGTGAAAGCTTTTTCATGGATTGTATGCACTATGTATGAGTACATACCATCAACATATTTGTTATTGTGACGTGTAGTGCATTTCATTTTCTGTTGCTGTAATCGGATAAAGTGCTGCTGCATAAACAACACTAATATATATAAATGGAATAATTCAATATAATATATAACTTACATACATATTAGCACTTAGCTGTTCAGAAATCGAACAGTGACCAGAGAGAATGACTCATACCATCACTGCACTTTCACTCCTCTACAAAGAGAGCTTTAGATACTGCTGGTTATATGAAGCTTTTATTTTGATTTAATAGACAAGAAAAGTATTTAGCAAATATATGAAATGGACTTTCCTGCTATCTATTGTTGCCAAATCTCGATGGCCCAAAGAGCTGGAGGAAAAAGTCTTAGCAAAACCCAGCAGTGAATGATGGACAATGCCCCAAAGACGTGGTGAGTGGCAGGAAAAGGTAATTACTAGAGATGACAATCTTTTGTGGTTTCCTGCAGTCAACTGTCTGCCGGAGAGATCCACATTGATGGATGCAATCGTATGACCAAATCTGCCTTATAACGTTCAATAACCAGTAAATGATTAACAATCAATGGGAATCTGATTAATTAGTGACAATTGTAATATATGGACTCCTTGATGTAATTTCAAAAATAATTTTCAATAGTTTTAAATCTGAAGCTTTCATTGAAGGAGAAGTATAGCTAAAGCATTTTGGCTGGACTTCTCCGATGCACCACAGGAGTGCAGTTCGTTCTGCACTTCTGTGACCCATTTTCAGCCAGCAAGCTAAAGCCCATTGTTAACTAATGTCACAGAGCTAGTCCAGGCTCTGAAAAAATATCAACCATATGGTTGGGATCCACCCAGAAGCTGGACTGGCACCTGGCTCAGCCTCTCAGTGATTCACTAAGAGCCTTAATCAGCCCCTCCTGACCCCTTCACAGCCCAGAGCTCCCTTTAGCACTGCAGGGGCAGGGCAGAGAGACGGATACTGACAGTCATGGTTCTCTGCTCAGAGCAGACAGGAGAACTGAGCAATCAGCGGTGATGGATTGCTCAGTCCCACTTCAGAGCCAGCAGGGGACAGATGCAGTATTGGATCAATACTGCATCCACCTAGGTGTATAAATGTTTTTTTTTAAAGTGTTACTAAACCCACAACAGTGAAATCAGTCTGTATATGCAGTAAAGCATGCTTGTTATAAGCACTGTGGAAGCTAAGGGGTAAATTCTCTGCAGTGTGTACAAAGGCTGTTTGATCCTTTCTTCTCTGCCCCTCCTCTTGTTCAAATGACCATCTGATACAGACTGAATCCGTAGTCACATGCACATGCTCAGTTTGGTGTGTATTGCTACAAAAGGTTTTTTTTGTTCTTGGGAGAATGCATGTGATCAGCACAGGGCCAATCAGTACTGCCCAGACAGAGGGTCAGCAATTTCACATCCTCCTAGAGCAGAAAGAAAACTCCTCCTACAAGCTTTAAAAAGTGCTCTGCTGAAGTCACAAGACTGCTCTAACTGCTGATGAGAAAAGGTATTTAGCAGTTTATATTTACTAAAATAATTGCATTTCCATGTTGTGTGTACTGTGGGAGACCAGATATAGTGAATGCAGTATCCTGGGTTTAGTATCACTTTAAAGCTTATACTTCTCTTTTAAAATAATATCTGGTGACCCTACCATGAAGGTTCTTATTCAGGCACTTCCTGTGCTGGGTGACAAATCCCTGTCCCTGATACTGAATTGTGCTTTTGCATTGTCATCCTGCCACAGGAGCTGTTGCATGAAAGTTTGATCTTGGAAAATAGAAACCCAATGTTAGAAAGGAAAAGTGACAGTGATATTACAGTTGCAAGAAAAAGTATGTGAACCCCTTGGGATTATGTGGAGTTTTGCATGAATTGGGCATAAATTGTGCTCTGAACGTCATCTAAGTCACAACAATAGAAGAACACAGTCTGCTGAACATAATACTACACAAACATTAGATGTTGCCATGGTTTAATTGCACATAACATGTAAACATTCACAGTGCAGGGAGGAAAAAGTATGTGAGGCCCTAGCTTAATGACTTCTCCCAGAGCTAATTGGAGCCAGGAGTGAGCCAACCTTGACTCCAATCAGTGTGATGATATTGGATGTGTTGCTGACAGCTGTCCTGCCCCTAAAAAACACACACCTGTTTTGGGTTTACTGGTTTCAAGAAGCACTGTCTGATGTGAACCATGCCTCGCAGAAAAGAGCTCTCAGAAGACCTACGATCAAGAATTGTTGACTTGCATGAAGCTGGAAAGGGTTACAAAAGTATCTCCAAAAGCCTTGATGTTCATGTGTCCATGGTAAGACAGACTGTCTACAAATGGAGAAAGTTTAGCACTGTTGCTACTCTCCCTAGGCGTGGTCGTCCTGTAAAAATGACTGCAAGAGCACAGCGCAGAATGCTGCATGAGGTAAAGAAGAATCCCAGAGTGTCAGCTAAAGACCTACAGAAATCTCTGGCACATGCTAACATTTTTGTTGACACATCTACAATAAGGAAAACATTAAACAAGAATGGAGTACATGGGAGGACACCACGGAGGAAGCCATTGCTGTCCAAAAAGAATATTGCAGCACGTTTGAAGTTTGCAAAAGAGCACCTGGATGTTCCACAGCACTACTGGCAAAATATACTGTGGACAGATGAAACCAAGATTGAGTTGTTTGGGAAGAACACACAACACTATGTGTGGAGAAAAAAAGGCCCAGCACACCAACATCAAAACCTCATCCCCACTGTGAAACATGGCGGAGGGAGCATCATGGTTTGGGGCTGCTTTGCTGCCTCAGGGCCTGGACGGATTGTTGTCATTGATGGGAAAATGAATTCCAGAGTTTATCAAGACATTTTGCAGGAAAACGTACGACCATCTGTCCGCCAACTGAAGCTCCGCAGAAGATGGGTGATGCAACAGGACAATGACCCAAAGCATACAAGTCATTCAACAAAACAATGGCTGCAACAGCACAGAATACGCCTTCTGGAGTGGCCCAGTCAGAGTCCTGACCTCAACCCCATTGAAATGCTGTGGCATGACCTTAAGAGAGCGATTCACACCAGACATCCCAATAATATTGCTACACTGAAACAGTTTTGTGAAGAGGAGTGGTCCAAAATGACTCCAGATCGTTGTGCAGGTCTGATCTGCAACTACAGGAAATGTTTGGTTGAGGTTATTGCTGCCAAAGGAGGGTCAATCAGTTATTAAGTCCAAAGGTTCACATACTTTTTCCTCCCTGCACTGTGAATGTTTACATGTTATGTGCAATTAAACCATTGCAACATCTAATGTTTGTATAGTATTATGTTCAGCAGACTATGTTCTTCTATTGTTGTGACTTAGATGACGTTCAGAGCACATTTTATGCCCAATTCATGCAAAACTCCACATAATCCCAAGGGGTTCACATACTTTTTCTTGCAACTGTATGTGTAAAGAATGTATCTGATCTTAAAAGTGGCACTTAACAATATTCTCTTGCTTTAAAAATAATCCATACACATCTACTGCTTAATGGTTCTGTAAACTATTTTTCATTAAATTGTTTCTAATTGTATTTACCTGCCTCCTTGCAGTGCTGGAACAAGGTCATCTAGAGCCCAAGGTGAACATGCCAAATTGCACCCCCCTTCCCCCAAGATGTATGATCCTTATGTGTCAGCAAAAATCCCCCCCCCCCCCAAAAAAAACATAAGCACTAATCTGCATGCGCATCTCCTAAGCATAAATTTCTCCTCCTCCCAGTAAAAATCTGCTGCCCTGCTGAAATCCCCTCTCCCAGCCAGCACAAAACTTTGCCCCTCCCATCTCCCCAGCTCAAATCATCTCAAAAAAATTCCCCCCAAAACTCCCTCTCCTAGCAAAAACCCTCTGCCCCTCAAATTTCCCCTTCAAGCACAAATTCTCTTCCCCCCACTTCCAATCCCCTCCTCCCAGCACAAATTCCATTTCCCCAATTCCTCATCCTAGCACAACCCCCCCCCCCCCCCTAAAATATATATTTTCCCTCCGAGCACAAATACCCCCCAATCATCCCCACTAGCACAACCCCCCCAAAAAAAAAGAAATTCCCCCTCCCAGCACAAATCCCCTCCCCCTTCTACAATAATATTATCTTTTCTAGCACAAACCCCCCCCTTCTAACACAAACTCTCTTCCCCCATCGCCCCTACCAACTCAAATCCCCCCAAATCACCTCTCCCCAAATTTCCCCTCCTAGAACAATCCTTACCCCTTGCCAACCCCAAATTCCCCTCCTATCCCAAATCCCCTACCCCCAATCTCCTTGTGATGCCCCTCCCCTGCCTTTACATGGAACCACAGTGCCCAGGGCAGCTGCCCCTCCTGCCCACCCCCCAAACCTCCCCCTCAATAACTGCAGTTACAATATGTGTACTGCTCTATGAACACAACAAATTCCTTACCCAGGGTTGCAGTTGCAATTGTCTGCTTGTCGAGGTGAGCAGAGCACAACCACTGACTTGTGAACAGGTGAGCTAGTGATCCTATGCCATTTAAAGTTGTTTTTCCTTTTCTTCAGAATATAAATGTATTTTGTTAAATGTTGAAAAGTTTGAGTAGCTCTCTCTCCCTGCTTGTCCATTTGACTGTGAAGAGTTAGGAAATTAAGTTCTGTGCTGGAAGCCATAGACTTTTGTCAAGCTTTCATAAATGGAAACAAACTAAAGGCCATTGTCTGCTACAGACACTTGCAAGTCTAAACAAATGCCTTCAATTTCTCAGATATAAAGAATGTCAATGTGTTTTTTAAATTTTTATTTAAAAAAAGATCAACCATCAATAGTCTATAAACAAACATAGTTTCCATTGTCTAGCATGAAAAGATGCAACCTCTTGCCATGGCCATGACGATATGACATGTGGGATCATAGATTTGCGGAGCTCAGAAACACAATGCTGCAGGTAAACATCTGAGTTCAATTTGCTCACTTTGAATATTTATTTAAGGCAAGTAGAATATATCCTTGTCCCACTTTTACAATTAAACGTCTGTGTGCCCTTGGAGTATTTTTTTATCAGTTCAATTGTCACGGATGTAAGAACAACCCAACAACTCTTTTTTGATCAGATAATTAAAGGATAAGTTCACCTTTTAACAAAAAGTAATAAATGCATATGTTTTGCAGGTAAAAGAGTGTGCATTTATTATTTTTTTTCTCTTGAGCCTCTAAAGCAGCGGTCACTAAATGGCGGACCGCAGTCTGAGGACAGCCCCAGCAGCACTCCCTTCTGGACTGCCAGCCCGCAATGACAGCTACACCGCTGAGTAGGGCCGTCGTCATGGCAACATGACAACACGTGTGCATCCCGCCCCTTGCAGTTCACTGTCTCTCTGGCTCCCGCTCCCTGCTTGTACACAGGAATCCTTCAGCAAGGATCCCAGCACAGTTCCTGTCTGCCCTCAAGGTAGGGTGTAGTCTTACAGGGGCACTCTGATGGGCACATTGAATGTTAAAGGATCATGCTGATGGGCACATTTAATGTTAAGGTGCACTCTGATGGGTACAACATAGAATGTGCCCATCTTAGTGCCCCTTAATATAAATGTGCCCGTCAGAGTGCCCCATAACATAAAATGTGCCCATCAGCTTGCCCCTTATTTTATGTTAAGGGGCACTCTGGCAGGCACATTTTATGCTAAGGGTTACTCTGATGAGCACATTTTATGTTAAGGGGAACTCTGATGGGCACATGTTATGTTAAGGGGGCATAAATGGGCACATACTGTGGAAAGGGCGACTCTGATGGGCACATGTGATGGAAAGGGGCACTCTGATGGGGAATATGATGTAAAGGGGCAGTTGGATGGGGAAATATGATGGAAAGGGGTACTTTGAGTGTAAGAGGGCACTCTGATGGGAATATCTGATGTAAGATGACACTGTGATGGGGATACCTGATTTAAAGGAGCACTCTGATGATGACAACTGATGTAAAGGAAAAATGTCACCAGCACACTGAGGATCACCAATATGGGTCCAAAGGTTTTAATGAACGATCACATAGTTACAGCAAGGCAACGTTTCGGAGTCTCGCAGGACCTCTTCATCAGGCATGTGAATGATGTAAAGGAGCACTCTGATGGGGCACACCTGATGTGATGGCATTACATGATGTAACGTGGCACTCTGATGGTGACACCTAATGTAAGGGGGCACACTGATGGGCACAACCTATTCAAACCTCAGGCAGAAGAATGATTTAGTGACCGGACCTTCTTGAATTTGAATTCAATACCCCTACTCTAAAGCAACGCTGGTACCATGCAGGTCTCCCTCTGACCTGTCAGTGTATCTGCTTTCATGTACAACCGGTACGGCAAGCAAATACTTACTGACAGGAAGACTCAATGAACTAACACAGTGCTGTGAATAAGGGACGTGGGAAGGCTGGAAGAGCCCTATACAGCTGGGTTTTTGTGAAATTGTGACAGCTAGTGGGGAAGAGAAGATCCCCTGCTAGCTGTTACAACGGGGATCAGAGGGGTGCGGGGGGTGGTCCATTTGTAACAAGTTACATGTTACACCATGAATATCAGTGTAACATGTAACAGTAACATGTAACATGTAACTTATCCTTTAATTATAACCGTTTCCAACCATCTAACATGACATTTTTAGTGATAACGGTATGGAGCCATTAGTTGTATGATCTTTTACTTGTCTAATTTCTTTATTTAAAAATTGGAAACCTAAACATAATTAAATGCACTCATTGTAAAGCAAGGCCATCTTAATAGCATCATAGGCCCTGGGCAAAGTAATGCACTGGGGCCCCTACCAGCCTGCATCTACTTGTAATTTACGCACCTACTCTCAAGAATTAAAGTATAAATAGTTGATAGAATTAAACATATATATATTAGTACTTTCAATAAAAGTGATTTTAAACAATAAGAAAAAATACCATAAATCAAAGACTAATCAACAGAAAGGGCACAGTATGGGGAATGGGGTGGCAGACTGGCATAGTACAAGGGGAGTCAGGAGGGAATAAAACTGGGATCAGGAGGGCACAGTGCAAGTTCTAGGACACTGCCCGAGCCATCCTGGGACAGTTTGGTAAAAGGTGTGATTGTCCCAGCAAATCTGGGGCAGTTCGCAAGTATGATGTATAGCAAGATTATCATGGATCCCCCATACACCTAGGGCCCCTGAGCAGTGCCCAAGGGTGCCCATGCATTAAGACAGCCCAGTTTTAATGTGATAGTAAAGGCTCCATTTTTTGTTAAAATAAAAAAATATATATATACTTACCTCCTCTTCTCAGTCTTCTGCTGATGCCATCTACTTCTTCTTTTTTGGAGGTGCCTCATAGCAACCCATATGCTATGGTGGCACCCATATGGGTGCACTCGCAAGCTGGGTTGTGTGCATCCATAGTGCAGCTTGGCCATGTCCATTGCTTTCTCCTTACAGGATCTGACAAACAAAAAATGGCTCCTGCTGCTTTAAGAATCTTCTGTGAGAATAAGAAGTGAAGAGAAGAGCTGCAAATGAGCACAGTGTTGGATCCACAAAAGACTCAGGTAAATGTTGAGGGATGGGGGAGCACATGCATTAAAAGATTTTTTTACCTTAATCCAGAGAACGCATTAAGGTAAAAACCCTTTTGAGTTTAGAACCTTTTCTAAATGCTTCATTAGTAGTGTTCTAGAAGAAAAAGTATAGCTACAATTAACTACATTTGTGTATTAGGGGAAATCAGCCATGTGTACACTTTGCAACTCCAACATATAAAAGTTCAACATGTCTGAATCTAGAATGTCTAATTTTACGTATTACAAAACATTTTGGGATTGCCATCTATGTCAAAGTGATTCCAGTCCCTGTGCTAGTTACAAAATTGGTTACTAAATATTCACATTTTACTCATTTCAACAGCTTCTAAAACCAAAATGCCAAAATGACGTTATCTTTTCTAAAGATAAATACTTTTTTAAGCAATATGGTAAGCAACATCCTGGCACTGAGTCCTGCTATGTTCCGAAAATCTACTTCCAGGAGATGGGCTGCATTTTCAGGTAAATGTAAATCCGTTTTGGGTTGTCCAGACAACATTATCTAGTGATGACGAAGGCCAGTCTGTTTAAAGCAAAATTGAATGCAAACATACTGCTGAAAACAAGATTTATCTTTCTAAGGTCTTGTTTACACTTGTGTTTTTACCTCCCCCCACTGCTCCTCCTTAAGCTGCAAAGGCATATGCCATGGCTACGATGTCGTGCATTAGGGCATGGCGAAAACTATCCCTACTGTTGTGCTTGGTGGGCAGTACCACCTGCCAAACACAACCCATTCAAATGAACTGGGCCATGGTGTGGTAGTGCAAATTTTTCTAAGGTTAAAACAGGTGGTGAGGAGTGAACATAAGGGGGTTGATATACTAAAACTGAAGAGTACAAAATCTAGTGCAGCTCTGCATAGAAAACCAATCAGCTTCCAGGTTTTTTTGTCAAACCTTAATTGACAAGGTGAAGTTAGAAGCTGATTAGTTACCATGGACAACTGCACCAGATTTTGCACTCTCCAGTTTTAGTAAATCAACCCCGATGTCTCCTCGCCTTCTGTCAAATGCTTTCTGAAGAGCGATTCAACAGACATCACTCTACAAAGGCCATCACAAGTGTAAATGAACCCTTAAGCAGGGCACTGCTTTTGCACTTATTTTCAACTGTATAATTGTTGTGAAAGACGGGTTATACTTTTGACAAATGACTGGGGGAAAAAAATTGGAGGGATAGTGGATTGTTTCTATTTCATACATATTTGTATTAAACCACCAGCTTTTTTCTATATCTTTATTTTATCTAACATCCTTAGGCTATTATCAGCTCCAAGAAATTGAATTCCAAATGCAAAAAATATAAAAAACAAATGCAATATAATGTATTATAAGGTTGCTCAATAGATAAGAAAAATAGCATGGCCTTCCATAGTAAAAAAGCAGTACTGTTCATGATTAAGATTGCAAGGCAACAAAGTGGTTAGTTATGATAAATCATTTTCTGACTCATTATGTATATGCAAGAAAAAATATGTTAACCAATGTGATCAATTTGTTGGCAGAACATAAAAGCCTTCCGCTCTCCTTTTCCTGACTCTGTCTTATTAGTCACCTAACTGCCTAGAAAATGCCACATTTACTGTAAATCTCAAACAGCTCTTAAATATGGACATTGGACAATAAAAGCAAAGACATTTTTGCAGCACAACATAAAGACAATATTTTCAGTAGCATCTTACTTTACAGAATTTATGCTTTTCATCATGGATATTAATACAAACAACAACATTGCACAACCGCATGCCAAGAAAATAGCAAAAAATAATAATACATTAATAAAAACTATCTGAAAATGCAACAATTACTCATGTTCTTCTCGAAAGGGCATTCTGATCCAGACTACACTTGTCAAATTTAAAATTCTTTGAGGTTACCCTTTTATATCATATATTACTGTTTTAAAGGAAAAACAAACTTAATGAGACATTTGCCCATGTTTGGTCTTGTTAGGAAGCACAGTTCCCTCTAAGTTTTCCATCTGAATGTAGTCATGAACAAGATCTATACATAATATAGTAAGCAGGTACTTAAGCCTAAATATGTGAACCTTTTCATAGGTGTATTTAATATATAGACTTTCTTCATAGCACTCAGGAACTCAATACACTGGCACTAACAGCTTATCACAACCTATTAGAATAAGGCGGGTGGTAGATTTAAATATATAATGATTTAATCTATTAATGTATGCTGCAATTTTACACTTGCTACTTAGAACATGTATACAGTATCTTCTATATTTTGCAACATGAATCGCCAAACTGCACTACTTGGTAAATGTCAGACTTGAGCACCATGCATCAATACTTGCTTGCGCCAGGTCAGCAGTACTCTACGTTGTGAAGCAAGGATGAGGGCAAGAGCCCTGGAGTATGCATTTCTATAAACAACTCAGTAAAAACATCTCCCATATTTTGGAAAAATTAATATACGCTCAAAATGACTGATTGCTTTATTCTGCCATTGTGAAATTTTGCAGAAGTTCTAAATTTTCTTTCATTGAGCTGCCTAAGCAAATGTTCACCTTTTTTACATTTATTTTGATAGTGTGGGGGTTTTGGAAGCGTTTAGAGTAGTTTGGTTTATATTCAATTATCGCTCTTTTTATTCTTGTTTTTTGCTTTTTGTGTATATGGATTATTTGTGTATTGTCACTTTAATGTTTTTATTTTACTGTTTTCCCAATGTCTGTTTTTTCATAAAATTAGGCTAATGATGAGCTATTTTTGGCATCAGGAGCTATACTCACCTCCACTCCAGTAATCTCCCTCTTCAGCACTAACATATTCTACACAGCTTTATGACCATCTTCGACCATCTTGATTGGCCAGCCCAGGATTATGTAAATTCCTTACATTTGCACAGGAGTTCATTCCTCCTGGTACCCAGCAGCTGCCTGGATTGTTCCAAGTGTCCTTAAGTATCATAAACCAACTAACAATTGATATTCCATTAATAAAATCATAAAGTGCTTATTGTGTAATAACCCATCAAACAATAAAGTGCAATAGTGTAAAAATTAATGTATCAAAAAAGTGCTCTTGTGTCTATCTTATCATATAACATTCGGACAATAACACACAAAACTCATAAATGTCCATAATGTAAAATTGTGACAAAAGGTCAATCCACCGCTGTCCCACTATTGCCATGATGTGTTTTCAAAGTTTATACCTCTGAGTAATAGATCACCACCACCAACAGAGAGCACTTACCAAAATATTTTCCTCCACATTATAAGAGGTTAAACCAGCAATAATCCCTGGCACAGCGGCTGGCATCAATAATGCATTTCCACAGATCAACTTTGCTCTCACAGTCTCCACCACAAGAGAATCAGCAGATAAAAAAAACAAATACCATGGCCCAATATCTTCAACAACTTAGATTTATTAAAATACATGGTACTCACAAGCATAGTTGCAAATAGGTATGTAATACAGCATCACTAAATAGGCTCCTTCCTACGCGTTTCATATCAATCCACATCTTCAGGAGATGTTTCGCTCTTTTCGGGACTTAATCATAGAGGCCTCTGATTAAGCCCTGAAAAAGGGCGAGTGGATTCTGAGGAGTTCTCTACAGGTGGAGAACACAAGCTAAAGCCATCTTTTGCTAATTTTGTTTACATTCATGCAACAGGGAGTTGATGTCTTTGTGCAGGTAGCCGCCATTTTGTTGAAGAAAGGAAAGAGCCTTTTTTCAGAAGAGACATTTAAGAAACACCTTAATCCCTTCCTCTCTATTATCTCCAATGCAATTTGTAGACCGATTTCTGGAAAATGACAACTCTCAACTTCCTGTCATCCACAGTAATATATTTTACTGAAATGTAAACAAGGAGAAGGACATCCTTTGAAATGCGTCAGCCTTCAGGAACCCCAGTGAGGTCCCCCTAGGTCTGGAAGACTGTTGTATCTGGCCAGGGGAGTGTGGCTTGAAGTGTGCTTTTCTTATATGCTTGTGAATAGTATTTTACCTTTTTTACAATAAAAATCCTTAAGATAATACACTAGGTTAGTGTGCCCTCTTTTTCCTTTCTTCTTGTACCAACAATCCTGCTCTAGAGAACATGACATGCGTTCAGACCCAAGCTCACAAATATCCTAAACGGCAATGGAACAACGTCATCACATTTTGTATATATTTACTAGCATGGTGCCAGGTTAGATGATGGTTGCTTTCCAGTAAATAGTGCTGGAAAAAAACTTCTGATGGCCACTGCTACTATCATTGCTTTGCGGAAGTTCCTCTTGTTGACCTCCACATCATTAGTGTATCTTTAAATGGTTGGAGGTCAGAAAGAGGAACGAGAGAGAGATAGAGAGAGAGAGCTGTGGTGGACCCGGAAGATCAGCACTCCTGGAAGTTCAGTTTTGGTGCAAATTCCAGCAGAAGATTTCTGTGTATTGAAGAGAAGTTTGGTGTCTGATCAGTGTCATAGGTGAGTATGTACAGTCATCTTTCACAGATATGGCTTGCTTGAAAATTCTTTATGTAGCGGCAGGGTCACTTTAAGGGCTCGTTCACACTTCACTGGTTTACCAACGCTTGCCAAACGCCCCTATAGCGTTTGGCAATCGTTGGTCCGGCGTTTGCAGAGCGCTTTTTAACGCTCGGCAAATGCTCCGCAAACGCCTATAATGAAGTTTAAATGGTGTTACCGCTCCGCAAATGCCCCGCAACTGCGTCGCAACCACGCCGCAAACGCTGGCCAGGCATTTGCAGAGCAACACCATAAACTAGAATAGGAGGCTTCAACGCCTCCTGACTCGACAAGAGGCGTCCATTTTGCCGCGCCACAACGCTAACGCTCCCGTTAGAACAGCACCATGTGCTGCAATGTGCAGAAATGTCAGAGGCGTTTGGGAAGCGGTAAAAATGCTTCCCAAACGCCTCTCTGCTGCCTTCACACAGCGCTAGTGTGAACGTAGCCTAACTGTTACAATACATAGTAAGAGATTTACTAAAACTGAATCATGAAAAATCTGGTGCAGCTCTACATAGAAATTAGCTTCCAGGTTTTATTGTCAAAGCTTAATTGCACAAGCTGAAATTAGAAGCTGATTGGCTACCATGCACAGTTGGACCATATTCCGAGTGCTCCAGTTTTCCCTTTGACTGTGCAAGTGTTTATTTTGCTACAGCAATATTGAGAATCATCTAGGCATCAAAGTTTATGCTCAACTATACTGATGACAAAAAAAAATAAAACATTACAGGGTAACTCCACTTTCATAGAAAAAATAGGAAAAAAATAAAAATAAAATATATATATCATATACAATTGCTACACAAGCCATGTTGCAGTTAAATGTTGTTAAACATTACCTGTCCTTTTAAATCTGCAGCTCTGTCATTTATTGTAAAATTCAATGTAATGTGGCAACATGGAGGCATTTTGTACACCATTGGTGTATGGAACATTCCCAGAAACGTAATTTCCTGTTTGTGTGATTGGCTTACCGATTTTCCCAGAAGTCTGTACTAAGATACAAGTCACTAATTTAGGCATCCTCTGCATCAAAATGAAATTTTTGGTAATATACTCCTAAAGGGTTAATCACTTCTAAAAAGTATGCAGATCCTGCATTTTCCTCATTAGAAAGCTGAAAGTGCATCAGCTGATTATTAATGAAAAAGTCTCTCCCAAGCAGATTCACTCTGAAGACAACAAACAGCTTTTTCTTCAGAGCAAAAACTGGTAGGGATCTGCCTCAAATATTGTTAAAGTCCCTGTAATGTACAGGGAATATTTTTTTTCTCAACAAAAGTAGTGTTATTCTTTAAGACCGAATTCACACTAATGCAGTGTGGCTGCAAATCCTGTGTGTTTCCTGCAATGCATTGCAATCGCATGGTGTTCATGCAATCTGATGTGAGAACACCCATGCGATGTGATTAAAGTGATTAAAGTGCAGGTAAAAAAAAAATGTTCTGCACCTTTTTGGTACGGATGCAATGCAATTTGAACCATACAATTGCATTGCATGTAATTTGCACAGGAATGTGATTCCTGTGCGAATTACATGCGGTCTCCCACACTGCATTTGTGTGAACCCAGACTAAACCTATTCAGCACAAATGGTAGGGTAATTTATCAAATGTCCTGTTTTCTTAGCTTTCACTATGAATTCATCTTGTATTCAAAAAACCCCTATAGGGGAAAAGCTAGATGAAAAAAACCTGTTGACTTTTCATTGACTAGATCTTTGCCGTGGACATAGATTTCCTCATCCCATGTGTACCAAATTTTTCACAGTTTCTTTTACAATGGAAAAATAATTTTCACTTTGCTGGCCATTATTATTATTAATGTCACAATAAAATGATACAGGATTGCCCTTCATGTAAACTGTCCGTAAGAATAAATATTGTGTTTAAAAACTTATTTTTGAAGATTTTTGTCAATTTCTTCCTGCATCCAATTTCTTTTTGTGTGTTCCAAAGCTGATTGTTCCAAGTCAGATAAATTCTTGACCAGGCATAAAAAAACAGCAATTCAAACAAGGTCCTGTCTTAGGAAAATAAAAACTCTTATCCCTTTACAAATTCGCATTTTCTATACCAGAAGATCTAATCCTAATTAAAAATAAATTACATGCTGTATAGAACTTAAAACGAGAGGGATAATCCTATTACATATGAGACTATACCCTGCGTCTATCCTCTTTTAAAGTAGAAAAGAGATCAGATGAAGCTGAGCTATCTTTTGTAAACAATGTTCAAACTTTTCTCTAGATCTTACTGGTCACGTGACGATGCTGTCAATCTGGTTGTCTGCACACGATTATAATAATGCTATGGTGTTGTATGCTGGCTATCGTTTTAACATTCTCCCCAAATACTGAGCTTTGTAGCATGTTTGGTCGCATGACCGGTAGACATTTGTCTGCTAAGTTGCTTAAATAAAGAGAGGGGTTCTTTTGAGGCAGTAAAAAGCCTATTGGCATGATAACAAGCAGCTTTTGTTATGAGGATCAGTGGCACTGGGTGTTTTTGTACACCCTGCAGGGATCTAAGAATTGATACTTTCAATGACATTTGCTTAATCCTGGAGCCTGTGCCGTCTCCTTGTGTCCGAGGATAATTCTCAGTTGCGAAAAAGATGAATTTGGTTAGCAAAATACAGGCATATTTCAGTATGCAGGAAAAGTGCCTATACAAATGATGATTGGTTAATCCAGTCTCCCAAAGGTACAGGCTCCAGTTGTCCGAAATCTGGCTATACACAGTGATGGCCAAATCTGAATATTTGATGTTTAGGTTAGATTTTGGACTGGACTGTGTAGGGATCTGCTTTCGTCTACTGTCTGAATTTGTAAATGCCTGTAAATACATTATGTCTGTAATTCCTGTCCCTGGGTTGTCAGCGTTGAAACCCCAGAAAGAGAAAGCGGAAAGAGTAAAAGTCTCAGCCACATTATTATTATACAGTATTTATAAAGCGCCAATGGTTCACTCAGTGCTGTACATTACAAAGGGGGACAGAACATGTAACAGAACAATACCAATACAATGCAAAACATGAGGGGATCGAGGGCCCTGCTCTTTCGAGCTTACAATCTAGGAGGGAGGGGATGGTGGCACAGGAGGATATAGCTGTTGGGGATGGAGTGGTAGGAAGAGTGGAGGAGGTTGGCAAGTTAGCAGGGGGTGGGGTAGGCTTCCCTGAAGAGATGGGTTTTCAGGGTGCGCCTAAACAAGAGGAGAGTAGGTGATAATCTGATGGGCTGGGGCAGGGAGTTCCAGAGGATGGGTGACACCCTGGAGAAGTCCTGGAGGTGGGCATGGGAGGAGGAGACCAGGGAACTAAAGAGAAGGAGGTCTTGTGAGGAGCGGAGTGTGCGTGCTGGGTGGTACTTGGATATTAGGTCAGTGATGTAGTACGGGCAGTATGGTGGACAGTAGAGATGAGCGAAGAAATGAAAAATTCGATTCGACTGATTCGGCGAATTCGTGGACAATATTCGATTCGAGTCGAATAAATTCGCTGTGAATTTAACTTAAAAAAGGGTGTTTCTAGGCTTCAGACCGACTTAATATTAGTGCAGAACACTGTACCTTTAATTTAAATGCCCTTGGAGTCTGCTGGGGAAGAGAAATAATACTGTCTGTCAGTATGACATGCAGATGAGTGCCGTCGATCTTAGAATCACTGCACACTTCACTCCTTTGGCCAGTCACGGGGCCAAAACCAGTGTTTGGAGCCACAGTGTGGCGGTGGAGGCAGCAGCAATGGGAGGCCATACAGCAACCTATGACAAAATGGAAACCAGCAGGAGCGTGAGGAGACCTGAAAGTGGCACATGGCAGAGTGGGAGCAATGGGAGGCGGTACAGGGACCCAGGTCACACTGTGGGCCCAGCAGCAGCGTGACCAGGCGGTACGGGGGCCCATGGCCGATATGGGGCTTGGTGGCACCTATGGAAGGCCTGTAATCTGCCAGCAACCTATGACAAAATGGACAACCGCAGGAGTGTGAGGAGATTTCAAAGTGGCACATGGCAGAGTGGAAGCAATGGGAGGCCGTACAGGGACCCAGGTCACACTGTGGGACCAGCATCAGCGTGAACAGGCGGTACGGGGGCCCATGGCCGATTTGACCTCATTCATCCCATAATCCTGCCGACTCACGAATAGCGTGGCCTCCTCAAAGGGCCTGAGCAAGCGCAGGTGTCACACATGAGCTGACAATGGCTGACATCTAAGTTACACAGGGAGTACCTTTATCCGCTTTTAACATCAGGAAATCTGTGATGGCCTTTAGCTGTTCGTAAAGGCGGTCTAACATATGTAGGGTTGAATTACACCTTGTTGCAACGTCACAGCATGAGGAGTCGGTACGGGGGCCCATGGCAGATTACATGTCTGGCAGCAGCAATGGGAGGCCCGTAATCTGCCAGCACCCTATGTCAAAAAATTTAACACACCAGCAGTGTGAAGAGACCTGAAAGTGGCACATGGCAGCAGAGTGTGGCGATGGAGACAGCAGCAATGGGAGGCCGTACAGGGACCCATGAGAGACTCTGGACTTGGCAGCAGCATGAGGAGGCGGTATATAGGGGCCCATGGCAGATTAGGGGCCTGGCAGCAGCTATGTGAGGCCCGTAATCTGCCTGCACCCTATGTCAAAAAATTTAACACACCAGCAGTGTGAAGAGACCTGAAAGTGGCACATGGCAGCAGAGTGTGGCGATGGAGACAGCAGCAATGGGAGGCCGTACAGGGACCCATGAGAGACTCTGGACTTGGCAGCAGCATGAGGAGGCGGTATATAGGGGCCTGGCAGCAGCTATGTGAGGCCCGTAATCTGCCTGCACCCTATGTCAAAAAATTAAACACACCAGCAGTGTGAAGAGACCTGAAAGTGGCACATGGCAGCAGAGTGTGGCGATGGAGACAGCAGCAATGGGAGGCCGTACAGGGACCCATGACAGACTCTGGACTTGGCAGCAGCATGAGGAGGCGGTATATAGGGGCCCATGGCAGATTAGGGGCCTGGCAGCAGCTATGTGAGGCCCGTAATCTGCCTGCACCCTATGTCAAAAAATTAAACACACCAGCAGTGTGAAGAGACCTGAAAGTGGCACATGGCAGCAGAGTGTGGCGATGGAGACAGCAGCAATGGGAGGCCGTACAGGGACCCATGACAGACTCTGGACTTGGCAGCAGCATGAGGAGGCGGTATATAGGGGCCCATGGCAGATTAGGGGCCTGGCAGCAGCTATGTGAGGCCCGTAATCTGCCTGCACCCTATGTCAAAAAATTAAACACACCAGCAGTGTGAAGAGACCTGAAAGTGGCACATGGCAGAGTGTGGCGATGGAGACAGCAGCAATGGGAGGCCGTACAGGGACCCATGACAGACTCTAGACTTGGCAGCAGCATGAGGAGGCGGTATATAGGGGCCCATGGCAGATTAGGGGCCTGGCAGCAGCTATGTGAGGCCCGTAATCTGCCTGCACCCTATGTCAAAAAATTTAACACACCAGCAGTGTGAAGAGACCTGAAAGTGGCACATGGCAGAGTGTGGCGATGGAGACAGCAGCAATGGGAGGCCGTACAGGGACCCATGACAGACTCTAGACTTGGCAGCAGCATGAGGAGGCGGTATATAGGGGCCCATGGCAGATTAGGGGCCTGGCAGCAGCTATGTGAGGCCCGTAATCTGCCTGCACCCTATGTCAAAAAATTAAACACACCAGCAGTGTGAAGAGACCTGAAAGTGGCACATGGCAGAGTGTGGCGATGGAGACAGCAGCAATGGGAGGCCGTACAGGGACCCATGACAGACTCTAGACTTGGCAGCAGCATGAGGAGGCGGTATATAGGGGCCCATGGCAGATTAGGGGCCTGGCAGCAGCTATGTGAGGCCCGTAATCTGCCTGCACCCTATGTCAAAAAATTTAACACACCAGCAGTGTGAAGAGACCTGAAAGTGGCACATGGCAGCAGAGTGTGGCGATGGAGACAGCAGCAATGGGAGGCCGTACAGGGACCCATGAGAGACTCTGGACTTGGCAGCAGCATGAGGAGGCGGTATATAGGGGCCCATGGCAGATTAGGGGCCTGGCAGCAGCTATGTGAGGCCCGTAATCTGCCTGCACCCTATGTCAAAAAATTAAACACACCAGCAGTGTGAAGAGACCTGAAAGTGGCACATGGCAGCAGAGTGTGGCGATGGAGACAGCAGCAATGGGAGGCCGTACAGGGACCCATGACAGACTCTGGACTTGGCAGCAGCATGAGGAGGCGGTATATAGGGGCCCATGGCAGATTAGGGGCCTGGCAGCAGCTATGTGAGGCCCGTAATCTGCCTGCACCCTATGTCAAAAAATTTAACACACCAGCAGTGTGAAGAGACCTGAAAGTGGCACATGGCAGCAGAGTGTGGCGATGGAGACAGCAGCAATGGGAGGCCGTACAGGGACCCATGAGAGACTCTAGACTTGGCAGCAGCATGAGGAGGCGGTATATAGGGGCCCATGGCAGATTAGGGGCCTGGCAGCAGCTATGTGAGGCCCGTAATCTGCCTGCACCCTATGTCAAAAAATTGAACACACCAGCAGTGTGAAGAGACCTGAAAGTGGCACATGGCAGCAGAGTGTGGCGATGGAGACAGCAGCAATGGGAGGCCGTACAGGGACCCATGACAGACTCTAGACTTGGCAGCAGCATGAGGAGGCGGTATATAGGGGCCCATGGCAGATTAGGGGCCTGGCAGCAGCTATGTGAGGCCCGTAATCTGCCTGCACCCTATGTCAAAAAATTAAACACACCAGCAGTGTGAAGAGACCTGAAAGTGGCACATGGCAGCAGAGTGTGGCGATGGAGACAGCAGCAATGGGAGGCCGTACAGGGACCCATGACAGACTCTAGACTTGGCAGCAGCATGAGGAGGCGGTATATAGGGGCCCATGGCAGATTAGGGGCCTGGCAGCAGCTATGTGAGGCCCGTAATCTGCCTGCACCCTATGTCAAAAAATTTAACACACCAGCAGTGTGAAGAGACCTGAAAGTGGCACATGGCAGCAGAGTGTGGCGATGGAGACAGCAGCAATGGGAGGCCGTACAGGGACCCATGACAGACTCTAGACTTGGCAGCAGCATGAGGAGGCGGTATATAGGGGCCCATGGCAGATTAGGGGCCTGGCAGCAGCTATGTGAGGCCCGTAATCTGCCTGCACCCTATGTCAAAAAATTTAACACACCAGCAGTGTGAAGAGACCTGGAAGTGGCACATGGCAGCAGAGTGTGGCGATGGAGACAGCAGCAATGGGAGGCCGTACAGGGACCCATGACAGACTCTAGACTTGGCAGCAGCATGAGGAGGCGGTATATAGGGGCCCATGGCAGATTAGGGGCCTGGCAGCAGCTATGTGAGGCCCGTAATCTGCCTGCACCCTATGTCAAAAAATTAAACACACCAGCAGTGTGAAGAGACCTGAAAGTGGCACATGGAAGAGTGTGGCGATGGAGACAGCAGCAATGGGAGGCCGTACAGGGACCCATGACAGACTCTAGACTTGGCAGCAGCATGAGGAGGCGGTATATAGGGGCCCATGGCAGATTAGGGGCCTGGCAGCAGCTATGTGAGGCCCGTAATCTGCCTGCACCCTATGTCAAAAAATTTAACACACCAGCAGTGTGAAGAGACCTGAAAGTGGCACATGGCAGCAGAGTGTGGCGATGGAGACAGCAGCAATGGGAGGCCGTACAGGGACCCATGAGAGACTCTAGACTTGGCAGCAGCATGAGGAGGCGGTATATAGGGGCCCATGGCAGATTAGGGGCCTGGCAGCAGCTATGTGAGGCCCGTAATCTGCCTGCACCCTATGTCAAAAAATTTAACACACCAGCAGTGTGAAGAGACCTGAAAGTGGCACATGGCAGCAGAGTGTGGCGATGGAGACAGCAGCAATGGGAGGCCGTACAGGGACCCATGAGAGACTCTGGACTTGGCAGCAGCATGAGGAGGCGGTATATAGGGGCCCATGGCAGATTAGGGGCCTGGCAGCAGCTATGTGAGGCCCGTAATCTGCCTGCACCCTATGTCAAAAAATTTAACACACCAGCAGTGTGAAGAGACCTGAAAGTGGCACATGGCAGCAGAGTGTGGCGATGGAGACAGCAGCAATGGGAGGCCGTACAGGGACCCATGAGAGACTCTGGACTTGGCAGCAGCATGAGGAGGCGGTATATAGGGGCCCATGGCAGATTAGGGGCCTGGCAGCAGCTATGTGAGGCCCGTAATCTGCCTGCACCCTATGTCAAAAAATTAAACACACCAGCAGTGTGAAGAGACCTGAAAGTGGCACATGGCAGCAGAGTGTGGCGATGGAGACAGCAGCAATGGGAGGCCGTACAGGGACCCATGACAGACTCTGGACTTGGCAGCAGCATGAGGAGGCGGTATATAGGGGCCCATGGCAGATTAGGGGCCTGGCAGCAGCTATGTGAGGCCCGTAATCTGCCTGCACCCTATGTCAAAAAATTTAACACACCAGCAGTGTGAAGAGACCTGAAAGTGGCACATGGCAGCAGAGTGTGGCGATGGAGACAGCAGCAATGGGAGGCCGTACAGGGACCCATGAGAGACTCTAGACTTGGCAGCAGCATGAGGAGGCGGTATATAGGGGCCCATGGCAGATTAGGGGCCTGGCAGCAGCTATGTGAGGCCCGTAATCTGCCTGCACCCTATGTCAAAAAATTTAACACACCAGCAGTGTGAAGAGACCTGAAAGTGGCACATGGCAGCAGAGTGTGGCGATGGAGACAGCAGCAATGGGAGGCCGTACAGGGACCCATGAGAGACTCTAGACTTGGCAGCAGCATGAGGAGGCGGTATATAGGGGCCCATGGCAGATTAGGGGCCTGGCAGCAGCTATGTGAGGCCCGTAATCTGCCTGCACCCTATGTCAAAAAATTTAACACACCAGCAGTGTGAAGAGACCTGAAAGTGGCACATGGCAGCAGAGTGTGGCGATGGAGACAGCAGCAATGGGAGGCCGTACAGGGACCCATGAGAGACTCTGGACCTAGCAGCAGCATGAGGAGGCGGTATATAGGGGCCTATGGCAGATTAGGGGCCTGGCAGCAGCTATAGGAGGCCCGTAATCTGCCAGCACCCTATGTCAAAAAATTAAACACACCAGCAGTGTGAGGAGACCTGAAAGTGGCACATGTTTGAGGCATGATTCATGGCGGATTTAGTCAGTTGTGTCAGGAACTGGTGGTTTGAAATCCAGACTAATCCACGCCTGATTCATTTTCACAAACGTGAGTCTCTCCACACTTTGGGTGGACAGTCGTGTCCTCCGCGGAGTTACAATACCTCCTGCCGCACTAAACACGCGCTCCGATGCCACGCTACTGGCCGGGCATGACAGCCTTTCAAGGGCAAATTCAGCTAGTTGGGGCCAAAGGTCAAGTTTCGTTGCCCAGTAGTCAAGGGGATTGTCTACCTCGGTTGGCAGGGTGCTGTCCAAGTAGGCCCAAGCCTGTTGTTTGAGCTCCTGCTCCAGGTCCACCTGATGCTGCTGCTGCTGCTGCGGCTGGTTAGTAGTTTCCTCACTGCGCTGGTGAAGAAAGCTACTCATCATCGACTGCAGACTGAGGCAGCCACTGCTGGTGGAGCTGCCACTGCTCCTACCACCCCACCCCTCCCCTGCTGCCATGCCAGCGGAACGCGAGCGCACAGGGCCCACAGTGTCTGAGGATGGACGTTGGCGCACAAAGGCAGAGACCAACTGACTACATAGGTGGTTTTTATAGTACGTAATTTTGGCCTCCCTCTCAGCAGGTGTGAAAAAGGCCACCATTTTGGACCGGTAGCGAGGGTCCAACAAGGTGGACAGCCAAAAGTCATCCCTCTGTCTGATGGTTATTATTCGGCTGTCGCTACGCAAGCAACCGAGCATGCTATGGGCCATTTGTGCCAAGGAATGCGAGGGACTCCCTGCCTCCATCTCCACAGCATACTGCCACGGTGCGTCTGGGTCCTCTGTCTCCTCCTCCTCCTCCTCTACCAGATGCTCCTGCTCCTCCACTCCTGTCCGCTGAGTGGAAAAACCACCCATTTCACTCAATAATTCCTGAGCACAAATGTCCTCCTCTACCTCCTCCTCTTCTTCCTGTCCTGCCCCCACAGGGGTCATGTGGCGTTGAGATCTGTGCGCCACGTCTACCGCACCCTGACCAGCCATTGTTAACAGCATTTGTTCCAGGACGTGCAACAGAGGAATGACGTCGTTCATCCCATAGTCCTGCCGACTCACGAATAGCGTGGCCTCCTCAAAGGGCCTGAGCAAGCGGCAGGTGTCACGCATGAGCTGCCAATGGCTGACATCTAAGTTACACAGGGGAGTACCTTTATCCGCTTGTAACATCAGGAAATCGGTGATGGCCTTTCGCTGCTCGTAAAGGCGGTCTAACATGTGTAGTGTTGAATTCCACCTTGTTGCAACGTCGCAGATCAGGCGATGCTGTGGAATTCCGTTCTGCCGCTGCAGCTCAATGAGGGTGTTCTTTGCGGTGTAGGAATGGCTGAAATGCATGCACAGTTTACGTGACATTTTAAGGATGTCTTGCAGTGGGATGGTGGATTTTAGGAACCGCTTGACAACCAGATTGAACACGTGAGCCATGCATGGCGCATGGCACAACCTTCCTTGACGCAGAGCAGACACCATGTTCTTTCCGTTGTCAGTCAACATGGTTCCGATTTTTAGTTTGCGCGGAGACAGCCATCTGTCGATTTCTCTGTTCATTACACTCAGCAGTTCCTCCCCTGTGTGACTACGTTCGCCAAGGCATACCAGGTGCAGCACAGCGTGACACCGTTGCGCCCTGCACATGTGATATGCCGGTCGGGTAATGGGACTTGGCACGGGGGTGGCGGCTGAGGACACGGCGGAAAAAGAGGTGGTAGAGGCGGACATGCTTGCTGGACCAAGGACGTGCAAACGTGGAGGCAAAAGCGTCGTGACCTGTCCAAGTTGCTGGTGCGGCTGTGCCGGCACCACGTTCACCCAGTGGGCCGTAAATGACATGTACTGTCCCTGACCGTAGTTACAGCTCCACACGTCGGCGCTGCCGTGCACTTTGGCAGAGACCGACATGCTCAAAGACTGGCCCACCATCTCTTCTACATGTGAATGCAGGGCTGGCACTGCCTTTTGGGCAAAGAAATGACGGCTTGGCACTCTCCACCGCGGCGCGGCACAAGCCATCATTTCTCGGAAAGGTGCTGAGTCCACCAGTTGGAAAGGGAGGGACTGCAGCACCAGCAACTTGGACAGGAGGACGTTCAGCTTTTGCACCGTCGGGTGCGTGCTCGCAAACTGTTGTCTCTTGGATACGGATTCCAAGAAAGACTGTTGACGGAATCCGAGAAGAGGAGTAGCAGGAGAAGGAGCATCTGAACGAGCGGAAGATGCCAATGAGCGACAACTCCCCTCAGCAGAGGTGTTGGAGCCTTGACTGGCTGATAGAGGGCGATTGACGACGTCGGGTGACGGAGCAAGTAACGGAGCGGGTGATGGAGCGGGGGCTGGGGCAGGCAGAACCGCCGTATGTTTATCACGGTTTTCCCAGGCCACCGAATGGTGACGCTGCATATGCTGACGCAACGCTGTAGTCCCAACATGGGCCCCCTGGCCACGCTTGCATTTCTGGCCACATAGTCGACATACGGCTACGTTTACTTCCTCGGGCGGCTTGAGGAAAAATTGCCACACCACCGAGTAGGAAACTTTGCCCCCGCTACTCTTCACTGGCTGACTGCTACTTCCTCCGTGCGCACCGGCACCACTACTGGCCGTGGTGGTAGGCTGCAGTGGAGCTGGTGCTCTACTCCGTGGACGTTTGGCTCCACTGACACTGATGCGACCCTGCTGCTGTCTCCTGGGCAACCCACCGACTGTTTTGCTCGCTGCCAAGCTGCCACCCTCTTCTCCTGATGATGCGGAAGAAATTGCCTGATGACGACGAGGCTGCCAAGTGCGATCAACCTCCTCATCATCAAGTAGGGTCTCCGCCTCACTACTAGCCCCCTCGGCTGCGTCTGGGTCAGGAGACAGACCTGTCTCTAGACCGGCTACCGAGCCACTCTCCTCGCCAGTACTTGTTCGCTTGGCTGCTGAAAAGGCCGATGTCTCCCCCCGTTCCTGACCGCCCTCTGTTAGCTCTTCCTCACTGTACAGTGGGGCTGAGCCCACAGCATGCGATACTTCGCTTGGTGAGGGAACAGCAAAGGACAGGGGCAGGTAGAGGACACGTGATTTCAGTGGGCTTGGTCCCGGGCCATGCCAACTAACGGTTGTGTCTGACGTACCCACCGACCGTTGGCTGTAGGTGTCAGAGGTGACCTGGGAAGAGGAAGACGACCGAGCCAACCAATCAATGACGGCAGGGTTGTCGGTGGAGACACGACCGCTGGATGACACCGGGAGCACTGGCCTCTGGCTGCGAATACTGCTGCCTCGACCCCTTCCTCTGCTGCCACGTCTGCTCGCTCCTAAAACATTGCCTCCTCTGCCACTCCTCTGCATGTTGTCTGACATACTATTTAATTCAACGATTAGGTGTCCCTGAGTAACAATTCTCTGGCACTCAGTAACAATTCTGTCTGTCCCTGAGTATGAATTCTGTGGCCCTGAGTAACAATTCTGTGTCTGTGCGAGTAACAATTCTGTGTCTGTGCGAGTAACAATTCTGTGTCTGTGCAAGTAACAATTTTGTGTCTGTGCGAGTAACAATTCTCTGGCACTCAGTAACAATTCTGTCTGTCCCTGAGTAACAATTCTCTGGCACTCAGTAACAATTCTGTCTGTCCCTGAGTAACAATTCTCTGGCACTCAGTAACAATTCTGTCTGTCCCTGAGTATGAATTCTGTGGCCCTGAGTAACAATTCTGTGTCTGTGCGAGTAACAATTCTGTGTCTGTGCAAGTAACAATTTTGTGTCTGTGCGAGTAACAATTCTCTGGCACTCAGTAACAATTCTGTCTGTCCCTGAGTAACAATTCTCTGGCACTCAGTAACAATTCTGTCTGTCCCTGAGTAACAATTCTCTGGCACTCAGTAACAATTCTGTCTGTCCCTGAGTAACAATTCTGTCTGTCCCTGAGAATGAATTCTGTGGCCCTGAGTAAGAATTCTCTGGCACTCAGTAACAATTCTGTCTGTCCCTGAGTAACAATTCTCTGGCACTCAGTAACAATTCTGTCTGTCCCTGAGTAACAATTCTCTGGCACTCAGTAACAATTCTGTCTGTCCCTGAGTAACAATTCTCTGGCACTCAGTAACAATTCTGTCTGTCCCTGAGTATGAATTCTGTGGCCCTGAGTAACAATTCTGTGTCTGTGCGAGTAACAATTCTGTGTCTGTGCAAGTAACAATTTTGTGTCTGTGCGAGTAACAATTCTCTGGCACTCAGTAACAATTCTGTCTGTCCCTGAGTAACAATTCTCTGGCACTCAGTAACAATTCTGTCTGTCCCTGAGTATGAATTCTGTGGCCCTGAGTAACAATTCTGTGTCTGTGCGAGTAACAATTCTGTGTCTGTGCAAGTAACAATTTTGTGTCTGTGCGAGTAACAATTCTCTGGCACTCAGTAACAATTCTGTCTGTCCCTGAGTAACAATTCTCTGGCACTCAGTAACAATTCTGTCTGTCCCTGAGTAACAATTCTCTGGCACTCAGTAACAATTCTGTCTGTCCCTGAGTAACAATTCTCTGGCACTCAGTAACAATTCTGTCTGTCCCTGAGTAACAATTCTGTGTCTGTGCGAGTAACAATTCTGTGTCTGTGCAAGTAACAATTTTGTGTCTGTGCGAGTAACAATTCTCTGGCACTCAGTAACAATTCTGTCTGTCCCTGAGTAACAATTCTCTGGCACTCAGTAACAATTCTGTCTGTCCCTGAGTAACAATTCTCTGGCACTCAGTAACAATTCTGTCTGTCCCTGAGTATGAATTCTGTGGCCCTGAGTAACAATTCTGTGTCTGTGCGAGTAACAATTCTGTGTCTGTGCAAGTAACAATTTTGTGTCTGTGCGAGTAACAATTCTCTGGCACTCAGTAACAATTCTGTCTGTCCCTGAGTAACAATTCTCTGGCACTCAGTAACAATTCTGTCTGTCCCTGAGTAACAATTCTCTGGCACTCAGTAACAATTCTGTCTGTCCCTGAGTATGAATTCTGTGGCCCTGAGTAACAATTCTGTGTCTGTGCGAGTAACAATTCTGTGTCTGTGCAAGTAACAATTTTGTGTCTGTGCGAGTAACAATTCTCTGGCACTCAGTAACAATTCTGTCTGTCCCTGAGTAACAATTCTCTGGCACTCAGTAACAATTCTGTCTGTCCCTGAGTATGAATTCTGTGGCCCTGAGTAACAATTCTGTGTCTGTGCGAGTAACAATTCTGTGTCTGTGCAAGTAACAATTTTGTGTCTGTGCGAGTAACAATTCTCTGGCACTCAGTAACAATTCTGTCTGTCCCTGAGTAACAATTCTCTGGCACTCAGTAACAATTCTGTCTGTCCCTGAGTAACAATTCTCTGGCACTCAGTAACAATTCTGTCTGTCCCTGAGTAACAATTCTCTGGCACTCAGTAACAATTCTGTCTGTCCCTGAGTAACAATTCTGTGTCTGTGCGAGTAACAATTCTGTGTCTGTGCAAGTAACAATTTTGTGTCTGTGCGAGTAACAATTCTCTGGCACTCAGTAACAATTCTGTCTGTCCCTGAGTAACAATTCTCTGGCACTCAGTAACAATTCTGTCTGTCCCTGAGTAACAATTCTCTGGCACTCAGTAACAATTCTGTCTGTCCCTGAGTAACAATTCTCTGGCACTCAGTAACAATTCTGTGTCTGTGCGAGTAACAATTCTGTGTCTGTGCAAGTAACAATTTTGTGTCTGTGCGAGTAACAATTCTCTGGCACTCAGTAACAATTCTGTCTGTCCCTGAGTAACAATTCTCTGGCACTCAGTAACAATTCTGTCTGTCCCTGAGTAACAATTCTCTGGCACTCAGTAACAATTCTGTCTGTCCCTGAGTATGAATTCTGTGGCCCTGAGTAACAATTCTGTGTCTGTGCGAGTAACAATTCTGTGTCTGTGCAAGTAACAATTTTGTGTCTGTGCGAGTAACAATTCTCTGGCACTCAGTAACAATTCTGTCTGTCCCTGAGTAACAATTCTCTGGCACTCAGTAACAATTCTGTCTGTCCCTGAGTAACAATTCTCTGGCACTCAGTAACAATTCTGTCTGTCCCTGAGTAACAATTCTCTGGCACTCAGTAACAATTCTGTCTGTCCCTGAGTAACAATTCTCTGGCACTCGGTAACAATTCTGTCTGTCCCTGAGTATGAATTCTGTGGCCCTGAGTAACAATTCTGTGTCTGTGCGAGTAACAATTCTGTGTCTGTGCAAGTAACAATTTTGTGTCTGTGCGAGTAACAATTCTCTGGCACTCAGTAACAATTCTGTCTGTCCCTGAGTAACAATTCTCTGGCACTCAGTAACAATTCTGTCTGTCCCTGAGTAACAATTCTCTGGCACTCAGTAACAATTCTGTCTGTCCCTGAGTATGAATTCTGTGGCCCTGAGTAACAATTCTGTGTCTGTGCGAGTAACAATTCTGTGTCTGTGCAAGTAACAATTTTGTGTCTGTGCGAGTAACAATTCTCTGGCACTCAGTAACAATTCTGTCTGTCCCTGAGTAACAATTCTCTGGCACTCAGTAACAATTCTGTCTGTCCCTGAGTAACAATTCTCTGGCACTCAGTAACAATTCTGTCTGTCCCTGAGTAACAATTCTCTGGCACTCAGTAACAATTCTGTCTGTCCCTGAGTAACAATTCTGTCTGTCCCTGAGAATGAATTCTGTGGCCCTGAGTAAGAATTCTCTGGCACTCAGTAACAATTCTGTCTGTCCCTGAGTAACAATTCTCTGGCACTCAGTAACAATTCTGTCTGTCCCTGAGTAACAATTCTCTGGCACTCAGTAACAATTCTGTCTGTCCCTGAGTAACAATTCTGTCTGTCCCTGAGAATGAATTCTGTGGCCCTGAGTAAGAATTCTCTGGCACTCAGTAACAATTCTGTCTGTGCCTGAGTAACAATTCTCTGGCACTCAGTAACAATTCTGTCTGTCCCTGAGTAAAAATTCTGTGGCCCTAATAACGTTTCTGTGGCCCTAAGTAACAATTCTCTGGCACTGAGTGAAAATTCTGTCTGTCCCTGAGTATGAATTCTGTGGCCCTAACTAGCGTTTCTTTGTCCCTAAATAACGATTCTGTGGCCCTCATTAACAAGTCTGTGTCCCTGAGTAATGGTTCTCTGTCCCTAAGTAACTTCTCTCTGTCCCCAATTCTCGTTTCTGTGGCCCTAACTCTGTCCCTGTCCCTAGTACAGAGCGGTCTGCCTCTGTTCAATGACTGCAGGCAAATGAAGATTTCCAAAATGGCCGCTATATATACCTCGACCATTACACAGTGCTGGCTGGCTGGCTGCTGATTGGCTGATGCGATCACATGTCGTTGAGGAATGCATTATGGGGCAGCGCGCCTTGTCTGCGCGCCTTCCCCGACATCCCCGCTCCGTCGCCGCACATGTCAGCCGCCATTTTCGGAAAAATTTCGATTCGCGCGTCCGAATTAGGCTGTTTTTCGGATTCGGCACGAATCGAAATTTTTCCGATATTCGACTCGAATTCCACTTCGGATACTTCGATTCGCTCATCTCTAGTGGACAGCTTTGTACGTCAGTGTTAGGATTTTGAATTTGATCCGTTGCACAATCGGAAGCCAGATGAGGGATTGGCAGAGGGGGGTGGCGGAGATGGAGCGGTTCGAAAGGTGAATGAGTCTGGCAGCCGTATTCAGGATCGACTGAAGCGGGGATAGCCAGCAGCCAGGCAGGCCAGTGAGGAGGGAGTTGCAGTAGTCGAGTCGTGATATGATGAGGGAGTGGATGAGCTGTTTAGTGGTTTCTGGGGTTAGGAACGTGCGTATTTTGGCGATGTTGCCACATGTCCTGTCCATGCTGCTAAACCCCAGCCAGAAGGATCTATAATGAAAGTATTCCTGTGTTCTAATAATTTAGCTGCAGCTGCTGAGGTATACTGTATCTAAATCTTTGTGACAGACAGTATTTCTGCCCTGTCTTTGTTATTATTTCACATGCATTGTGCCAAGTAGTTAGATGTGTAAGGGGCAGGGGCGGACTGACAACTAATGGGGCCCCCCCCGGGCAATAGGGGATCATGGGGCCCCTGTGTCCTCACCCACACTCAAACCACACCCACAAAAAAGCCTATGAAAGGTACTGGGGGCATCTCATGGGGTCCCCTACTGACCCTGGGCCCTCGGGCAGTGCCCAAGCGCCCAAATGGTCAGTCCACCCCTGATAGGGGGTTACCTTTCAATATATTAGTAGGTGAACCTGTTTATTGCAGTAGAGTTTATTTTCATGTCCTGCTATTTTAGTTATAAGCAACTCCTGGTAATTCAGTTAACCCTGTCCCTTCTGGTCTGGGATTCTATAGCTAGTTTTAGCTCAGGGCTCAATAACCAGCATAGGATAAAGCCAGGTTAGGTTTCTGATGGCCACTTCAGGATCATAGGCTTAGAGGTCTGATGCATTGCCAGATTAGAAATTTTTAGGGAGGAACTAAAGTGCAGAGTAAGTAGGCTGACTCTGAGTTCCAGTGCCACACCACAGTTCCTGTTGGTGAGAATCTCTGTTCCAGACTGTTTGGACTACAGTTAGAGGATCCCCTAGTGAAGCCACATCATCATCAGGAACCCCTGCATGTGGACTTTGCTGCAACATTCATTTGGAGGCATCACTCTTAATAACGATATATACCACAGTATATGTGCACAATTCCACCAGGACTTCCACTGGGCCCTTTTGCCCTATAATAGCTGTTTGAACTTGGATGTCTGTACTGTTATTAATCCCTTTTTATATAAAGCTCATATTATTTCTATACTAGCATGCATGCAATAGTTCTTCTTCTCCCACATACTTAGATTAGATTACTGCTTAATTTCCCAGTTCACAGAGGTCCTGTCCTGGGAGGAGGCACTTGCAACTTTATTATCAAACCCAATCTTCCACTTCGCAAGGGTTCTGTTTCTCTTATTTACTGACAGGTTTGGTACAATATCCTGCTTGGGAAGAGTCATTTCTTGGAATTCCCCCAAAAGAGGGCTACAACTGTTCCATATAACATTTGTGAGAGTAACAGATAGAAGAACTATCTATTACAATACCTATGGTTATATTTTAAGAAATTATTATCAAATGAAACAAGTTAAATAATGGTTTGAAAATAAATGCAAGCAGTACAGCAATCTGGAGTATGTAGTGTAGAGTACTGCCGACAAAGTGCAATGGACAATACTTTGTAAGGTACAGCACAACTTAGTCAGTGGAAGTAGATCCCCTTGCAATGGTCATCAAGCAAGAGGTGCCCCTTTGCATTGGTGGTCAGTGGGTAGTCAGCTAAATAGACAATTGGTACCAGTAGTTACTAACCTGAAAAAGAGAAGCTCTGCTATCCCATGCTGTGTCTAGCTTTGCCAAGGAATATTGGCACCAGAAATATGTAGGCACTATTTACTATGTAGGCACCAGAAATTTGTAGGCAATATATCTCCTTCTTAAGAGGGAGACATATTGGCCAGAACTGTCTGGGCACAGAACAGAAGACCCAAGGTACATTACCCAGGTATGCTCTTGAGTTGAATAAATCAGAAAAGTGCCAAACCTAAAAAATTAAATAAACAATTATGAAAATAAATCTAAATAAGCAGCAAACCTGAACCCAAAGTTGGTATAGATATTAGATAAATATAGGAATGCGCTAATATATTAAATAATATAAACAACAAAAAAGTGTCCATATAATTCTGTGTAGAAGTCCAACCACCATACAAACGCTGGAAAATCCTATGGAGACCATAACACTGTGATAAATCCACCACCAAATAAACTGGATAAACTCACCAGAGCTATATGCTGATCAAATTATAAATCAGCATAAGTGCTATTGCTCTGGGAGCGATGAATGTAGGGAATATCCAGACTCTAGAAGCAATACTCTGCAGCTGTAGACAATATCCAGACTCTAGGAGCAATACTCTGCCGCCAATCACTCAGCATGAACGGAACTTTTCATATAACCCTCGTTTCTCCATACATATTGGAACCGCACTCAGGAATAAAGAGAGGACATGATGGTGCAGCACGTTTAAAACCATGTGCAATTAAACCATGGCAACATCTAATGTTTGTGTAGTATTATGTTCAGCAGACTGTGTTCTTCTATTGTTGTGACTTAGATGACATTCACAGCACATTTTATGCCCAATTCATGCAAAACTCCACGTAATCCCAAGGGGTTCACATACTTTTTCTTGCAACTGTAGCTCTGGTGAGTTTATCCAATTTATTTGGCGGTGGATTTATCACGGTGTTATGGTTTCCATATGATTTTCCAGCGTTTGTATGATGGTTGGACTTCTACGCAGAATTATATGGACACTTTTTTTTGTTGTTTTTATTATTTAATATATTAGTGCATTCCTATATTTATCGAATGCTCTTGAGTTGCCTGGACCTGAAGCAGACTTCATGCTTTGCATTTAGTAACACGCTATAGAAGGTTTAAGTGTACCCATTAACAGGAAAGTAATTTTAAAATACTAGTTCGATGTGGGGTACACCCAGTGGGCTGAGCAAAAAAAAAAAGCTGATGAGCTTGGGAGGAGCTCGCTATACTAACTATCCAATGTTAGTACAGCGATCTCCCTGCTGAGCTATTGTGTTTTGACAGGGGGACTGCAACCCACCAGAACACTCCGGTCAGCACTCGCAGACATTGGCTGCCAGCACTGATCGGATACCTATCGGATGCTGGTTTCCCTGTATTCCCATTTCACACACTTCTGTTGGACAGCCTGGTGTACACAACAGCCGATATTCACCCTGTCTGTACAGGCTTAACCTAGCCCAAATGTGTTATTTATCACCACTTATCTACTGCATGAAGCTAATCCAGATCTCATGGCTTATCAGTGTTGATTGTAGTATTTCAAACAGCTAGGATAGTGGATGTGTTTGTTGAGGTCAGATTTGTAAGTGGTAAGGAAATCTGTGAAAAACAGATGAAATCGTAAATAAAAAATGATTTCAATTTCTTTTTCTCCTGCATAAAATGTCTACATGCAGATTTGTCCAATCTGCACTTAATCATACAAATCATGAATTATGATTGCCTAGGCTTCTCAATTGCATGATTCTGGGACAATTAAACATATCTATATGTAAATATTTAGACAAATTAAAATGAGATCCTCCTGATTTGATCATCTCTTTTGGCAATGTTCAGATACTTTCATCTGAAGCTTTCAGATATAGCTATCAAAGAAAGCAATAGTAAATCTGGTTACATGAGTCACAATCTGAAAGTACAATGTCTGTGCAATTAACATGCCATGGCCTACCTAAACAGTACATTCAACTTAAGCAGGCCATATATCATACAATTTCTTTCCTGCAACCCTGGATTGCAGAAAAGAAAGTAATTGAAATCCCCCATCAACACAGTCAGTGTTGTTGGGGAAATCTGTCTCACAGAGGAGCGGGGAGCCATATCTGCTGGGAGAACACAATAATAACTGCTAGCGGGTGTGGCCGCTGGCAATAATCGCATGCTAAAAATCCAACATGCTGGTTGTATCCAAGTCAATCGATGGATCGACTTGGGTACAATCAGCCTACCGTAGATGGATCAAATCTCATGTAATCTCTGGTGAATTGGCCGAGATTCAGTCTTTCTGTGGTCACCTATACATTCAGTCAGGTACATCCTCATACTGCATTGCTGCTTATTCTAAAGGCGTTGTACAATTAAATTGTATCAACGTGTGGTCAGGCTTGAAGATCCAGTAACCTGGTACTCTGATAAAGGCTAGATTGTATGTGGTTACTGTTCACCTATAATATCTGCCCAGTGACCAGCATGCCCTTTAAAGCAGATGTACAACATATTAGTAGACTGACAATAAAGTTTAAAATGGGATAGGTCAGTCAACATATTGGTGGTAATCAGTTGATATCATGTGTGTCGTGCACAACCTGTCTTATTGCTTAAGATTCTGAGTGCAACTGAAATAGTAACCTATCTAGCCAACCATGCCCTGTCATGTTTTCTAATGGCTTTGCACATGCTGGATCAGCAAAGCATATCATCAACCTGAAAGGCCATATGGTCATTACCTGCAAGCTGTGTTTCGATGTGTCTGGCTGAGCTTGTTCTGTATGAAGTGGCCTGTTGCATATTCAGGAGACTTATTCATCATCTGCCTGTGTTTGTGTGATATTTGTCTGCACCCTCCTGTCCTCTTTCAATAAAATGCTGCTGAAGGTGCAGTAATTTGCTCCTGCGTTGTTTTGTTTATTCTGCTCCATTTCATTACAAGCAATTGTTTGGAAGAGATATTAAATACTGGCTTTCAATGCAATCCATTCCTTCAGAAATGACAAACGCTTTCAGTAATTTGATGGAGGTAAATCACACATCCTTGGTTCTAGCCTGAACTTCATAAGATGTCAAGAACAAGCCAGCTTCATCTGCTCTGAAGTATGCTGCCTGCTTTCTGTATGTAGTAAAATAATATACAAATTAATATTTTCGTATTTTATATTTCCCTTTATCCTATCAAGTCAGAGCTAGTAAGGAATGTAGTAGTGAAAATTAGATATGATGTACACAATTTACCTGTCAGTAACCACATATTTCAAATCCACATGGATCACATTAAGATAAAAAAAAAAACAGCATCAATACTTTCTAGTGATAGACATGTGAAATTATTGCAGTTCAGAAACATTGGTCTTAAATCACTATTGTGACAATAGAAACTTGATCTCTCAGCTGGTATAATTACACTTTAAATGTCTTATAATATAGTACTCTTGCAATGTGTGCAACAAATTATTAAAGGAAAAATGTACTGAAATATATATAGGGGCTTCTAACTGATCTCTTTTTAGGACTACTAGTTCTCTGACTGTCTCTAGCTTCAGTATTTCACAAACTTAGAATGAGCATCCAGATTGGAAAGTTAGAAGTTACAACTCCTGATCTGCATACTGTATGTGTTTCAGGTCAATGCATCAGAAATCGATAAATTATTATTATTATATAGTATTTATAAAGCGCCAATAGTTCGCTCAGCGCTGTACATTACAAAGGGGGACAGAACATGTGATAGAACAATAACAATACAATGCAAAACATGAGGGGATTGAGGGCCCTGTTCTTTCGAGCCTACAGTCTAGGACAGTGTTTTTCAACCTTTTTTGTGCAAAGGCACACTTTTTTCATGAAAAAAATCACGAGGCACACCACCATTAGAAATTGTTAAAAAAATATATTGAAAAACTTTTTGACTTGAGGGCCGTAATGGGTTCATATATTGGACCCGGGGGCCGGACCAAGAGTAGATGAATGATGTGTATGTGTCATCCATAGTAAGTATAGTAATATTCCCCCATAGTAAGCATAGTAATTAATCCCCCATATACAGTTGTGTCCAAAATTATTCAACCCCCAATGCTGTAAAGGGGTTTAGGGACTATAGTGTACATTTGGAATTGTATTCAGAATCAAATCCTACAAGGACGTTGTAACTACCCAAATGCAACTAAAATGACATCAATTGTTTATGTAATACAGTAGTAAATGGTTCTTATGTGGTTTCTTCATTGCCACAATTATTCAACCCCTTAAAGACTACCACTCTGAAGAACAGAGGTTCATACAGGTGCTTTCCATCAGGTATTGAAAACACCTGTGGATGTCACCGAGCAGCAATCAAGCATAATAAGCACCAATTAGGCAGCTTTAAAATGACTGTGATACTCAGCTCCTTCTAGACATTTACTGGTGTGGTTACAAACATGGTGAAGGCAAGAGAATGGTCCAGGAAGACAAGAGAAGAGGTGATTTCTCTTCACAGGAAGGGCAATGGCTATAAGAAGATTGCAAAGATGTTAAACATACCAAGAGACACCTTAGGAAGCATCATTCGCAAATTCAAGGCAAAGGGCACTGTTGAAACGCTACCTGGTCGTGGCAGAAAGAAGATGCTGACTTCGACTGCTGTGCGCTACCTGAAGCGTAGAGTGGAGAGAAGTCCCCGTGTGACTGCTGAGGAACTGAGAAAAGATTTGTCAGATGTGGGTACAGAAGTTTCAGCCCAGACAATAAGACGCACACTGCGTAATGAAGGCCTCCGTGCCAGAACTCCCAGGCGTACCCCCTTGCTGTCTCCAAAGAATAAGAAGAGTCGACTGCAGTATGCCAAAAGCCATGTGGACAAACCACAAAAGTTGTGGGATAGTGTTCTGTGGACTGATGAAACAAAATTAGAACTGTTTGGGCCCATGGATCAACGCTATGTTTGGAGGAGGAAGAACAAGGCCTATGATGAAAAGAACACCTTGCCTACTGTGAAGCATGGTGGAGGGTCAATCATGCTTTGGGGCTGTTTTGCTTCTGCAGGTACAGGGAAGCTTCAGCGTGTGCAAGGTACCATGAATTCTCTTCAGTACCAGGAGATATTGGATGGAAACGTGATGCAGTCCGTCACACACCTGAGGCTTGGGAGACGTTGGACCTTTCAACAGGACAATGATCCCAAGCATACCTCCAAGTCCACTAGAGCATGGTTGCAGAGGAAAGGCTGGAACATTTTGGAGTGGCCATCGCAGTCACCAGACTTAAATCCGATTGAGAACCTCTGGTGGGACTTAAAGAAAGCAGTTGCAGTGCGCAAGCCTAAGAATGTGACTGAACTGGAGGCCTTTGCCCATGAAGAATGGGCGAAGATACCCGTAGATCGCTGCAAGACACTTGTGTCAAGCTATGCTTCACGTTTAAAAGCTGTTATAACTGTAAAAGGATGCTGTACTAAGTACTAAGATTGAATGTCACTTGGGGGTTGAATAAAACTGATAATGCTGTGAGCACAGAAAAGACATTTGTGGTTATTTCATTATAACTGTTATGTTATATTTGTCTGACCTACAAGTGCCTCTTTAATGTAAATGTAAGCAAGATGACTGAATGATCAAAAGCAATGTCAAACTGGCCAAAACACTCAATTTCAGTGGGGGTTGAATAATTTTGGACACAACTGTAGTAATTCATCCCCCATAGTAATTCATCCCCCATATAGTAATTCATCCCCCATAGTAATTAATCCCCCATATAGTAATTCATCCCCCATAGTAATTCATCCCCCATAGTAATTAGTCCCCCATATAGTAATTCATCCCCCATAGTAATTCATCCCCCCATATAGTAATTCATCCCCCATAGTAATTCATCCCCCATAGTAATTAATCCCCCATATAGTAATTCATCCTCCATAGTAATTCATCCCCCATAGTAATGAATCCCCCATATAGTAATTCATCCCCCATAGTAATTAATCCCCCATATAGTAATTCATCCCCCATAGTAATTCATCCCCCATATAGTAATTCATCCCCCATAGTAATTCATCCCCCATATAGTAATTCATCCCCCATAGTAATTCATCCCCCATATAGTAATTCACCCCCCATAGTAATTCATCCCCCATAGTAATTCACCCCCCATATAGTAATTCATCCCCCCTATAGTAATTCATCCCCCATATAGTAATTCATCCCCCATATAGTAATTCATCCCCCATAGTAATTCATCCCCCCTATAGTAATTCATCCCCCATAGTAATTCATCCCCCATATAGTAATTCATCCCCCATAGTAATTCATCCCCCCTATAGTAATTCATCCCCCATAGTAATTCATCCCCCATAGTAATTCATCCCCCATATAGTAATTCATCCCCCATAGTAATTCATCCCCCATAGTAATTCATCCCCCATATTAATTCATCCCCCATATTAAGTCCCCAAGCCCCCCCTGTGTCAATTCACTTACCTTTGCTCCGCGCGTTCCTCTCGCCGTTCCGGTGTAGCATGAAAATCTGTCTCCTATGAGGATCTGTCCCCCTCGACGTATCTGCGCATGTGCCAGTTTTAGGCATTAGCAGCCGATCGGCGATCTCCGGCACATGCGCAGATACGTCGAGGGGGACAGATCATCCTGACAGTATCCCGCTCCGCGGGCCGGATTAAAAGCTCCGCCGGGCCGTATACGGCCCGCGGGCCATAGTTTGCCCATTGCTGTTCTAATGATTGGTCTATTTGTGAGCCGAGGCCACATGTTACGGATGAAATTGCAATTTTTCCCACGGCACACCAGACAATATCTCACGGCACACTAGTGTGCCGCGGCACAGTGGTTGAAAAACGCTGGTCTAGGATAGCGTGTAATTAGTAATTGAGGTCTGAACACCCTTATTAGCTACATCATTTAGCAACCAGCAATAGATTATTTTTAGGGTGCTTAAACCCATCCACAATGTGTCAATCTGTTGGTAACAGTTTTAAAAATATAAAGTAAGCACACCACATAACACAACTGCTTTAGCAATAAAATTGTATTAGTCATATACTGTACATACAATTAAACAATAGGCACAAATATCCAAGTATGTCATATCACATCAAGCATAATACAGCATAAGTATTCGCTCCACTGTTAAATCCAACCAACAAAAATACACGCATGGACAGTATATAAGTACAGTGAGCACCACTAAAGTCATTTAGCAGCTGATGTTCAGAAATAAACTATACTGCCAAAAGCATTGGGGCACCTGACTTTACTCACCCATGAACTTTAACCTCCTTGGCGGTATGATTCTTTCCGATTTTTTGTGCTGAAAGCGGTACCATTTTTTTGCATGGAAATATGTAGTTTTTTATTGTAGGCTGTAATTTTTTGTAATAACTCACTGAAATCTGTACGAACAAGAGTCTAGTAAACATCCCGGGTAGGATAAAATTTGAAACACGAAATCATAAATTATAATTTAATAAATAATCATAAAAAATAATAATATAATAATAAATTTAATTCAATAATATAATCAAACCAAAAACACTGAAATTTGAAATACAGAGGCAAATTCACACATCGCTGAGCAAAGTCGCAAAATCGTTTTCAGTGTCTGATGACGAATTTCCCCACGAATCATTATCACTCAATTCTGCAAGTGGTTCTGATTTACTATCGCTGTTCTAAAACCGCTTTTGACGTAAAGGGACGCTTTTTGGACGCCATGGACTTTTCTAAGTTTCCAGGCAGAAAGAACATTCAAAATGCAGGCAGGGCACAGGACAAAGCAGTAGGGACAAAATATATGTGAAATGCATTGAAACAGCAATGACAGCAAAAATCACATTTTTTAAAAATTTCAAATTTCCCGCCGGTTCCGGCGCCCGTACGTCCCGACGTCACAGGGACTGGAACACAGAAGCCGGATGCCGGCATCGGCCGGAGGAGATGGCCGGGGACGCTGCAGGGGACACATCGCCGGAGCGAAGGACAAAGTAAGTGCTTCAGGGACCCCCAGAGCAACACCACATGGTAAGCCCGAGTGTAGCTCGGGGTTACCGCTCTTGGTATAGAAATTTTACCCCGAGCTACACTCGGGATTACCGCTAAGGAGGTTAATGGCATTCCAGTCTTAGTCCGTAGGGTTCAATATTGAGTTGGCCCGCCCTTTGCAGCTATAACAGCTTCAACTCTTCTGGGAAGGCTGTCCACAAGGTTTAGGAGTGTGTCTATGGGAAAGTTTGACCATTCTTCCAGAAGCACATTTGTGAGGTAAGGCTCTGATGTCAGACAAGAAGGCCTGGCTAGCAGTCTCCGCTCTAATTCATCCCAAAGGTGTTCTATCAGGTTGAGGTCAGGACTCCTCCTCCTCAAACTCGCTCATCTATGTCTTTATGGACCTTGCTTTGTGCACTGGTGCGCAGTTATGTTGGAATAGGAAGGGGCCATCCCCAAACTGTTCCCACAAAGTTAGGAACATGAAATTGACCAAAATGTCTTGGTATGCTGACGCCTTAAAAGTTCCCTTCACTAGAACTAGGGGCCAAGCCCAACCCCTGAAAAACAACCCTACACCATAATCCTCCCTCCACCAAACTTTACAATTGGTATGATGCAGTCAGACAAGTACCATTCTCAACCACCAAATTCAGACATGTCCATCAGATTGCCAGAGAGAGAAGTATGATTCGTCACTCCTGAGAACATGTCTCCACTGCTCCAGAGTCCAGTGACAGCATGCTTTAAATGCCACTGCATCCGACACTTTGCATTGCAATTAGTGATGTAGGGCCTGGATGCAGCTGCTCAGCCATGTACACCCATTTTATGAAGCTCTCTACACACCGTTATTGTTCTAATCTGAAGGCCACATGAAGTCTGGAGGTCTTTAGCTATTGACTCTGCAGACAGTTGGTGACTTGCGCACTGTGCATGCGCTAACCCCACTCTGTCATTTTCCATGGCCTAGCACTTCATGGCTGAGTTTCTGTTGTTCCCAGTTGCTTCCACCTTGTTATAATATCACTAACAGCTGACCAAGGAATATTTAGTAGCAAGGAAATTTCACGGATGGACTTACTGCACAGGTGGCAACCTATCACGGTACCACGCTTGAATTCACTGAGCTCCTAAGAGTGGCCAATTCTTTCACAAATGTTTGTAGAAGCAGCCTGCATGCCTGGGCGCTTGATTTTATACACCTGTGTCCATGGAGATGATTGGAACACCTGAATCCAAGACTTTGGAGGGGTGTCCCATTACTTTTGTCAATATAGTGTACATACAGGAATTCAGTACCCAGAATAGACTTATAAAAAGGAATGTTGAGCCAGACCTGGGTGAAAAAAGGGAGGGGGGGAACCCCAAATTTCCGGGGATGTAGGAACCCCCTTTCTGCATCCCTCTCTTCTCAAAATCATCAGAAGGCAGAGGAGGGGATCTAATGTCACACACTGCACAGCATTGAGCCGGGAGCTGAGTGTAATCTGAAACATGAGTGGAGGGAAAAGATACACCCCCTACACAGTTTCATAGGAAACATAGACAACTGAGTCCCCCTGGGGTTGCTTGGTGTTGACATAGTCCATCAGAAGTTACTCATGCAGATAGCAGAATAATGACAGCACTAGGTGCTTTGGGTTGTGGCAAGTACACACTGTAGAACGATATGCTTTGTTTCTTTTATTTACAACCACTCTGATGTTCATATTTCTCTACCATACCTTTTCTATTTGAAAGCAGTTGATTAGATAAATGAGAGTGATTCACCCCCTGCATATGATATGCTAGAAGAATATGACTTATTTCAGTAACTGAGCAGTAATGTAAGGACTTTATACAGTTCCCAACCAAGCATCACATAACATTTAACTGCAGTACTCCAGTTAAGCTCCCAGGATGGAATAGAAGCACAGATCTGGTGGGCTATAGGTCTGGAAACACCATCTGTCACTGATTGCTAGGGTCAGCCACAAGCCCAGAAAATGATCCCTTTATTTCATGGCCTTCCTAATGCGTCACGGAGTGCTTTGTAAGTGTGTCCTGTAGCACATCACTGTAACAGGATATATGCTGATGACTTCTCTCTGATGTCATCAACGTTACTTTAAAGATCCAAGTGCCTTGCTAATAGCTCAGCGATGCTGGTCCAGCCCTGTCCTGATTTCCCTTGCAGCAGCACATCACTGTGATAGTGATTTATTGCTTGATAGTAACTTCAAGCAGTAGACCACTAATATAAGTAATATGTTGAATGAAAAATTCAATAAAATTCAGCTAAACAAAGGAGATGTTTAAAAATGTAAACCACTTGCAGAAAAATAAAGTAATAAGGCTTGGTTCACACTGGATGTGATTTAAAATTGCGCATTTTGTTTGCAGTTTCACTGCATTTTCTGAAGATTTCCCAACAATTTCTTGCATTTTCCATTGTGTTTTGCAGTGCAATTCCTATTGTAGTTTATATGTGAAATCGCAACCAACTGCAGAAAAAGTAATACAATAACTACTTTTGAAATTGCGCTGCAGCAAATCGCGTATGTTAAGACACTCACATTCACATTCATCAGATCCTATTTTAGGTATGATTTCAATTCCCAAATCGCAGCTGAAATCGCAGCACTGTGAATCAGCCCTAACTCAGCCATTAACACCTTCCAGGTCTTTGTGAATCTCACTGTAAGGTAACATACAGGCGACTGTGGATTACCAAGTACTTGTTGTGTGAAACATGCATTCTAGAATGTGAAATGCTATTAAGCAATTTGCCTTCATAAATACAAACATAGGTTAATAAAGTAAAGTAAACCTTTTAAAAGTGAACTGTCATTTCTGACCCCTTTTAAAAAATGACCATTGCTTAGCTGTTATTTTGGCCCATAGCTTCAATATTTTTTGAGTTACTGACCCAAAGCAAATATGCAAGAAGATTAGAGAAAAGTCAAAAATCTGTAGACTCTTTTTATGTTACTTATTAAAAGATGTAAAAGGGTGAGCATGAAAGCCAGGCAACTACCATTTTCAGAAAGGTCAGTCTCCATTGTTATCTCTTTTTAATTTACAGGCTTTTAATCTCACACTAATAATTTATTCAGTAGTACCCCCCCACATTGATCATATGATGAAGACTAAAGGTGCACCTACAAATGTTAACCCCATCACTGCCACACTATAAACTTCTCCTTTCCAGAAGCATATACTGTACCTTCTCTTTGCTCCTCTATGGCTTAGTACAGCTACTGGGAGTGAAAGAATGTCCGTATCAGATACGAGTTGTTGCAGATAGATAACACGGGGCTATGAAACATTGAGTGATTCAAATGATAATCAATACCCAGTAGTACTGGGTATTTCCTTTGCCTCCTGACATTCAAAGAGCTGCAGGAAAGCAAAGCAAAAATAAGTATACTGGGGAGTGTCGGCAATTAAAGCTTTAAAATGCATTTCTTCAAAAAGTAAAAAAAATCTAAAAATGTAAATACTCTAAACATAAGGTATGGTCATAAGTAGAGCAATATTTGAAAGAGATTGTCTTGATGTTAGTCATTGCTTATGATTACTGAGCATTTCTAACCAGATTTGCTCAGTAATGACCACCTCTAGTAGACTGAGGTGCTTACCATTGCTACTTGAGATTTGGCTCAATCTTTTCTATGGGAGCAGAGAAAATTGTCAAAGTACTCCAAGAACATATACCTCTCTGCCTACTGTATCTGCCAATCTGTAACCTGTCTAAAGGCTACAAATTGTGGGTCTGTAGCAAACACAGCTGCCAGATATGAACTGATTAATACCACTGGATTCAAAGTGTAAAGGTGACCAAAGACAAGAGAGTTTTTTTGGCCAGTGTCTCTTCTAAACAGTAGCATTTTTTGTTAAATGAAAGTTTTGTATATATTTTGACTTATGTTATCTATTATGACCAAGACTGAAAAATAACACTGTAGAATATACTGTATATATTGTATATTTATAGTCAGGTAAATATGAACTAGCCCTCATATTTTGCATTCTTCTTTTGAGCCAGCAGTTAGAACTTTAGGTTCCTTTTCACGTATTTACAGGCTACAATTAGCTGTACTATTAAAAATAAATCCAGTTGTTTAGAAATCTCAATAGCGCAATCTGAAATTTACAAATGGAAGTGAACAAATCATCCCAGTGATTAATCTTCATCAGAGTGTTGCGTCCAAAGTTTCAATCAGTCAAGCAGAGCTGCAAGGCAGGTTGCCACTGCTGTACTATCTCCCTAGCCAATGCATTGTGCTCTGCAAATCCTTTCTCATGTATTTATTTGTAAAACAAAGAAAAGCTACTGTATAAAACAATATTTTAAAATGGTATATATATTTTTAGAAAAGAAACTGTTCAGAAACCATTACAAGTTTAATTAATCAGCAATGGAGGAGAGATGGAAAGTTGGGCCCAGACATTCCCAGTAGCAGGGAACAAAATTGCAATTGGGCAAGGTTCTTTAATCTCCCTGAACATTTTATTCCCAAGAAACACGTTAGGTGTTGTTTCCTAGCCAATGGATATTGATCAGCTCCAGCCAAAAAGACTGTATTGGAAGACTATCATTTAATGCTTTAAGGCACCTTTAACTGATAACTTTTTTAAAGATACATTCTCAGCAGATTTAATAATATCTGCTACTCAGGTTAGTTCTGGATGTAATTTTCAGGGTGCACTCATGCAAAGCAATGGTTCATTGATAGTTTATTTTTGCCCACTAATTAGCATGCCATCATTCCTGGTAAACAATTAAAAAAATATTGTAAATTAAGAAAATTATTCTGATTGACACAAAGGTAGTCACTTTTGTCATCTCAAGGGAGGGTTTTTCTCTTCATTTGTAATTTTTTTTAGAGTTGAAAATGGGGATGGGGGCCAAATACTTAATTTTATGCTATAGGAAATAAGGTAATGTTAAACTTTTGAAGTTATATACGTGAAAGAGATTTTACAACACAATGGAACATTTCTGTGAGTAATAACGAGCTCTCCCATTGCTTCAGTGCACTTGCTTTTCTTGTCAACCTCTTCACTATACAATGATCAAAAGCATTGTTCAGATTATGGTTATTATGATACATTTTAGTATGGACAACAGTAATCTATACATATACAGTGTATATCTCTATACTACTATATATACTTACAGTTGTGTTCAGAATAATAGCAGTCAGACATCACTAACCTGATCAATCACTGTTTTTGGTAGAAATTATAGTTCTACATGGCAAATAATTTACTAGAAGGTGTAGTAGAGTAATAGAAATCCAACAGCCCCAACAGTCATCACATGCATGCTGCTGATTCTGTGTAATTGAATCACTAATTGAAAGGGGCATGTTCAAAATAATAGCAGTGTGGAGTTCTATTAGTGAGGTCATTCATTCTTTGAAAAACTGACAAAACCAAGAAATAGAGAAGAACTGTGGAATGTAGTCCAATCATCCTGGGCTGGAATACCTGTTCACAGGTGCCAGAAGTTGGTTGACTCCATGCAACACAGATGTACAGCAGTTCTCAGAAACAGTGCTTATACAACTAAATATTAATTAAGTGATTCAAAGGAAAGCAAAATCTTCAAACATTTTTCAGTTTATATAGTGAATGTTTGAGTTTGTAAAGAAGAATACAAACACTGCTATTTTTTTGAACAGTCTAATATTCACTTTTCTTCAATTTTTTTAGAGGAACAACACAAATTTGATCTATTTTTCTTCATGTTTTGATTTGGAATAGAATGTGTAGTGTTCCCAATGCATTTGTGTGTATGGAAATAAAAGCTATTAGAAGGATTTTGAGCTTTATTCACTTTTTTCAACACACTGCTATTATTTTGAACACAACTGTACATATAGAGAGAGAGAGAAAGAAAGAGAAATTAGATCCTTTGGTGTCAATTTCACACACCTGGTGGAGATTGAACTGAAGAGGAGGCTTCTCTTGCACATCTTGACCATTACCCCTGGTTGTGGTAACAGGAATGTGAGAACACTGGTGGTATGAGGGACAATGTTGCAGGCAGCACCTGCTGTCGGGTATTGAGGACAGATGCCTGTGGACCACCGGGTAAGAACCAGATATAGAAACATGTTAGCACCTGATCAGCATTTAGAATCATAGCCAAGACACAAGTTGAAGGTCATCAACAGCTGGGCAGCAAGGTGCCAAATCAGAAGGCAGAGACAGCATCAGGACAAAGGCCAAGGTCAGCAACAGCTGGGCATCAAGGTAGAGAAACATAAGTCAGAGGCAGAGGGACTGTCAGGATACAGTTTGAGGTCAGTTAACACCTGGACAACAAGATACCAAATCAGAAGGTATGATGCAGAGCCCAAAACACAGGCAGAGTTCACAACAGGCAGACAAGAATCTAGAGAAAGGTCAAAGACAGGCTGGGTCATACACAGGAAGACAGAAGTAGCGGGTATGTCACAGGTTAATCAGGAACTAGCTGAAGACCACTCAACAATCTGTTCATGTCACACTCCAGCAAGCCATTGGTGCCAATACAAATACCATGCTAATGCTGGCTGGTAGTTACCTTACCCACAGAACTAACTACACGCTTGTGCCTGCATTGGTCTTCTTGTACTGGAACACACTGAAGCTTCCTTACTGTTGGGTCTGATTAATACATTTCAAATAGGGACAAATAATGAGGGGTGAGTTATTAATATAGATGAGCTAAAGGTACCTGGGTGCATGCAGAAATAGGTTTAATCTATTTTACTAAATTTCAGAAGGCGAATCTGAATATACTTGAAATCATGGGAGTTTAAAGTCAAAAACCAGTAGTGGCCATTTTCTTGGTTAATAGGCAAGGGATTGTCAAACAAATGGCATAGGGGGCTTTGTAGTGCCCTAGGTAACATGCACCAAATGCTTTGGCGTGAAACTTCCTGGGGGATGTTTTTAACCTGCCTATGAAGTGATGCATCAATATGATTCATACTACCTACTACAGCAAAACTAACTTTTAAAAAGAAATAAATGCAGTTTAAATTGCTGGTACATGACAACTTTGACTCTTCTTACCCCATGAGAAAAAAAAACCAACAGCAAAAAAGCATGAGGTCCCCCCAAAATCCATACTAAATCTCTTACCCAAGCTTGTAGCCTGCCAAGCTATGGAAGGTGGGATGGGATGAGTCTGTGTCCCCTTTCCGGAACCATACCAGGCCACGTGGTACCTTGTGTTTGTGTTGATCCACAAATCGGGGTTTATCAGAATTTGGAAGCCCCCTCTAAAAATAAAAAAGCATCTCCAGATACTAGCCTTCCTTAAGCATTCACAAAAAAAAGTGTAAAAAAAGAAACACATGCTTTGACAAGTTCTTTATTAAAGAGGTAGTAAAGCCCGCTTTATGACTTGTACCTACAGTTCTATAAGGCTTACCTGTAGGTACAGTGCATATCTCCTAAACTTGTACCGTTTAGGAGATATTCACATTTGTAGAAGCCGGTGATGTCACAGGCACATGTTCACTGTGCTTTGAATGGACAGTATACTGCAGTATGCTGTCCACTGAGAGTGCTGTGCTGCAACTTTGATTCCCGTGCGAATCGCAGACTGGCCATTCAAATGGTCAGAGCCTGCAAAAACTCTGGAGGAAGACTAGGTGAAGATGGAAGTGCCAACAACAGTGACAGCGCGCCACTGGAGGGCTTCATTTTAAGGTAAGTCTACCTTAATGTGCTAGTATGCTGTGCATACTAGCTCATTATAACTTAAACCACCCAGGGGCTTAATTTAATTTTCTTTTGACTTTACTACAACTTTAAATAACAATAAATCCCCCCAAAAGTCCCACAATGTAAATCCATCCAAACTAATCATGTCATCCAGCAATGCAGATCCTTATCAATTATGATGAACAAGACTCCCTGACCGCACAGCAAAAATAAATAACCCACTGACAGACAGACTTGTCCGATCCTGGCACTACGCTTTCCAGGAATGACATCTCATGGTCCCTGCTGGTAAATGTAAACAAAGTAACAGGGTCTTCTGGGTGATGTCATAGACCAAATATGGACATGGTCATATTTGTTCAATGTCATTACCTAGATATGGCCATGTGAACGTAATTTGGTCAGTGATGCTAATGCCGGCACCCACTGCTTCCTTAACAACCAATGACAAGAAGCTATCATATATGGTAGCAGTAGAAATACCACTACTATACATGATGTTCAGCTCCTGTCAAGTAAGCAAAAAGACTGGCGTTTGGAACAAGAAAATTCTGGCTAATTAAACAACAGACAAAGTTTGGTCTGAGCACAGGTTCAGGACCTAAGCTCATCCCTAAAAGCATATAAAGTAAGTGAGCGCTTTCCAATATATCTATTCTCAAATTACAGCAGCTGTACACCAAAGGCACCATATAAGACCTCCAAAACATATAACAACATAAAGTGCAGCGCTATTAAAATCAATAAATAAGTACATACATAAACATATACAAAGGTACACACAAATATATAAAGTGACACTGTGGGGTTTATTTACTAAAGCTGGAGAGTCCAAAATCAGACTCCCTTCTGCATAGAAACCAATCAGCTTCCAGGTTTCATTGCCAAAGCTTCATTGAACAAGCTGAGGTTAGAAGCTGATTGGTTTCTATGCAGAAGGGAGTCTGACATTGCACTCTCCAGCTTTAGTAAATAAACCCCCGTGCGTCTATGTATGTGCCACTAAGATATGTGGCCAATATAACGTGAAAGAAACACTATGTCCAAAACATAAGTCCAGAGTGCAGGCGTGAGTGAGATCTCAAGTGATCTTCTGGTATCCAACAGACACAGATTGTGGATAAGGTGAGACAATTAAAGTATAGATTGCGCACTCACCAGATACGCAACCCTTTTGCGCATTTGTATAATATGATAAAGACATCAGATATCTCATCCAAAGGTCTGGTCAGATCTGGTCATGCCTCCTTCGCTATCCCACGATTTGCACTTAGCCTTCCCATTTAATGGTAACCACTCTGCAGATGTAGCTGGCTCCCGCAGGGGCTCAGAGAAAAACAACAGAGGAGGCCAGTAGTGCAATATTGTCTTAGGATATTTATTCCAATCAATAGGTATATACACAGCAAGGAAGCAGATAAATAAATTACTGACCCGATTTATCTGCTTCCTTGCTGTGTATATACCTATTGATTGGAATAAATATCCTAAGACAATATTGCACTACTGGCCTCCTCTGTTGTTTTTCTCTGAGCCCCTGCGGGAGCCAGCTACATCTGCAGAGTGGTTACCATTAAATGGGAAGGCTAAGTGCAAATCGTGGGATAGCGAAGGAGGCATGACCAGATCTGATTAGACCTTTGGATGAGATATCTGATGTCTTTATCATATTATACAAATGCGCAAAAGCGTTGCGTATCTGGTGAGTACGCAATCTATACTTTAATTGTCTCACCTTATCCACAATCTGTGTCTGTTGGATACCAGAAGATCACTTGAGATCTCACTCACGCCTGCACTCTGGACTTATGTTTTGGACATATTGTTCCTTTCACGTTATATTGGCCACATATCTTAGTGGCACATACATAGACGCACAGTGTCACTTTATATATTTGTGTGCACCTTTGTATATGTTTATGTATGTACTTATTTATTGATTTTAATAGCGCTGCACTTTATGTTGTTATAAGCTCATCCCTAGTTATAGGTAACCACGCTGGGGTTTGTGTACTAAGGGAGTGGAGACTTTTTTTTCTGAAATGGTAAATGACCACATAAATTTACTTTCTGAAGCTTACTTAAATTATGAACCTGTGCTCACTTCAATCATCAAATTATAGACAAGCAAAAAAAATGTTTTTTTTTTTTATTTTTCTTGCAAATGACTGGGTATTAAAAGTGAACACATCTTCACTCACCTTATTTACTAGGTGAACAGATGCTTCTTTCAACCACCATGAGTATTTCTTTCAATAGAAGTAGATACACCAAGAAAAATAACTCAGACAACACACCCTAGTAATGGTGTATGGACAGAATGAACAATTAGGAAAGGGAGACAAAGTAGGACAAAGCGGTGATCTTGAATGTCAAACATAGGCAGACATTTAATAGCATTAAACAATTGAGTGTGACCATAACCTGATAAAAATAGTTGATCCTCTGGATAATTAACCTTGTCTTTGTTGGTTCGGTGCCAGGTTTCTGTGTGACAGAGTGCAGCTGGAGAAAGGGAAAAAATCACGTTTAGCCCCAGAGATGATATTCATGGATGCTATGGCTCCTGAAAGTGTCCTTCAGGAATGGATGAGTGCAATCCCTATCTTTAGCAGGTTGTGTCACTATTTAGAGCGTGTAATTGATAGATTTGCATTTACTGTCATAGAAACTAAAGCATTACACTCTCTAAGCTTAACAAGAAGTCATATAGTATAGGATATGCAAAAACCACATATACATGTATATATATAAGTTGGGCTTTTGAGACATTGCTGAACACAGAATAAGGAAAGACAAAAAGTATCAAGCATAAACTGATCCTCCCAGTCACGTTGGACTTGTAACATATTCCAGACATGCATCCCTATTTCCAGACATGATGGCTTATGTTAGAAATGTCCTTGATACAAAAGTCTCATTTGATATAATACATCACTAGTGAAGAGTTACATTAGGACTATTAGTAACTGCTTTATTCGTTTTACATTTCCGCAAAAGCTTTGGACATGGTAACAGATAATACTAA